>NC_133934.1:89471582-89774613 GCF_031877795.1 Strix aluco | reverse complement strand
AGTCACCCCCGAGTAAAAAACAGTTTAACACAACTTTTATTTTTCCTATCTAAAAAAGTATAGGAAATCAACTTTCAAATGTTACCATGGGGTACTCTAAATGAAAACAAAACAAAAAAAAGTTTCTAAAGCAGAACAGCTTAAGACCTTCTTGTTTAAAGAACACAAAGAGACAGCCATGATTGTTGGCAATTGCCTTTAGAAAAAGAATGCAACAGCTTTAACTGGGTTCTACATGTTCTGAACCCAGCAATGAACCCTGAGATCCACCTTTTAGCTGAGCTTACTGCTGACTACCACCAAAATCCAGATGAGCTCCAGTTCTTCAAAATCAAAGACTGAATTGAGCTTGCAGGCATCATCTCATCTCTCACCTTTTCCTTTAACAGCTGGGTTTTCTTCATAGCATAATTTGGAGGTGCTTTTCTGAACCTTTCCTTCTCTTTCACAATCTGTAAGATGCAGAGGAAACAGCAAGAAAATGCAAATATGAAATGTCTATTTCAATACTCAGACACTAGAAGCAACAGATCAATATCACCTAAGAAATGTACTTAATGCCAATAGAATTTTACTCATGCTCTTTCTCTGCTGGATTTTTTAATTTGTGACTTGGTAATGAGTTACAGCTCCATTCCCCTCACTTAATGACCTACAAAAATCTGATGCTAATCACATTTGGTCAGTATTAAGCAAGTATTAAACTGTAGAAACTGATAAATACATCTATCATGATACTGTTAGCTTTTCAGAACTTGAGAACTAAGTTGCCATACTCAGGTTAGGAGTTCTGAGCTCTGCAACACAAGTTCAAGAGGAGGTAACAGGACACAAAAGATGAAGTAAAGCATGAGTGAGCACCAAACAACAGCTGGATCACCAAGTTACTCTATCCAGTTATGCAACTTCATTTTGAGCCTTTTATTTTCTTCTTAGGAGGCAAATACCATAATCATTTTGCTTTGTAACAGCTAGGGCTCTACTCCACGAGCTCCTGTCACCTTTAAGCACTGCCACAAACTCACTACAACACACTGTTTACCTCCTCAATGTCCTGGTCATTAAACTTGTAGTTGAGGGCTTCTTTGATAGACACTTCTTTCTTGTTTATCTCATCTAGTGTGGGTAGTTGCATCCCAGCAGAGAACATCTAAACACAAGAGACAAAGAAGTTACTTTCCACTTAAAGTATCCCTGGCAGAAGGCTCCTAAGAAGAAACTAAAGTCTGGCAAACTTACCGCTTCCTTCCACTTCATAAATTCACTTTCAGTAAATTCCTGATTTGAGACAAACTCCAAACGAAACACACGTGAATCGCTGCCATGCCTGCAACAAGAGAGTGTAACAACATCCCTTTCTGATGGTACAGAACTGTGATCTTGGATCTACAGGTGTAAACTGATTCAAGGAGCCCAAAACCAGACACTTAAAGGCTACTCTTGTGGCTCGCATGCTATCTATTCCTAACTTCAGTCAGGTCAGTCACAGTACAGGAGCCTATGTCAGCTATTTGTAGCAAAGGGATACTAGAGAGAAAGTCTGCAGGAAACCTTGTGGCAGTTGTGGCAGTAAAACCCTCAGGAAGAAAGAGGAACAGACCTCTCTCACACCTAAACCTTACATAACCAACTTGGTGACCCATGGCACGATCTTCGGAAACACAAAGCTCCTTCATGTTTGGACCAGTAGCAGTCCTGAATTATACAATGCTGGAGCCAACCCCTATCTCATTTTTCATTCGTTGGCCAGTCAAAAGCCAGAAATTCAAAAACATTTTCAGTGGAGCACCACCTTTGGCACTACCAGCTAAACTAGTATACTGCTACTAGCCAAAACTAAAATTAGTTGCCATGGTGTAAATTTCACTCAAAGCACGGAGCTCTCTCTGACATAGCCTAAGAAGTTATTGAATGTCACAATGGATTTAGACAAGATTTTTTTTTACTCCACACTTGCACCCACGTGCATTCTCCACACGCCTTCCTGTTTCTCCCAAATGGTTAACATCTTCTTGTCCTATCTCACCAGGATGTTTTGTATTGTAATGTTAACCTTCACCTCATGAACCTTATAAGGGCCGTAAGAACAACTGAGAAATCCAATGCTACATTCAGCAGCTTCCCCGCAAAGTACCATTTTATGTTGTAACACATACGCCAGACCCAATCATGTATGCTTTTAAATGATGCACGTTTCCAACATCTGATTATAACAACAGTGGAGAAAAGTTATAAGAGAGTATTGCAAAGCTCAGGAGGCAATAAACGATCATGGGTTACTAACACAAATTAATTGCTCAGATGTCGACACAATCACAAGTCCCTGCATGAGATTTTTTTTTTTTTTTTAAATATAATTATGCCCAAGGGGGGAAAAAACCCCAAACAAACCCAACCCCAACATTCTAGCAGTAAGCAGCATGGCAAGGCCCAGTCTGCTTTTTAGCTCTCATTGCCAAACCACACACAGAACATTATTTGCTATGAAAAGGGCACCGAATCACAAACTGATGAGGACTACTTTGGTATCTTACCGCAACTGTAGTCCTTTGTTTGTCCGGGTACCACCAAGCTGGTAAACCTTTGCAGTCTCTACCACACCAGTTATTTCAGCAACCTATACCACAGAGTACAATACACAAGAGGAAGGATGTAAGAGGGTTTTTACTTGTGTTCCTGGAAAACACACACTATATTCAAGCCTTTTCACTAGGGATCAAAAACCTTAATCTAACAATTCTAACTAGATCAAGGAAAGCAAGACTCTTCAGTGTACATTATCAGGTACTGAATTAGTTGCTTCATGCATCACCTTTGAGTTGACAAATTATACAATCGGAATACTTGATGCACTTTTTCTATCTTCTCAGTTCTGCCTTCCTGACCAAACAGTGTACACTTTCCTACTTTTCCTATTTCTTTTTCAATTAATGATGTTTTGGATTAACATACGTCCCAAATGAAATACACCAGTGCTGCTCACATGCTGAACACAGCCCCTCTGGGGACCTTTTTAATGTAGTTTTTGAGAATATTATTGCATCCTATGATTGTGTAGTTGCAGCAATGAAAAACAAAACTGTGTTCTCAAGCCCCTTCTCTGCTGAGGCACACTGAGGTACTAGAAACACTAGAAACTAAAAAAAGAACCGAGATCATGCAGTAACCTGGGAACATTCCCAGAAATAAGGAGTGAAACCTTACTTGGTCAAAGCAGAGTCCTGACCTCTAGTTTGCAATACAAATGATGAGACAAGACAGCATGAACCAAAGCTGGAAGAACAGGCTTTGTCAGTGCTCCCTCTCTCTCTCACCAAATATATCTCTTCACCTAACTGGTCCCATAGATTTATTTTTAAACCAGTCTCCTCCACTTCTTCAGCAGCAATTATGTTTTCCGGTTATAAGCAATCTTTCTATGTTAATCACTCAAACAATCACAGGTACCTGAGAATTCCTAAGCTGCAAATATTATATTGCAGCACTATAAAAAGAACTAAATCCCTTGAAACCAAACTCACCCGATAAACAGGTTTGCTGTTGTGATTTCCAATGCCAATACGGACAAAGCAGCCAGTGACTGTCTTGGCAAAGAAGGGCATATGACACCAGCGTTCCAGCTTGTGTCGTGATAACCGTACTCGGTTCAGTTCTTCAGGCAAAGACACCGGCTGGGACTTTGGAGGAATTTCTTCTTTCCTGATTTGGGAAAGGTGAGAAGGAATAAAGAAAAAAGGTAGAGACATAATCACCAAAAGAGGAGTCCTGAGCAAGGTGCAGCATGAGTGCTACCTATTTAAATTACTAGTAAAAGGAATGATTCATCACGTTGACTGTAGTTGACTGAATTTAGCATTCATGAGGAACTGAATTTAGGATTCATGAGGAAGGCTTAATGCAAAGTCCCTGACTTGTTACCCACTGCCCCTGCTACTTCAGTAGACTCACACACCAAGGCAGTTTATAGGGCAATGCTTTCAGATAAGCCAGCACATACCTCTGCCCTGTTAATACGCCATGGTTCTGCAGCTGCTAAACTGTAGGACTAAACAAATCTGTAAACAACAGTGCAAACGGGCCTAACACTAACAGCAGGGAACTGAAGTTACAAAGCTAGCCGAGGTAAATCAGTCCTGTGCACCATGATAGAGAAGCCAAGGACTCAAATCCAAGCAATGCAAGTGTGCCCAGAGGCAAGACCACTGTAGAGACACTAAACTGCCCCCAAAAAAGCCTCTAAAACAGCATGTGTCTACTTAAAAGTGGATCTCTGTTTCTGAACACACACTTACATGTAATCATAGTCCAATGTTTACTACTTACTCTTCCTCTTCATCAGAGGATGAGGATCTGGATGAGCGATCACTTTTCTCACTAGACTTATCATCCTCTTCCTCCTCTTCATCATCAGAGTATACTTCACTAGTTTTTAATGGCTGTTTTTTTGCAAGCAATTCAGCTGGGGGAAGGACAGAGAACAAGGAAAAGTAAGCTGTAAATTTTTTGTGAAATCTTCCTTTTAGAGCTGAAACCTTATTGGTTTTTTTTTTTTTTAAAAAAAAGAGGCAGATAGCTGTTAATTTTACACTGGATACAAGTGCCACATGTTCAAATCCACTTGTAAGCTAAGCACTCCACTGTGTATATTCAAAGACAGAAATCGAAAAGCACCTTAAATCTCAGTTGTACTTATCTTCAGTCTCCCAACTTGACTACATGTAGCAATACAAGATGGGTATAACAACTGGATATACAAGATAAAACTATTATGATCAGACAACTCATTGTTATTTTGCAAGGAAAAAAAAATCTCATGTTTGGAGAGGACAATAAAACCCAGTAGAGTAACAAAAAGGGTGGCATCAAAAGTCTGTGGCAAGACAGACAAGATGATGTGTCAGTGAAGAAACAAGCAAATGTAGATGAGGTAGCACGAGTACGATAACTTCGGTTTGGATGGTTCAGAGATTAAATACAGAATCTAAGTGACCAATTCAAATACATGAACTAAGCATTACTAAGTGCCATTTGATGGACTGCGATGAAAGTTTGTTTTGTTTTCAGACCATTCCGGGGAGGAATACAGCATCAGTAGTGCCACACAATACCCTAGGTGGTCACGGTGGGCAAAAGACCAAGGAAAACACAGACACAGAATTCATTCACTCCAAGGTGTAGCATTGCTGCATTAATTAGAAACAGGAAGTAGCACTTTCAGAAATCTGTAATAACGCCTCAAACCGTAGCAACATGCTTTCATACCTGTTCTGTTCTTCCTTTTCTCTCTTTCTGCTTTTAGCTCCTCCATTGCCTGAGATTTCTTGTCTAGCTTCTCATCCCGCTTTGATCGCCGCTCTTTGTTATGTGACATGACCTAAAAACATGCACAGAAAGTCCCTCAACACCAAGTACAATTCATAAATTGAAATGCATTAAAACAAAGATTGTTTACACACTTTGAAAACTTTTCAAATAGAAACTACTAACAAACTCCATTTTGAAATCATTTTTTTCAAGTTCATTTTTACAGAGGCGAGGGAGAGGGAAATCAATCTGAAGCATATTTCTTTTTTCTATTTCATATCAAAAATAATGAACATATTTACACTTCAACATTTCTGCCACCAAGTTTTAGTCTCAAAACTCTTCCTTGAAGTTAAAAAAGAACTAGAGAAATAAAATGGAAGTAATTCTGCAACTAAGAAGTAATGAGGAAAAATGCGATGAAAATTCTTCTCATTTGCTTCTCCTCCTGCAAGGCCAAATCAAGGGACTTGTTCTCATTCAGTAGCAAAGAGAAAAGTTACGTCAAAAAAAACTTAAAGCACAAATAAATTGTGTGTAAAGTCTGCAATACGGATCCAAATCTTAAAATGTGTAAGTCTTCTAATATTTTCCGTTTCTAACAGGTCTATCTGGAATACCGGGTAGCACAGAAATCAGCTTCTATAATAAGCATAAGAGACAGCCATTTGAAGTAAGTCAAAGTAGTTTCTGGAAGGCACTGTAAAAGAACTCTGCACAAGATCCTTTTATATATGCATATATGTATATGTGTCTACACATTATGTACTATATATATGGACTATATAAGTATACACATACGGAGTTGAGAGGGTTAGGGAGATGAGATTCACTCCACTTAATATGTGCCTAAGGGAAAAGTCATCTAACCTAATTTAATTTAAGTGTTCAACATCTGTTTCACCAGAAAATAACATGGCATGAATTGTCAGCTGGAGATGCCCTCCTCCACTGCACACAGGCAACAAGTGCAAACAATCAACTAGTTCTTAGATGGCTGAAGTTAGGCAAGATGAATCCCATTCCATTCTGGGAGCCCATCTGCCCAGACGCTATAAAGAGTTAAGGGCAGGATCTTAATCATCTGAAACTATAGCCAATTCAACCATTTGCAACTACAGTTCAGTTACAGAGGCCTCACCCCAAAACCAGGTATTATCCTCTTTCTATTGGAGGTGGAAAAACTACGGAACTACTTCTGCTCCTCCTAGCATTCAAGCTTTTCCTTGACACCCCTACCAGTAGAAACTAAGCATTCTTTCCATTGTATGTGCATGCAAAGCAATTAAGGGCTGAGCAGTTTCTGGCCTGCTCTCTCAAACTTTCACTTGTGAGAAAGACTGCGTATCTAATCTTTCAGACTGAATGACAGAAGTTTGGCTAAAGGAATTGCAAAAGGTTGCTTTCCTGTTCTCATATGGGAAGACTATCACAGCAACTGCATTTTTCATTAAAAGGAGTTATCAGTGCACCCCTCAGCAGGTCAAAGATGTTAATTCCCTTAAATGAACTGGAAAGGCTAAAGATAGCTTGAGCATATAAATGAACTAAATTCTGACCTGCTTACTACGCTGTTTGACATTAAGGGAAAACATGAGGGGCAGAGAGAGGGAGCATCCTATCTCCTATTGCCAAGGAAAACGGTTTGTTACCAAGGACAGTTATTTCCTACCTGGGATTCCTGGATCTGTGTGAGTTTTTTCTTCTCCTGCTCTTCCTCTTGCTTCTTCTTTTTCTCTTTCTTTTCTTTCTTTTTTGCCGTTTTTAGTTTCTTCTTGATTTCAAATCTAGTAGCAGATATTGAAAGAAAAAGAATGCATGAAAGAATGCTCTCTCCCCGAGTGCGCAAAGTACCACTCAGATGCTATCACAGCTTAAGCTGTTAGTAGGTTGTGAGGAACACTTCCAATGCTTGTCCAAGATGGAGAACCCTTTAACGTTATCCTGTCCCCCACTCCCATTCCCTCCCTTCACCAAGAAAGAAAAAGGTGAAGAAAGGCTGAGCATAGAAAACTGCAGACTTACAGACAGCTAACCTAAAGGGCTCAGGAGACCACATAGCAATGGCTACTCCCCAGAAAGCTGTTCTTACTCCATCTTCATCTTTGCCAGTGTAGTGACCATTGCATGTTGCCTCCAAATATAAAAACAAGTGGCTATTTCACATCATTTGAATCTCAACAGCTAAAAACTTGGTTCTTTAAAGCCACTATCATGTTAACTTTTTCATGCTCAAACTCCCTTTCTACTGGCACCGGTCCATATAGGAACGACTGCAAAGACAACACAGTGAGTCCTCCTTCAGCAGCTACATTCCAATCAGACTCAGGCAGTTTCTGCAGTCCACTGTAGGCACTTCCATTTCTACCTTCACAAAATATATCACCCTGAAATCTTATTTTCAGCCACTGTATTCAGAAGAGCAGTGATTTCACTGGAACTTTTCTGTAACTGAGATTCCATTGCACCATGGACTGGTAATTGCTTTAGTGAAGTGTACATATGGACAAACACAAGGAAAAAGAATTACTTAACTTCCAATAACTGAAATTCAAAATATGTTATCCACATGCACATTACACAGTCCATTCTCCCCAAGTCCTTTACACCTGGATTTTGTGGACAACAAACTGAAGTGCCAGATGAGCTTGCTGCCCTTTATGCCTTTAACATGGAGCGTAACATATGGGGCACAGGCACTGTATCACATGCAATGCCTGCTGTAATCCCAATGAACTCACAGCACGATGTACAACGTACAAAGAGCTAAACAGCATTTTGAAAGATTCAACTTACCATAAAGTTAAATAACTACCCCCCCCCGCCACCACCCCCTTAGTTCTACCTGCCAACTCCCTTACACAGAACAGGACAAACTCGTTTAAGATTAAATCAGTAACTCAAGCTTAGATTGTTTAGCTTGTTTGTATCAAGCATTCTCTAGTGTTCATTTTAAAAGACAGACTTTCAGTTACCATGGAACAGTGAATGAAATGAAGAAATATGGTGTCCTTCTACCCAATCTAAATCCTATCTTTCACTCATTCTGATCCCTTTGAGGAGAGCAGCAAACTAGATAAGACACTGAAAGTGGTATTAAATCCACAGACAGACAAGCAGCACTCTAACTATGGCTTGGACAAGTGGACAGTCTGACAGCAGCTTGTATTGACATCATTTACTCAACAGATGTCAGTCCTCTAGAGAAATTTCTCAGCAAGTGAGAGAAGAAAGAAGTCACTGAAGAGGGAAGAAACTGGAGAAAACTTGCCCCACACATGCCAAATCTTTGCTGTAGACACATGGGAAGAAAAATACCTTTAGTACAAGGAAGCTGCCTGATAGGACAAGTGTTACAGTAACAAACAAACAAAACCACAACACCTAAGGTACAAATCCACAAATGATCCCTTGAAAATGACATATCCAACACCACTCCTCATTATTTCAAGCTCTCTCCTGTTAGGGCCCCAACCAGCTTCACACCCATATAGAGGCAACCCTAACACTGCTCTGTGCTTCACCGTTGTTTTCTGGAAAATTCCAGAAGCTCATATACATCTTACACTTCGTTTGCCTTTTTTCAAAAGTATCAGCGTGTGACAACTAATACAGAAAAGACAGAAGAGAAAGCAGCCTGTCTGACTGTCTGGCATCTAGTGCGCAAAGCAGTAATAGGGCTACAATGGTAGCTGACAGAACCACGTGTATTCAACAGCTGAGAAATTTTCAGAAACTGACTTTTACAAGAACACGCAGAATTCCTGCTGTGTGCTTCTCAACTAGCTACAAGGACAGTTTATGCAAAAAATCTACAGTGAAGCTTAATTCACTTTATAGTGCTGAACGCTTGGACCCCAAATATGAGAGCACAGACCATACTCTCCATACAGATCTAAAATTCACCTTCTCTTTAGCACTTCTCTCTTCTCTATCCGGTTAAACAGCTCCTGCTCTCTCTCCTTCTCTGTCATTTGTTCCAGTCGAGCTCGGTCTTCTTCATCTCCCATCAGATCTTCTCCATAGCCATCATGGAATTCCTCATCTTCAGATGAAGAATCTGAATCTGAGCTAGATGAGGAGCTGTTGCTTTCTGAGTCAGAGACCTCTCCTAAAACAAAAATACAAGGCAGTGAGATTCAACAGGGGCAAAGCCCAACCACTTCATTACAGAATGTTAGCAAAGGATACGAAGAATTAATTTTACACTCCACTTCCATTATACTTGGTGACATGCTTATGTCCCTGAGAAGTTGCTTATACATCCATAACTTCGTAAGTGTGCACGTCCACACCTCAAATGCCACTATCAACCACCACAAATATTCCTCATTATAGCGACCTGAAGAACCAAAATTTGTCATTTGAAGACTGCAATGCTACGAATTGTTACATCGCAAGACAGAGTTGAAACATACTACCCTCAGGACTGGCAAGGCTGTGATGCTAGCTCCATGACTGTAACGAGCCCTCTCAGTTACACATGGGCTTAGCGAACAGCTGGCTTCCTAATAAGATTGGGTAACAACACCTTTAAACTTGATCAAAGTCCAAGTGCTTTGATTATCTCACCTAATCAACTACATTACACCAAATTACAAAAGCAGACATTAGGATTCTTTCTTTCACTTTCATTCTGGTCTCAGTATTTCTGGAAACTTCCAGCTTACGCTGTGGAAACCCTTGATTTGTAAGCACCGATATATACAGGTTCAGTCACTTCATGCTTTGGTCTGTCTCCGCTGTGCTTGATATACTTAAAATTGTAGGCTACTTTATATTCTTTCTTAACTTTGCTTTTTTAGTATCAACTGAAATCGCAACTAACCACCTGCAAACCTTCACGGGCATGATGAAAACAAGAAAGAACGCAGGACATTTGCCCAGCATTGGAACAGATTCAATATTCACGTAAAAAAACTCTGACAAAGTTATAGTAATGATTTTTCTTCTTCCATTTCGGTATAAATGTGCAAGAAATCCAATTCAGAGCAAATGCATGCAAGATAAGCTCCTATTTGCATCATGCAACACTATACGCCTCTCCCTTTGTCATCACAAGAAGTTCGGGAAGGGAAAACACATCAATGAAAATAAAAGAAAATGCTACCCACACTACAGATGGGACATACTAGAAGGAAGAACAGACTTTTCCAGGAGAAAGTCAAGTAATGAAACGTGTCATACTTTCTTCAGTTGAAACAGTATTTAGTGTAGTGTTGCGGTTGTGATGGAGTGCTTACGGCAGTGCTATACTGAATTATATGCACTTCAAGTCAGAGCAAGTTTAAGGGTCATCCAGACTACCGGTAACACAAAGAAAACTCTTTGAAGGTAGTCTTTAACATCACCATTTAACATTACTCTTCAGTGTGCATAAAGGGGTCACTTCACTTGGAATTACACTGTAAGTAGATGCACATGTGTCATCTTACCCTCTTCAGGTGCTGAGCTCTCAGCCGAGCTGTCTTTATCTGAGCTGCCTGAAGAGGCAGCTTTGTTTGTCTGTTTCTTCATGGCTCCTTTCTTCTCTGCCTTACCCATTTTTCCCTTTTTCTTGTTTTTAGAACCTCCAACAGTCCACTGCAAGGAAAGAACCAAGAAAAGGATCATGAAACATGAACATCACTCTTCTCCCTCCCCCAAAGCACTGGAGTAAAAATGACTGAGAAACAGTCCAATACCTGACAGCAACACATCAAGCATACAAGGTAAAAAAAGAAAAAAAAAAAAAGGCAACAAATAGAAAACTTAAACGAAAGCATTTGACGAAGTTTTTTGGGTTTGGGTTTCTTCTTTTTAAAAAAACCCATAGATCTGTTATCAGTGCAAGCCGACAGTTGGTAGGACACTCCTTTCAAAAACAATGAAGGCTTCAGAGTCCGCAATATCTGCCAGGAGAAAAGAGGTACTGAAAACATTTTCCTAGGAAAATAATTTTAAATAAGTGTCCAACTGCATTTGTAAAGATTAGCTTCAGTTTACTACTATTGAACAGAAGCAACAGATGTATTTCCAAAACTAGTTTATTCAAGAGCACATTTGAGATGTCACGAAGGCACACCAATTATACATGACAGTCTTTCCAAAAATCTCAGTTTTACCAAGAGTACACAGCATCTGTATTTTCATGCAACAAAACAATAGCACACTCGCCCATAGACAGTAGTGCCACCACCTGCATCTACGTATGTAAGTCAGAACCAAATCAGAATCACAGAAGTCAGGAAAAAAAGAAGAAAAAAAATCAAATACCAAGTATTAATTTTACTTTTCTCTTAATATCATATCTTCAATTAACTTAAGACTGCAATTTCCACATACAGGACTTATACCACCACACACACGAGGGTAGCAACTTTAAATCCTAAAGTCCCAGGAGAAGGACTAGTATTTACCTTCCACTGTGACTTCTTATTAGAAATTTTACATTGTCCCAACTCCCTGGATAAAGCCAGAAGGGAACAGAACTGGTAAGGATTGCCTGTGTATTATTTAAAGGCTGTAAAATATTTTGCACTTCAGTACCTCTCCTAGAAATTCTACAGGCACAAGACCTTCGGGGATAAGAGTTTCTTTCTACATATATATATATATATTTTTAGACTGTTACCCTCTTCATACCTGTATATTACTCTCATCATTCATGCAATTCACCATCTGTTCAAGCATACGGTATATTAAAAAATACATTCCTAAATCAAATGAGGAAATACTCTTCTGCATAACTGAGATCTTGCGCTCAAAACTACTCTTAACTGGAAAAAAAAATCTTTAGATTTGACCTCAGGTGCACACAAACTTCAGGTTTCTCACCCATTCACTCCTTCCTGGGTGATGAATCAAGTACAACTCTGCAGGCAGTAATCATTCCATCAAATTTGATGCTGACTTCTGCCTGATTAGGCACCATCTTCAGAGAACCCTGGTGTTCAAATACTTTAAATGAAACTCATCTGAGTAGTTAGAAGCTACTACCTGATCTACTAATATCTTTAGAATTTCCTAGGTTTTGGTTATTCTCACATCCAGCCTCGTACCTTACATATTACCAACTGCTTCATTACCATCTTTAAGCATCAGTTGTGCATTCAAAAGTATCTGTCCAAGGCCAGGCAGAGGTTTTGTTTTCTGAGGTAAAAGTACAGCTACCTAGTGGTGAGCCTCCAACTGCAACGCTGCCCTATGCAGTTCCCCCAGTCTGTTACGGTCCATAGGATAGGTGAGAAACTGCACAGAAAGGATCTGGCTTTCTATCAGCCCCAGCTTGTACTCAGGCCTTTATTGGCTTGTTATAATACTGCTGCCTAATAATATTCCTGGTTAACAATGCCCATGTAAATCAGTTAAGAACAAGTCTGTACTCCGCCTGAATCTGCTCAAACCTTAAGGAACCATCTCCTAGGTATTACAGAAAAGTCTATTTTTGCTATTTGCTCAAGAGCTCGCCTACTGCCAGCATAGCAGTGAAAACACAAGTGAGAAAGTTAAACTGAGCATTTAGCAGGGAAGAGTAGAGTCCTCTGAACCAGGGATGCAGAGGTGCTTCCTTCCCAGAACTGTGCTACCTCCTTTCAACGTTCCAACACCGAATTACACCTTGCATCAGCATGCTGTATAGCACAGAGAAAGCCATAATATGCACCACACTTCTATCAAGACCCTGAGAGGTCATGCTGAGATGAGAGAAGCTGAGATCAGATAAAAACAGCAGGACTTCAGTTGTTAATAAAATGTTTAATAGCTGTAGATACACAGTGTTGCGGATCACTCTTCTCAGCCTTTGACTCACAAATGGAATTGTGGAGAGAACCTGGGTCCAGGAAGATGGGACTGAAGAGAAAACCATGTGACAACCTCTTGAATAAAAGAAGTAATAAAAAAAAATATCTCCCCTTATCTACAAAATTTTGCTTTGGTTTCTATTTCACCCTGGAGAATACATTTCATCTTGCTTTTGTTTATGCAAGTGACCTCTGTGTCTTTTAAGTCACAATAACTGGTTGTGACCTCCCAGTTACAGTGCTGTCACAAGCCAAATTCCTCCTCATCCAATTCAGGTGCTTCAGGGGTTATTCAGCTACCCCAATCTCTCATGAATGCCTGCTCATTCCTGGTACCTCTACAGGACAAGACAATGGTTCGAGCAAGTCTTAAGGACAAGTAAATCCTCAAACCCAGGATGTAGACAGTGCCAGGCTCTTTTAGACTCAGAGAATCCTCTGCAGGCTCAGGAACCATCCGTTGTCATTTGGACACTGAATGAGCACTCTGTATTGTTCAGAGAGAGACTAGCCAACATGGAGCTTCTTCTTAGAGATTAGCAGGTCTGGGGTGGGGGTGGGGAAGACAATCCTGGAAAGCCATGAGCTGCATGGCAACCTGCAATCCAAACCAGTGTCTTGAGCCCCTTCCTCACACTCTAGGACACCAGCAGAGATCAGAAAGGCAACATGTTTGCACGTAACATTGAGTAAAAATGCACAGAGTTATAGTCAGAGGCATTTGTTCACTGCGTTTCCCTTAACTCCGCGCATCTCAAACAGCAAACAATAAACATATTTTTCAAAATCAGTCCTCTGTTGCAGCTTCTCCAGGTTCTCTCTTCTGTGTTCCAGTCAGGCAAAGCCAGTCAATGCTTCTCACATGCTTTCCATGACTATAACGCCTCCCCTAAACAGCCCCTCTATTCACTGCTGTGGCCACGGCCACCATCTGGAACCCTCCATGGTTCCAGACACAGCAAGTTAATAAACCCATGCAGAAGTGTGCTGCAACATGGCTTTCTGCTTACTGTTTAGTACTACTGAACAACAGAGCTTTATGGTTCATTCATAAGTAGCAGCCAGAAGAGCATCTCAATTTTTCCTCTTGCTTCCAAGGTTCACAGTGCTAATAGCTTGCATATGTCCCCCAAGAAATGGTTGGATTCAATGATCGTAAAGGTCCTTTCCAACCTAAATGTTTCTATGATTCTAAGAAGTCCAAGTTAAGCCACAGTACCCAGAATGGACTGCCAATAACAAAAGAAAAAAAAAAAAAGCACATTAGAAATTAGCCAGATTTAGAAGTCAGCTCTTACAAAAGCAACTACACAAAGTGATTGAAGAAAATAATTTATAGCCCAGCAAACCTTGACCATATTTCCACTAGGAAGATGCAATGACATCAAGGGGGAGTCGGGAGAAGAAAGAGATAAGTGAGCTGAGAGTGCAGAATGCAGAAGAACTGTTTTACTCCCACTGCTCAGATAGTTGCCATTTTCTTCTATTCACACAGTACCTAAACGCGTTATTTTTGAGATTTTATTTTGTAAATACGTATTCTCCCCGACTATTGTGGTTTTGTTTGGGGTTTTTTGGGGGTTTGGGGTTTTTTTTGTTGGTTTTTTGGGGTTTTTTTTGTTTTTTCCACAAACCTGACAGAGATGCACAACCAAGGTTACCAGCCTGTCATTGCCATATCCTTACCCCCGGGTATGGCTTTTATAAGCAAAAGGCAAATTATAAGCCACAACATCAAAGCAAAACAGGTCCCTTACTAATGGGTTCCTTTCCTAGGCCAGATAAACTTACACACCATGACAACATGACAGCTAAAGAGCACCAAGGTACATAACATCAGCCTACTTTACAAACTTTCATCCGCTCTCCTCCATTCATACAGGGAAAACAGAAGGCAGTCCTCCAAGCAAGTCACCAAACTGCAGTTTCAGCCTGTTTGAAGACAACAGCAGGCAGCACAGATATGAAGGCAACATTTACTGTCTTCAGGGTTTCTCAAAACTGGAAGAACTCTGGAGACAGCACTCCAAGAGCTACAAGGAGGAAAATGCTCTCTACAACTACTGTTAAGTCTAAACAGTAAATAAAAAGCCCTTACTTTTCATGCTCAGGGCCTCAAACACCTTCACAATGACAACAGCCCAGTACTTAGAAAACTTAACGGACCATTTCAGACATAAAGAGGAGACTCAGGGTGTCAACGCCAAAATGCAAAGGAGATAAGCAAATAAAGGAAATACTTTCCAAAGCCACAGAAAAGGCTTTGCCAGGAACTGGCTGAAAGAAAGCTTCGGGCCAAAGTATCACCAGACACCTAATCCACCCTTATTGTCTGACTACTGCTAAAAGGAGCTCACAGAAAGGTAACTAGGAATAAAAAAAGTCTGCCTATAGTAGGTTCAAATTCAGTTTAAACTGCAAATTAACATTTGCTCTAGAAGCATTTCGAGGGGTCCATGTATTGAAAAATGGCAAGAACTGCTGAGTGACAACACCAACATGGTAGATAAGAAATGCCAGTGAAGCAGCACTTTCCGTAACCAAAACAAACTTGGGGATGCTACTGGCTGTGAATACCTGCAGTGTTTTATTTAGGAAGCCTGGGCCAAACAGCTGGAGATGGCAACAGCCATAAAACACTTGGTCAACAAGTGTCTTGCATGGCTCTAGCACCACCAGCCAGCAAGCATCATCTGGACTAACAAAGGCTTAGTGACTTCTCTGGATATTAGACAGTGCCTTATGATTGGATTGTTCTCAGCAAAAACTGCTTGCTGGGTACAAAGGAAAAGTTCATTCGGTGAAAAAAAAAAATTAAATGAAAATCACATATTCAATTCCAGTACCTCCACAAGCCTATCTCTGGAGTAACCTGCTCCCCTTCAGAGCTCCTGCATACTCTCATACTACATAAATCAAGTCCCCAGAAGTTATCCCCATGTAGTTTGCAATTTAAAGCGGCTACTTACAGACCAAACTTTATACCTATTTTGTCCACAGCTGATTCATACTACTTCTTTGGACATGCCAGCCTCCATACAATTACCCTGCGCTATTCAGATTTGCACTTGCACTTTGTTTGGGGTGGGGAAAGTAAGAGCACCTCTCTTCCTTAAGGAAAGCTTTACTATTGCACCCACTAACAGCTGAAGGAAAGTGTCTCCAAGAAAAGTCAAAGTCACAAAGCACACAGCCGATAAGGCTGTGTATAAGAAGATTAAAGCACAGTCTGTTTCAAATTTCCTAAGCTTGAAAAAATGTATGGCAAAGGCCTCACAGGACTGGAGAACCCACTCATTCTTGAAGGTCTAATTAAGCAGTATTATGAAATAAGAGCACACAGGAAAAGACGACATTTAGCATCGTAATCTCTACAAACCCACAAAAGACACCCCCAAACCAGAAGGAACACATGCAGTTTTCTGCTTTCTGTGGTATACTAGAGTGCTCTAACTTGAAGTGCAGTAAGTAGATCCAAACTTTCAAGTCCTTTGAGGGGCATAAAGTCTCCTAGGCTGTTATTCGAGACTGATTTCCTCACTAGCTGCCTGACCACTGCTCACCACCGCCTCTGTCCCATCGTTCTTGACAAGATCATCAGCTATGCAGTTTCCTACTGAATCTGCACATTTGCAAATAAAGGCATAAATGGATATTCCTCACTAAACTCCAGACTAGTACCAAGCATTCACGGTATAACTTTTCTTGTCTGGCAGTATCTTCTGCTATCATCCTGGAGCTGTTAAAAGGCACAACCGAACCCCTCGCAACATTAGAATGAGCACAGGAGGATGCACAGACTTACACCAGCACTGCTAACGACAAATCTTCCGAGAGAAACAAATGGGAGCTCCCAGAACATCGTGGCTTTCTGTCTAATCTACACTGATGTTAGTGAAGTTGTTGCAGAAGTCATCCAGGCTTCACCACACAACAGAAAGCATTCTCTTCCTGTAAGCAATGATGCCAGGATAAAAGAAAGAGCAAGAACCCAGAATTAACCTCCTGCAACTGAGGAACACCATCCACACAATGCCTTTAATAAGCAACGAGGGTACCTTGTGGACACATATATCTCTAGCAGTCACCCCAGCCGTAACCTGGCTAACACCAAACTGTTTACATACAGCAGGCTAACAGTTTGGGATGGTGAGCTCTTGAGTAGTCACAGCCACACGTTGCTCTACAGATATAGGAACTGTCTGCCTCTACAACTGCTTCCAGCTCAGTGTATCTCTTTGCAAAGTCAGTACTTCCTACTGCAAAGTCCTGCAGTCACTATTTGTCAGTTCTCTGAACAACAGCTCAGAGTCAATTCAGCCATGCACGTTCCACAGACCCACCAGAAGAGGGTTCAAAGCATCCCTCCTATTTCACCGCCTGCAACTCACCTTCAGTCCCTTAGCTAGGTAATTTGATTCAGACCACAGAAGTCCTTAAAGTGTTACAGAACCCAGCATCTGCACCATGAACACCTGGTGTGGCCAAGAGCTTTCACAGAAGCACATTCCCACTGAGACACACAAAATACAACATTAAAGATCTACTGAAATCCCTTGGACACCACTGTATAGATGTGGCATGATTTGTACAGGATGTTATTCTACAATTCTAAAAGGGCACTTTCTCTCCCCTATGCCCCACAAACTTTCCTCCCTTTAAAAAATGCAGAATGCAGCATTAGCCTCTGAAGCAGAGGTTTAGGCTCCTTTCCTGTACATGCAACATGGTGACAATCCTGGAACGTTTAGAGCTTGCCAGGAACCACAATAGATGTGCACACTACAAAACCTTGGTGGAAGCACATGGCTGTGATTAAGCACATTTGCCCAGGGCAACAATTTCCATGCCTTTGCCTCAAGGTCCTCATCTTGCAGGAAGGCCAGTAAGACGATTTCAACTTTTAGACCCCCTCTCCCAACCCCCAAGGTTGAGCAAACTTCAAACCAACCACAAGAACACCGATTAAAACCAAAGTTGTTCAGCAGGAGTAGTGTAGTCAAGACTAGGGATGCACACAGCCAAATGACTGGCAGAAGCATAACTGTTATAACCCAGCCTGTCTCACCCTGCTGTGACAAGCAGCAGTTCAGAATGCATATTTCAGGCACAGGAATAGAAGCAAGTGTCCTAATTACCTCTTCGCTAAATCTTTTCCTCTTGCTGCATGGAGGTCAGAAAGAACAGAGTATCAATTAGAAATGATACACAGATTAGAAAGAGTATCAAATGCACACAGTGCCACAGAGATACCACTGCATCTGCAAGGTCTGTGCAAATTCGTGAAGAAATACATTTCATATTCTACATATAATGCCAAGGCAGACCTTAGGTGTAGTTAGTTACACAAGCTAAAAAATATAATTTGAAGCATATTATTTATTCTCTCAGTTTTCAGAGATAAACGCAGATCAGAAGGCTTTGTCATTGACATGCTCTCCGCACCTAAGTCTACTTTTCCAGACAAGCTGGTCTCCACACAGCTTAGAGTAAATAAGCTGTGTGCCAGCAGATCAGAACACACACGGTGACAGACTGAGTGGTCACCCAATAACAAATCTAATATATCTAGTTCATTCAGAGTTTTCTCTCTCCTTATGTCTTAACCATGTATTAGATACAAGAGTCTTTTTTTTTTAAAAAAAAAAAAAGGATTGATTGAAACAGAGTTCCAAGCATATTTATTTCAAAAATGCCTAAGAAAATTAAACCAGACTTTCTTTACACTTATTGGAAGAACCCTGCTACACTACCAAATGGTTAACAGTTTATCACTGGCCTACCCTATTGGTCTTCAAATTGTCAAAATGAATAATCCTTCCTGTAGTTTCAGAAAAAAAATCCACCCCACATAGCTGTTAAATTTTTAAGAATAGATGGAATAAATGACCTCACTATATTGTGCAGAAAGCTTTCAAAAGACATTTGTAAGCCTTCAAGAAAGTGTTTTTATTCAAATACCTGTATGACCTGTTTGTCAGTTCCTCTGTTGTAATAACTCTATTTCAATTTTCACTTATAGATGAAAGCAGAGACTTTTAACCAGCTCTAGAATGTAGTCCCGAGAACAAGTAAGAAAAACAGATCTAGCAGATAAGCACTGCTACACAACCAATTGACAAAACTCTAGAACAAAGTAACACTAAACACTTCCTTGCCTCACTTCAAAAATGCTAATAAAAACACACTCTACTATGTTCTAATGGCCAGACAAGCTAGTTCACAGCAGAGGTCCTGGAGAATCAAAATAGCTAAATAGAACAGTTTTACCACCTGCAAAATAGTACCACCATTTTCTTCTCTGAGGAAGGAAGCTCTCTTCTAAAGCTGAAAACCTCTCTCCCTTAATTCAGAGTCCAGCTTTAGCAGCTTCACTATCACTCCAACCACAAGCATTACACAGGAAAAACACTAGTTTTAAGCAGACAGATCACCAGACCATTCAGATCCCATATGAACATGGGATTAAGCAGGCAGTCATATTTTCTACAGACATTCAGACTATTTTGTATACAGTTACAATTCAGAGCCTATTAATTAAAAGAAAAAGTATTTTTGAGTACACTTCTTCTGGGCTTAATGGGTCTCCCTCAGTCCCACTGACAGCCAGTCCCACTTTATGAAGTCAGCAGGCTAAATATACTGTATGATAAATACACTGGCACTGCTTAGGTACAAACAGACAAATAACCCACAGTAATTTCACTGATAACATGACAAACTCACCTCATCGTCACTGTCTGACGTCTCAGAGTCTGAAGATGCTGTAGGTTTGCTCACCGGAGGCTCCTTTTCTTCAGAGTCACTGCGTTTACGTTTGGCCAACGACAAGAGCTCCTAGTGTGAAAAACCACACAATTATTTTAAAATGTCGTAGTTTTACCAATCCAGGTCAGTGCATATGAACCTTCTCTGTGATATCTGAGCACATCCCAGTAACATGATTATCCCCACTGACTAAGGAACAGAGTCTACTTACATTTCATAAATACATACACACACACAATTTTAATACATCTGGATACTACAAAAGGATTCTGGACCTATAAGCAGCAAATACTACTACCACTGCTTTCTTGGTATAAATGATATAAGACAAACTACTTTCAGAGTCATGTCCAGATCTGTTTTATTTGGATTGGGTAATAATTCAAAAGCATCCTAACTACATTATGTAGCATTTACCCAAAAAGCCAAATACCACTAGAGAGCAGCTCCTTCCTCTAAACAAAAGAGATGTTTGCAATTATACACTTTAAAAGAGAAATACTTCAGGCATCACCACAATGTCATGGCTGATAATATTCAGTCAGCCTGTTCAATTTCTTTTCACTGTCCCTACACACCACAGAATACACTGAAAGCTTTGGACAGACACGAGCTCAAACTAAGTAGAGCTGTTCCCCTCCAAAGGAAGCACTTTCAAAGGCAACACACACCAGCACAAAGAACTAAATGGCTCTCACAAATAATCTCATCATCTGCTGTTCACAGCTTGTTCAAATGACAGAAGCAGTAGTACAAAACAAACATTTCTGAAGCTGCATTACTGTCTTTGTAGTCCATGACACATAATTTATTTCTGAAAACATTGCTCTAGGGCTGATGAAACTTAGGTATGAGTAGAAATACAGTCACACCAACTTCTGCAGTTTTGGGAAGTCAATACTAGATTGGTTTGTGTTAGTTTCACAACTGGAAGATTATTTCCACAGCCAATGGATTACAATTTAGTACCTCAAATAAGAACACAAACACTGCAGAAAGTGACGGCTTAGCCTACTTACCAACAAAGAAACTTTCCACTAGTAATGGCATTTTACAAACCTTTCTCTGAAGAAGGCATGCAACATCAACAGAACACATTTGTACAATTAACCATTCTCTTCAGGAAGCTCCTGATGTTTGCTACAATCTTTTCTAGAACTTCTCTGTCACAACTGTCTCTAAGTAGTCCTTCAACCCAGATTATGGCCCTGGATGATATCTTGGCATATTTACTACTTTTATTCCAAGCAATTTTCCTTCTTTCTTTCTACCCTTGTTCTGTTTTCCATGATACTGTATTAGAAAGGCTCCTACTCATTTGATTCAACAAGCCTAGACTGCCAAGGGAAGCTGTCAAACATTTAACCTACGGGGCTTCACTCAGTATACTCTCATCCTTAAATCAGACCACAGAAACACTGCTTCCCTGCTAGCTAATCTTCATCCGTCCACATCCATATCCCTGCTGTTATAGTTGCTACAGACAGCTCAGCAGAGGAAGCACCTACTAGTCAGGTACAGCTGCAGATGCATGCTTCCAGTGAACGATGGAACAGATGCAGAACCAGGCGGCTATTCCTACCGCCATCATTCTGATGTAGGCTAGAACTAGTCCAACTCCTTCTATTTTCAAGCACTGAAGAAACCACCAAACTAATGTACTAGTGGTGAGATGTTGGCAGCTCTGAAGACTCTAGAGGCATGCAAGATCAACAACATCAGGGCAAGCTCTGCTCCAGTATATTTGTCTAACAGAGCCTCCGATTTGATTTTTTTTGAAGCTCCAAGCCGCAAAACTATTTTTGAGTGTTTGGGAAGGCTTTGTATTGCAACATAGCAACAGCTTCTATATTAAAAACCCTTAAGGTCCAGCACATAAATTACATCAGACATGTAGGCTTCAGCATATTTAACCAGCCAAACTTCTCCCCAGAACAAACCAGCTGTAACACACTTCACCTATAATGTCTTTATTTATCATCTGAATCACATCAACACCTGCTACACCATAAAGGTAAGGCTTTGAAAGCAGCCCCCTCCAAAGTGGAAGACGCCCCTTTGCAGCCCAAAGACCGTTAAACTGACACCAGACATTGCATTTCCAATCCCAGGAGATGCCATGACATTAAATACTTCCCCTTGTTACAGCTACAGGCTCCCAACTCCATGCAGTTTCCCATCAAGAGCTCCCCCAGCTCATCTGCTAACACTAAGGAAGAAGCATTAAACACGATTTAACCACCCTCCCCTTCCCGGGAGCCCTCCTGCCCCGAGGGGCTCACCGGGCCGGTGGAGGCAGGGACCTGACACGCTGCTCTCCCGGCGTGCGAAAGCAGCACAGAAAAGTTGCCCAGCCCTTTGGGCCTCTTCCCCCGCTACCCGAGGGGTGAGGACCGCGGGTAGCCGGGCCTCGCTCCCCGCCCTCCTCAGGGCCAAACCGCCCCGGGAGCATCGCCCCTCCGAGCGCCGCCCTCCTGCAAGCACCGGGCCCGCTGCACAGAGCCCCCGAAACCCGCCAACGCGGGCCGCCTGCCGGGGGCAGGCCGGGGACGCGCCGGAGGGGAGCGGGCTCTCCCCACGGAGGCCACGAGGGCCCGCATCGCGCTGAGGAGAGCGACGGTGGCGCGCAACCCCCGGGCGGGAGTGAGGGAACGAGGGAAGGATGGCGGCGTTTGAGCCCTGAGCGGGCCGGAGATCCCAGGCCCCGCGTCCGGGCCGGGCCTCCCCCTCGCACCTGATCTAGGTTCTCCTCGCTACCGCTATCCTCAGTATCGGAGTCGATAAGGACGCGGCCTTTCCGCTTCTTCACCATGGCGGAGCCGGCTTTTTTTCCCACCCCCTTCCCCGCCCCGGCGCCGACGGCGGCGGCGGCGGCGGCGCGGCGCTCACAGCGGCCCGGCCTGCCCCGCGCCGCCCGCCCGACCGGGACACAAAGGGCACCGCGCATGCGTACCGTGATGGGGCGGGGCCGCTTCACTCCGAGGCCACCGCGATGCGGGACCGCTGAGCTGTGGAGCCGCTGAGCTGCGGGGCCATGGCGCTGCGGGACCGCTGAGCTGTGGAGCCGCTGAGCTGCGGGGCCATGGCGCTGCGGGACCGCTTCGCTGTGGAGCCGCTGAGCTGCGGGGCCATGGCGCTGCGGGACCGCTTCGCTGTGGAGCCGCTGAGCTGCGGGGCCATGGCGCTGCGGGACCGCTGAGCTCTGGAGCCGCTGAGCTGCGGGGCCATGGCGCTGCGGGACCGCTGAGCTCTGGAGCCGCTGAGCTGCGGGGCCATGGCGCTGCGGGACCGCTGAGCTCTGGAGCCGCTGAGCTGCGGGGCCATGGCGCTGCGGGACCGCTGAGCTCTGGAGCCGCTGAGCTGCGGGGCCATGGCGCTGCGGGACCGCTGAGCTCTGGAGCCGCTGAGCTGCGGGGCCATGGCGCTGCGGGACCGCTGAGCTCTGGAGCCGCTGAGCTGCGGGGCCATGGCGCTGCGGGACCGCTGAGCTCTGGAGCCGCTGAGCTGCGGGGCCATGGCGCTGCGGGACCGCTGAGCTCTGGAGCCGCTGAGCTGCGGGGCCATGGCGCTGCGGGACCGCTTCGCTGTGGAGCCGCTGAGCTGCGGGGCCATGGCGCTGCGGGACCGCTGAGCTGTGGAGCTGCTGAGCTGCGGGGCCACTGCGCTGCGGGACGGCTGAGCTGTGGAGCTGCTGAGCTGCGGGGCCATGGCGCTGCGGGACCACTGAGCTGTGGAGCTGTTTTGCCACGGGGCCACTGCGCTGCGGGATCGCTTCGCTGTGGAGCCGCTGAGCTGCGGGGCCATGGCGCTGCGGGACCACTGAGCTGTGGAGCTGTTTTGCCACGGGGCCACTGCGCTGCGGGATCGCTTCGCTGTGGAGCCGCTGAGCTGCGGGGCCATGGCGCTGCGGGACCGCTGAGCTCTGGAGCCGCTGAGCTGCGGGGCCATTGTGCTGCGGGACCGCTGAGCTGTGGAGCGGCTTCACTGCGGGGCCATTGTGCTGCGGGACCGCTGAGCTGCGGAGCCGCTGAGCTGCGGGGCCATGGCGCTGCGGGACCACTGAGCTGTGGAGCTGTTTTGCCACGGGGCCACTGCGCTGCGGGATCGCTTCGCTGTGGAGCGGCTTCGCTGCGGGGCCACTGCGCTGCGGGGCCGCTTCGCTGTGGAGCGGCTTCGCTGCGGGGCCACTGCGCTGCGGGGCCGCTTCGCTGTGGAGCGGCTTCGCTGCGGGGCCACTGCGCTGCGGGGCCGCTTCGCTGTGGAGCCGCTTCACTGCGGGGCCATTGCGCTGCGGGGCCGCTTCGCTGTGGAGCCGCTTCACTGCGGGGCCATTGCGCTGCGGGGCCGCTTCGCTGTGGAGCCGCTTCACTGCGGGGCCATTGCGCTGCGGGACCGCTTCGTTGCGGGACCGCTTCTCTGCGGGGCCATTGCCCTGCGGGGCCATTGCGCTGTGGAGCCGTTGCCCTGTGGAGCCGTTGCCCTGTGGAGCCGTTGCCACGCGGGGCCGTTGCCACGCGGGGCCGTTGCCACGCGGGGCCGTTGCTACGCGGGGCCGTTGCTACGCGGGGCCGTTCCACTGTGGGCCGTTTACCGGCCCTCGCCAGTTTTGATTTGAACCATCCCGCCGACACGTTCCTCACAAACGGGCATCTCCCCCTGACCAGCCTTTCTTTAAACGCAGAGATATTTGCGAATAAACCGCTCGGCACCGCGGAGGGAAAAGATTTCATCTCTGGCGGGCCCGTGAGGGCGGGAACGCTGTGGCTACCGCCGTCGGCGGACCCTGAGCCGCGCGGTGCGTGTTGCTCCGCCGGGCCCAGAAAGCGGCTGGACCCGCCGGTACGGGCGGGAAGGTGAGGCGGCGCCTCAGCGCTGGGGAGGCCGTCGGTCACGGGTGTCGAGGCGGGCGCTTTTGCGGAGAGGCCGCTGTCGCGGCCTCGCTTCTGCCCGCCGGGCTCGGGGCGGGCGGGAAACGGGCCCGGTGCCCAGGCCGCGGCGCGGTTCGTGATGAGGCGCAAAGCGAGACCGTCGCTGGAAGCCGAGGTTTTGTAACTGCTGGGTGGTGGAGTAGTGCTGCCCTTAAATCGGCGTTGCGTAGGGGCAAAAATCGGGCAAAAGTAACATTTATTTCCCATTTTCTCCTTCGTGGTACTCGGAGGAGACAAGGACGAGGTACTGCTGCGTGGGGGGCTGCAGCCCTCCTGCTGGTTAAGCTCTGGGTTGGGGCAGGTTTGCCGGCGGGGCCCAGCAATGGACGGGTCACTGTTGAGGCTGTCCTTGCTTTCACGGCGTGTGCTTCACCTCAGTCCCGGGGGCTCAGAAGTCCTGCGAGGGGGGGGGGTGTCTTTTTTAGGAACTTGCCTGTCTTACTGTGGGATGGAGAAAATGGGAATTCTTCCCATGTGGTTTTAGTCCGCGGTGTGTAACTTAGAGAATAATAGTAGTGAATTTTACCGTGAGAAAAGGAAGATATGTGGCATATAGAAGATATATGTGGGATGACTGGCTCCATTCTTAAGAGCTCAGAGAACTGATTTGATGTTGTTTTGCGATTTATTCTGTGGAAAAAAAAAAAACAAACAACCCCAAACCAGACAACTGGTCTGACTAATTTTATGAGTCAGAGGTATTAGCCTCTGTACAGAATGTTGAACATTAAGGCTCTTCCTTATCAATTACAGAATAGCAATGTGGCATAGCTGTTCCCACCAACAGTGATGCAGAGAGAAGCAAAGACAAGATTTTCAGAATTTTTTCAAAGCTTTATTAAAAAACCCTATTGAATTGCAATCTTTTATGTTAAATTCTTTGGTCTTTACAAACACCTCTGTAATCCTGAACCAGATACGTTGAGGGGGCAAGGGGCTAGATGACTTACAGAAGAAGCAGGCAGTATGGCTGCTGTAGGACATCATATCTGAACAGTCTTGTCACCTGTGACTGTCAGATGAGACTGTCATTCTGGTCCATATGGCAGCAGGGTCTACCTGGTGTGAATTTGTGATTTTCTTATGGGGGATAATACTTTAAAAGATGGCATCTATATAGCTATAGAAACCTTCTTCTTGAGGTTGTTTTTGCTGGTGTTACTTATAATACCTAAACTTACTTACAGAGAAAGGGATGAACAGGAATTGCCTTTTTCTATTTTCAGTTCTATTTGAAGTATTTTACTTTGTTTTTCTTATCTGCATGGGTATTTCACATCACAGGGAGGGGGGAACACATAGGGTGGAAATCATTACGTAAACTAGAACTCTGAGGAAGTGTAATACTTGATGTTATTTTTTTATTCCTTTTTCCAATGTCTTAGATTTCTAGTTACTATCTGGTTTAACAATTTAACAGTTTTACAAGCATCCTATATGTAATTTTTTTAATCTCTTTTTCATTAAAGGTGGAGATAAACTAAGATAGCTCTGGATACTAGTTTTGTTGTTAAATTAATTTCAAACCCGTTAATTGCCTTGCTGGAAGCAAATTCTTCAAGTTTACCATTATGGCTCTGACTATTACGTGGCTGAACAATGCTTACTTACGTGGTAGATGCTGCAGGCAAAAAGTTTTGCACCCTTTACTCGGACCTCTCCTCAGTGATTCCATGTCAAAATTGTATAGCAGCTACAGGAGACCAGGGTCACAGCCTGAGAAAAAAAGGTCTTGGCAAAATACCGATTTCAGTTTTAAGAAGGGCATTGATGTCTTAAAGACTCAGCTAAGCATGCTAAAGAAGGAGACCGAAGATTACTTAATAGGACCTGGAGGCCATCCACTTAGTCAGTACCTGTTGGAACAGACAAGGGTGTTGTGGGAGTTTCGAAGCCAAGAAGATTTAAAAAAATGGGTGATTTCCTCTGATGTGGAGATTGGAGGGAAAAGTGAAGTTTACCTCAAATTGGGTAGGAATAACCAGGCTGCTCTGCTGTATGGAACCCTCAATACAGAAGTACCTCGTGATGGGGAGACAAAATACAGTGGATATTGTAGTATGAGAGCTAAACCGCCAGTGGTAAGTACAGCTTCGTGTTTACATAGCATCTGTTGTTTAATTGGAGAGCATTTTTATGTAGTCCCGGAGACAACACCTGGGCTGTTGTTTACTGTGGTTGAAACTGATCACTCTCAGGAGTATTAGATATTCCTTCCGGAATGTAATTGCTCTGTCCTTTGACCTGGAAAGAACTTAAACTTCTTCTTGGATTTTGTTTTCCTTTCTTAGAAAAGGAATAATATATGTTTGATCATTTATTTACGTTCAGTAGGGCATTAAGACAGTCCTGTTTGCAGCCTCCTTGCAAATGAAGGATCTGTAATGAACTTTTATATCCAAAATCGGTATGATTAAAATAGATGTGTCTCTAAATTTGAAGTTAATTGAATGTGTCATAGGACAAATTTTCTGAGCTTTAACTTGGCCTATTCATCAAACTTGGTTTAGGTGAATGAGCTCATCTTTTTTTCTCACAGGAACAGAAATTATGCTTTGAAATGTACTTTTTTAAAGGTCTGACTCCTACTGTACATCAGAAAAAGTGAGACACAAATTTTTGATAGCTCAAAATTGAGCAAAACAGAACCAGAAATGGATGTGCCTATTATTGATACTGCTTGTTTCATTCCTTATTTTTAAGCACCCTTAAAAGCAAAGCAACATTTCGACTCAGTGTATAAAATGTTTAACTTTTTAGTCTGTTCTATTGTTTGTGAGTTGGCACAGGTACACAGGTAAAACCTTTTCTGGGCCAGAAACTTGAAGAGCAGAGAAAAAGAGCAAGCAAAATCAATGGGCAAATGAGAGGGAGGTGAACACTGATTAAAATGGTGACACTGGGTCACTCAGAGGAATGGAACAGCAAGTTGAATCTCACCTGAATTAAATCCCCAGGACTGCTACTGACTTGTGCAAATGGGACTCAAACTTTCACCTCCTAATTCCGAAGTAGTAGAGTGTATCAGTCTATCTTTATAATGCAGTTTGAAATCAGAGGGTGAAAACATAAATACAAAGGTGCTTCTTTATTTAAGTAAAAAGGCTCAAAACTGGCAAAACCATAAAATTGAGTAGCCACGGGCCTTGTATTAAGGTATTGATGATCTGCTCATCCTGTTACCTATCAGATGAGTTGATAGAAGGACAGTTGATAGGTAACAGCAGTAGTAGTGCTGTGAAATAAAGGGAAAACCTCTGAATTTTTAGTGCTAGTTTTGTCTTGGTTAAAGCAATTCTGGCCAAGAATAGCCCTGACCCCTACCCCCCATCTCTCCAGGTGACCTCTGTGTAAGTCTCTGAAGATTCTTGGATCTGCCTATGTGCAAATCACAACACCAGGACTTTTAAGATCTTTGGAAAAAAATGCAGGCAAGAATTAGACATGCTTGCAATCCATATCTTTGTGAACAGTTAATGACAAAAAGTATTGGAAAACATTAAATGCTTCTAGGGCTTATGTCAGTTTTCAATAAGAGAAGTTATCACAGGAGATAAATCATCCCCCTTCTTCAATTTCTTGTAATCACCTCTGAATAACCTAGTACTGGCCACAGAAGATTAAACTTGATGGACTACTTTAAACTTAACGAACTACATAACTACTCATTCATCACTATATTGTTTGTGTACTTGCCTGGTAGGTAATTTGGTCCTAGGAAGGAGGTCTGATTGCTGATAGTTACAAGATTGTAGTTTGTAAGTAAAGCATGAGTCCTCAGAGTGGCAATACTGTGATTTGTGGGCTCTAATACAGTGCTGAAGGAAATTCAGTGAGATCAGCAACTAGTATGATGAAAGAGTAACCCAGTTTTTACTGTGTCACAGTAGATACTATTTGATGACATAATGAGGGCAGTGATCAAAGCAATAGTGCTCTGTTCTTTGTAATGGAAGTTTCCCTTTATTAAGGAGGAATAATTCTATTTATTATCAATTTGTAGGGATCTTTTGCTAGGAAGAAGTATTATGACTGGTCAAACTTCAACAGTCTGTATTTACGTGTCCGTGGCGATGGCAGACCTTGGATGGTAAACATTTATACAGACCCTTACTTCTCTCATCAAAAGGATGATCTCTACAACTACTTCATGTTCACCCGAGGAGGCCCATACTGGGAGGAAATAAAGGTGAATTAATGAGTCTTTCAAACTAATGAGACTGTCTTGGGCCTTGGCCATAGCCCTGTGGAAGGGGAATTCCTTCAACAGCCACAGTCTGTTGCTATTGCTGTCCATTCAATGACCTTCTGTTACGTGTCATCATACAACAGGCACGTGCCTTTGGCTTGGGAGTTCCCCAAACTGTAAATCTCTGGATTGTGGGAGGGCACACTGCATCAAGCGTATTAAAGATTTGATCCGCTGTACGTTCACCGAAATGCCTGCTGTTAGCTATTACTGGAGTAACAGAACAGATGCAACGATGGAAGCTCAGCAGGTGTTGCCAGGAATATTCGCTGCGATAACCATTTTGTCTGTAATACAAATGGACGTAGGCTGGCGTGGGGTTTGTACCTGTGACAGGATTTGCTTAACTCGCTGGAGTCAGTCAGAGGCTCCCATGTGGTTTATCATTTATGGCCTTTGAATCTGTGACACAAAATAATATTTGGAAGAAATTGGAGTTTTGGCTTTTTTCTGAGGAAACCTGGAGAGCTTTTGTAATTTGCTGGTGACAAGGTTAAGGAGGTTTGCACGTCCTTATGAATTGGCATGGAGTGCTTCATAATCCCGTTGTCCAGTCGTATGAGAACAACCCAGTGTTGTGCAGAGCAGGAGTCAGGAGGATGAAGATGGGTGTGCCCTTGCTGGCTTGCATGCTTTCCTCTCACCCCCACCAGCCAGCCCTCCTGTTTCCTACCTCTTATCACAGCCCCTCCTCCCTCTTGCTCCCATTCAAAGTCACGTTTACCTTATTCTGAACTGCTTGGCTAGAGTGCTGATGTCTCAGTGTGAAATTTGCACTGTGAAATAAATACTCAGCTCGGGTACAGACGAGCTGTCGATACACACGCATGCTAGACTTTTCATTAATTTCTATTTTATGTTGACATTATTGGAGGGAGACGTTCTCGATGTGAACAGCCACCTTCTGTGCTGCAGCCTCTCATTGTGTCCTAACAGGGTGACAATCCTGCACGATGGCTACCAACGGCCACCACAGCACAGCATGGGCCTGGAGCTGGCTGTAAGTGGTCAGTGACAGGGTCAGTGTGGCCCATTTCTCTGGGCCAGTTCTATGTACCCAACCAGTGCTGGTACCAGGTGTAGCAGAGCATCATTTAATTTGCTAAAGCAGACTTTTTTTCTCCTTAAAATTTTTATTTTATGTACTGGTGACACTAAAGTCTGGTTTTGTTTTGTTTCTGCCAGATTCCGTTCTCCAAATTCTTTCTCTCCAGTCGGGGAAGAGTCCAGGATGACCAACATCCTATCTGGTTAGACAAGGCAAGTTTTCTATAGGATTTATCTGTCTGAAATTTCCTGTAAGATTATATTATCATGATATAGATAATTTACAAATCCTTTAACGTTTGTGAATTTGAAATCAAAGGGCCTCTTCTTGTTATAAGGTACTTATTATTGTATGCTTGCCTTTGCATTTCAGTTATCCTACTTTGTGATAGCAGTGTCAGTTTACTTCAAAGGAGCTCCAGAACTATTTTTAAGAAATCTATATAACCAAGAAACAACTCACAACTTGGCTTTTAAAAAAAAAAAAAGTATTTTTTTTTGAGGAATGATCAAAGTAACTAAGAAATCTAAAACGCCAGTTGGCACAGTACTGCCAAAAATAATAAAAGTAAGTGTCATAAACTTTCTTCCTGACAGAATACTGTCGGCGATATCATATGGTGAGATTTTATGTGAGGATGTACTGTATTGGTGACCTTGATGGCGAGCAGCACACTGATGTATTTATAGGCTCTTTTTTTGTTTTTTCAGGCTTTCTAGTCTAAAAAGTAAATGTGTTGAGCATTTTTAATTTTATTTCTGCAGGTAGACTAATTCACTGGTTCACAGGAGGAGACATGTTGGAAAAAATTGTTTCTGTATCTTTTTTTTCCTTTTAAATTTCAGTGACCCTCCAGTATGTAATTGAGGGCAGCGACTACCAAAAGGAAAACAAACAGTGTTAGAAATCTATATTTATATATCTGGAAAAAAAAAAAAAAGGAAATAATTGAGGGCAATTCAGTGATTGGCAGCATGAAAACAATGTTTTAAAACAGAAGTTGAGGCTGTAGAAAGGAGATATGAATGATATGAAGAAGGTGGATCTGCTACAAGAAAAAATATGCTTTATGGGAAAAAGTTGTTATAAAAGGTCTGTGTTTAAATGCAGAAACTGAAGAATTTATCAGGATTTGGAATATACAGTCATTCAAAATGGGAAATGAAAATATAAAGTGGTATATGGGATGTTTAAAAATATTCGCTTGATCTAAGCATCCTCCGCTTAATTTTCATTCCTTGTTATCTTATGCTTCGTATTTCACGGTAAAAACGATGCACTTGCATATAATCTGAAGTGTAATTTTACAAATGTGTTTTAAAGAAACCTAAAACTGTGGAAAGCGGAGTGAAGGCAATTAAAGAAATCTTGATCAAATGTCTTGGTCCCTCACGGTACTGCTGTACGTTTTCCCAGGAACCAGGAATGACATTGTTAAACAGGAATAAAAAGGCAGGACATAGCTGGTGTATCTAGGGCTCACCAAGGCCTGGAGCAGCGTTGAGGTGACTCCTGTTGTCATCCATAACAATCTGAACCAGACAGGTGGAGCTTCACAAACTCTCCAGGCTCCACAAGCCGAGGGGCTGACTGGAGAGCTTGCTTCTGGGGAAGAGGCAGCATTTAAAACGTGAGAATGGTCTGAACATCAGTGCATCTACTTTCTTCAGCTTTGTTCCGCTATTTATTTAGCGTACATTCGCAATATAAATTTGGTCTCAGCCTACAATTTTTCAACTTTATCTGACACATCCTAGGCATTAAATGATGTACAGCTGTCCTTAAAATCATGGGTACGGCTCAGACCTGCACTCCTAGCAGGGCTTAAGGGCAGCTAGAGTTTAAGAGTTGGCCTGCCACTGGTGACCAGCTTGTTCTGAGAACGGCTAACACTGGAGGCTCTGAAAGGCGACTGGTGACACGGCAGAGCTTTCAGGCCAGCCACAGGCTCATGGGAAGCGTGCCTGAGCCACACTGACTTTCATGGCATTTATTGCAGTTAGAATAAAAATTTTTTTTTTTTCTAAAATTGGAAGAGTGGTGGAGGAGAACGTTGGGGGAAAGGAATGAGGAATGTTCTTGTATTTAGGAATGTTATTCTAATTGGGAAACAGTGGCTAAGGACCATGGCTGAATATAAAACTCAGTAACAAGTTTTTATGCATTTTAAAATGTGTTTTAGTGCACTTTCACTTTATACTGGGTGTCTGAATTGGTCTAGGAAGATTTCCTTCCATCCTTAATTACATGGTCTGTGTTTGCTGCTCACGAAAGAATTGTAACAGACTTCATGAAAAATGTGTTTGTAGACCCAGTCATGGTGAGACTGGCCCTACACAAACCTCAAAGGACACCAACTGCAGCGTTGCTTTGGGCTCAGGCCATGTTTACTAAAGGGTTCGATGCGGTGGTGGAAAGGCAAGTGTGAGGTGGTTTCCCACTGGGGTCTGGATTGAAAATGTGATAGTGAAGTGTTCCAGCCTTAAGAAAAGCTGCTGCATTTTGAACAAATATGTTTAAAGTAGATGGCCATCACTTGTTTGTAAAATATGAAAGTGGTAGATACAGTTGTGTTTGACTGTAACGTTGAGTACTGTTCTAAGGTCTGGTATCTCTTCATTAGATCAGTACCCTTGGATTCACGATCGGAGATAAAGTAGATGGTCCGTTCCAGCTGGAGATTGATTTTATCGGCCTGCTAAACGATAGAGCTCATACAGAGGAATTTGCGTATGAAACATATGAAAAGAATCCTCCAGTCTAAGGTGAGCTGGTGGCCTTTGGGACATTCATCAGACATTCATTTTGATAAAACACTTAACATGTGGCTTAGAATCTGTGGAAACATTAGAGAGAAGCATTGACTGTAGTAATCTGACTAGAGTGACACCGTTGGTGCAGTTGAGTGGCCAAATACAGAATCCTGGAGAGATTGTACATAACATGGACTGGAGCAGAGCCTGAGGAGAGCTGTGATGTGTTCCTACAAAGTAGTGACTGCTGACTGGGGAAATTGATGTTTTGGCTTGTCGTAACCTTTACAGAAATAAAAGTATTTCATGAGCTTGGTGTAGGTTCTTTTGTACAGTTTCATTTTCTACATTAGATGGTTTGTAGACAGTTGTAAAACACCCCCATCTACTAGTTTTAAACTGGAGAAAGTGTGATGAGAATTAATACCTTGAGGAATGGTGCTTAAGTGTGACTCAGCTGCTGAAGTTTACAAAGAACAGCACCAGAAGTGGAAAAGGCAGAAGTATTTCAACCTTTAGCTGTGGCTCCTCTGAAGAACTAAAAAAAGAACATGCTGCCCCTGCCAAGATGGAAACAGCAGCGATGCAGTGGGCTTGGCCTTTAGTTCAGAGCTGCTGCTGCCTGACCCTCCTACAGCTTTCTGGAGCTGAGGCTGTTGAACAGAAGTAATGCTGCCAGGGTGGGGGCAGGGGGAACCCCCCCTCCCTCTGCTCCTTGGGGAGGCAGAGCTCAGCTTGATTAGCACTATTACAGGGCAGAGCAGATCATGCTTCTGAACACAGGTGTAGTGTAAGAAGCTCCACAGCACAGAAGCTCAGTACCTCTTTTTCTGAGAAGTCTGGTTTTCAGTAATTTGAGAAACACTTTAAAGAACAAGCAGTGAATTGTTCATTTCAGCTGTCACAAACTTCATCTAATCAAAGCACTGACCTCTGCTGCAGTGACCCTGTTTAAGTGTACTTTACAAATGTTAAACATGCCTACATTTTATATGTAAGAGGCCACAATGAAGCAAGCTGAAGGAGCGCCTTGTATTATCATTGTCCTCTTGCACAGAATTAAATAGCTTAAGAGCAAAAGAAGGATAAGGGTTATTGTTTCTAAATATGTTTTCATGAAGCAGGAGGCAGGCCCATCGGTAAGGAAAACTCATCACAAAAAAGACACTTTAGTAAATACAAGTGTAAACAAAATGTGCTACACTAAGGAGGTGGTTATACATAGTACACTAGATGATAAAACCAGTGATAAACAGCATATGTACAAGATATGTTTCCCCCCATTAAGTTTATAACAAAAAAACTTTGTTCTTGACATTTCAGCATATATTTGATAGGACACTAAATTCATTGAAATAATTATTTGCTCAAAGTTCTAGCTGAGATTACAACTACTAAATTGCCTTTCAAGTTCCATCTATAATAAATCCAGACAGCTTTTCTATGTATTTTTTAAGAGTAACAATAACAACAGCTTTTAAGTAAGGTATCGAATGTGCCTCAACACTACTGTAGCTTTTTAAGCATTATAGATATGAAAAGCAGGATTTTGTTAACATCTGTAATTTACCACACAAAGGAACAACCTTAACTGTTCAAAGCATCCAGTTGGTAGTTTGTAAAGCCACTTTTCAGTTGTGACTTTTTAAAAATAATGTATTTTACAATTAAGTTATGCTGTGAGCTTTTAGTTTTCCAGAGAGCTTGCCTATTTTTTCTTCTCTTGGAAATTCCCTACTATTTCATAGGTCTGCAATTAAAAATGGTGAATAATTACTGTAGCTGTTGTTACTGAATTTAAGGATGGACCTGGAGAACAGGGCAGGCAGACGTTTACAACTCCTTTAATTTACCAGTGGAACATTTTGAAGCTCTCTATCCAAAGCGAGCATTCTAGGGGGTAACAAATGCGTGCTGGTGGACAAGTCTGGCCTAAGTTGAAAGGAGGCTTCTAGAGTATCTTTTTTTCCACTTACATGTTCTTCTTTAACATCTTTTGGTAAATGAGTTAGTTAAATGAAACATTATTAAGGAACTAAAAATATTTCTAAAGTTTGTGAAAGTTTAGAGCTCTTAGAGAAGTTGATCACTAAAACATTACGCCCAGATGCATTGTAAGGCCTCATTCAATGCTCTCTGGAGTCCACTAGCTGATAGCAACCTGAACCATACACAGACAGCACAAATATTTACATGATAGGAACAGTATTTACAGGGATTTCATTGATATTTCTTCTTCCTCCTAACCCACAGGGAGTCCTCTACGGTTTCCAAGAGCCTCAGCCTTTTTCTTTTTTCTCTCTTGCTCATGTTTCTCACGCCTTTCTTCCCTGAAGGGGAAAAAGAAGAGACACAGCCCATATCAAGTTAAATTACAGGCAGAGACACAAGCAACCAAAGGAATCCAAAGCTGACCAGGGCTTAACATCTACTTGACCAGCGTGCTGCATTTGCCATGGGCAGAGAAAAAACAGCACCGTTTTGGACTGAATCCAAACATTCAGGCAAATACTTCTGCTCAGACATACAGGTTTAACATTCAAGGTAACCACATGTCCCTATTCACCACTTCTTCCAAGGCAAAGGTAGATCTCCAAACACTAGCACTGGTAGCTTTCACAGAATAAAAGTCGTATCGGATTCAGAGCCACGCTCTTTGTTGGCCTCTCTGATACCAGACAGACTATTTGAGGCAAAAATTGCTTGAATATGCAGTTCAGGAAAGAACACTTTCATATTGAAATCCTAACAAGACAAATGAGCCATCGTATTTTAAATAATACTATTCATAAAAAGCTAGTGGTGTACTAACCTTGTCTGGAGAGGTGGCTGTTTGTAATCTTTCTTACGCAAAGAGATGTTGCTACCGCCAGACTTATTGAGGACTGTATTCTCTTTACATTCTCCCCAAGGTTTTAGTCGTCCTACAATTTAGGGGCAAGAAGAGAGACTATTGAACTACTAGTTTAGTAGTTGTGTGCTTAACTTCTCATGGTGAATTTTATACTAGCAAGCCTGGTTTTTGCTGGTTGACTTTAAGATGAGATGCCTCTTCAGCTGTATTATCAGTTTCACAAGCCCATTCCCTACAGGTAGTTTTTCTGTAAGTGGTAACAGGTGACTGTACTTACAAGCAGCACTCACCACACAAAGTTCAGCTTCTCACACAACAGTGCACTTAAAAAAAAGCCCCATTGTGTAAGGAATATGCCATATCTCCTGTACATACATCTATTCAGTGGAATACAAGGATGTTTATTCTTATATTTATGGGCTTTTGGTCATACTTATTCTTCATTAGGGAGGCTCTTAAAGCATATATTATGTAGAAATTTAACATCAGTCCACTGATTGTGGGGGAATCCAGAGAGAAAGGGGAAGGGACGGGGAAAGAGCCTGCCAGCTTTGCTGTCATGGTTGTATCAGCACCTTACTTTGAGCAGTGGAGTCTGAGGGGTGTGAGCGACCCAAACTGCCCAGGATCCAGTACCTCTGTGTGGCTGATACCGAAGCGGCCTCGAGAGACTTGCTTTGAGATCAAATGTCTTCTTTGCGCTTGTGGGTTCTGTAGAGTGAGCTGCAAACTTGAAGGGGGTGATAACTACAAAAGGCATCAAGAGATCGTACTTAATTACAGTGGCAAGAACATCGCTGTACGTAACAGGTTGGAAAGTGCCTGTGAAAACCACCTTACGACTATCAAGACCAGAAAGCCATTAAATGCTACCTACGGCTGCCTCTAAAGATGGAATTGCACAGATACAGCTCACTTGAAATAGGGAGCTTTGAGGTCTGGAGAGAGCAAGAGTTATAGAGCATTAGCTCTTTTGCTCCAGTTATGCTACACAATAGCATATATAGCTCCATGTATTTTTCTAGTCCTTCAGAGCAAACTGTGTTTCCTTGTCTCTATGCTTATTTGGAACAAAGTGGATTTTCACACTAAAAAAAAGCAGCATTCTTCTGGAACACACCAGCTTCAGATCAGCAGTGGAACTTTTCTTTCCCCCTAAAAAACGTCAATATTTTCATACAGTAAGGCAGACAGCTCTGGGTTCCTGCCCTGTGCTAATGTACCTGTGACGTTAAAGTATCACTGGTTAGACAGCAGAGCCGTGCCAGTGCAGAGATCATTAGTAATCACAAGAATTCTGCCTTTTCTTACAAGTTGTAGTTCCTGAGTTAATAAGGGTTGCTGAGGCTGACAATAACAGGGTGTCCTGCAACACAGCCAGAAGCCTGGTGCATGCCAATCCCGCAAGGAGAATGAGACCTCTGAGAAGGTGTCAGGGACTCCTCTCACCACAGACAAGATCTCCCTGTACCTCTTATACAAATCTTTTGCTACATAGTCCCTAAAGGTCTAACAGATTTTCTATATTCTTTTCTGTAGGTAGCTAAGTACCATATATTTAAGTCTTAGCACCTAATCATTTTAGTCAAAACACTGGAAACCAAAGGAAACAAAGAAACTACTGCAGTTTCTAAAGAATCAGTCAAATTAGAGAATGAAATTAAAACCTGGGTGCATGACATTAGCTTATAAAACAAATTATATAACAATTCAATAAGACAAAAGTCTTCATCCAAGAAAGCCAAATATTTACCATCCACTTTACCCACCCTTTGGTGCAGTCACATCATTATTTCTTGCATTTCCCTTGCTGTTTTTCTGACTTATTAGTTTGCAGCTCTTTTGGCTCTCAGGTGTGCAGATCGCCTCCAAGTACGGAGACATTCTAGATGGAGTCTTGGTAAGAGAGCGTTTATGCTCATTATCTTCTGTGGCTTCCGAGAACCTGAAAGTTATTAAAAATATGAAGACAAAGTCATCTACAAGGAACGTAAGCAATGTGACAGAATACAGCAGGTTCTGTGTTCTACTTTTCTTACAGGTAGAAAGTTTTACTGTGTATAAAATGTTCACAGCTTATGCATAAACTGCACTAAAAGGAACTTAAGAACTGCCAGCAAAGATATAAGCCTTCATCGATAACAGTAAGTAATATTAGGAATTACAAAGAACTGACTTTCTTATTTTGGAGAACAAATATATTTGGATACAATAAGTTAGTAGATTTCTTTACCAACAGAGATTATTTACTTTAGATTTGAATTCTGTAGTAAAACATATAAATATTGTTAATTTTAAAATTCGAATTTAAAAAAACGAAAGAAATTAACAACAAAACTCTAGAACTCGGATATACAAGGGCAAGAAGCTGGAAATTTTAAGTCAAAAAACCACGTTACCAGCATACCAAGACACACACATGTGCTGTACATGTGTGTGTATACATGTATTTTTAATGTATATGTGTGTATACATGTATAAACACACAAAAGAAAATTCGGAATCTTGCATGAAGTAATACCCTTACCAAAAAGGTACTGAGAGTAAGCTGAAAGCCTACAAGATACGGAAAGACAGTGAGTAAACGTTGAAGAAAGCTATGTTGTGAGAACTAGGAAGTTTATGGATGAAGTGCAGCTTGCAAGATCCACCCTGGCACATCTTTGGACAAATGGAATGAAAGCAAATTCTAAGAGTTTTGTTTTACATATTGCCAGGAACTAAGTAGGGCTGCAGTGAAGACAAAGACCATTCAACAGGACACTGGAGGCAGAATGAATATTGTTTTCATTTTTTGTTACTCACTGAATTCAAAGATAGCACATTTAAAGTAGAAACAAAGCCAGTAAGATTACAAGCTTGATTTTACAAGGAACCTGTAATCTTGACCTTTGAAGAGCAGAACTGCATTCAAGAGTCCCATAATTATTTATTAGGAGATGTCAACATTACAAGTCACACTGACTTCACAACAATCCCACACACACTTTATTCAGGGACAAAAAAGTCACAGCAGCTATAATCTTGACATGTAAAAATTGAGAAGTGAAGGTTATCAGGAAAATGGAAAAATAACACAACTGAGACCTGAGATTAAGTGGGTATTGTTAGCAGGGGGAGAAGGATAAGGGCAGATTATAGACTGTCTAAATCTGAACTTCAGTCACTGTGGAAAGTTTAGTAAACTGAATAAAGCTAGAATTAGTACAATAGTTAGAAACCAACAAAGAAATAGTAAAGACAAGGAAACACTGGAAAGAAAAATGGGCAAAGGTCATTTATCAATGGAGCACCATACCAGACTGTCCTATTGATTCCTTCTTTTAAAGTTTTTTGTTCTAAGCATATTACTAATTTTTACAAAGTCAATAAAATTTACCGATAGCAAAAGTTAATGAAATATTAACATAACAGAGAATTAGATTACTGTGTAGGAATAATGAAGTGCATGTGATGTTTTAAAAGGAACTGAGATGAGATTTAATAGCACTGAGTACAACTTCATTCATTTAGCAATTCCTCATGACTTTCTGGTGTCAACTTTTGTTCCCATCTGCTAGAAACAATCTGCTTGTAGTAATCACTCACAAGATAAGCCCCTGCTGCAATGTCGGGGGGGGCAGGGGATGGAAGAAAGGAAAAAGATAGTACCCAAATAAAACCCAGATGATAACTCCATTGCGAGACTCACCAAGAATGCTGCATACAGTTCTGGTTAAGTAATCTCAAAGATAAATTATTCAGATATAACAGACACTATTATGTTGCCTGACAAAGTGGAAAACCTAACAAGTAAGAGACAAAAACCAATTTGGCTTGGCTGGTTCAGCAAAATGAAAGCTCAAAAGAGATGCAAGATTCCTCTACCATCAGACATCAAAATGAAGAATCAAGATAGTAACAGCACAGTGAGGCTTAAACCAGCCATTAAGCTAGGCTGAAAGTTAGCAATCAGAATTAGTCTCATGCAGTTTAGTTCATGCCTGGAATAGAAATCATGTAGTCAAATCACCGTCAGTGTTGATTATTTCATGTGTATCATACCAAATTTCTCACTGGTAGTTTGTTTGTTCTTTTTACCTGACATTCATTTTGGATGTTGAAAGGACAGAAGGATTAAATGAAGATTTCCTAGATAAAATACTCCGATTGGCAGCGTTCAGAGAATTGCGTGGTGAGCGCCGGAGGTTACTAGGCGTGCAGGTGGCAGAGGATCTGCCTCTTTCTGGATTTGAGCTGAATAACAATGTTTTGCCACTGGTTTGTTTCTAGGAAAAAGCAAATCATGAGTTAGCAGACTCTGCTAAAAGTTTATCAGAAAAGCAGCTAAGGGAAAAATACACGGTGAATCAGAAGCACAGGGTCTCTTGAGTTTTCCCCTTCTTTAAAAGCATATATTAAACATAAACAGTTTTATTTTCATTAAACTGATCCGAAAACACGTACCTTAGAATTGCTACGTGGAGTGCCTTTTTCTGATGCTCTCAAGTGATACAATTTTTTGGCCAGCACCTGACAATAGTTATTTGCCTTAAGTACACATTGTATCAGTGTATGCCATAGAAAAGAGAAAAGTGGTGTTCAGGAGTTTCAGTGTTATGGTTTTGGTATGGCCATTGACAGATTCATTCATTGATTAATCAATACATTACGGTGACTTTTCTAAGGTCTGCGGCACTCAAAGAGGCCCTTTTAGCAGCTTTCACCCATGCAAGTGTGAAATACAAGAACTGACAACTGGGGCCACTGGGAACAACACAGATTGCATATATTTTAAAGGAGAGTCATATGCAGCCATTAGACAATGGTTAAGGCACAAAAGAGGAACTTAATGTTTAATTCCTGCTCTTTGAAAAAAATCTCATCCCCGTTCTGCAGCAATTCAAGCAGTTGTAAACAAAAGCTCCAGGAGATCCTTCACAAAAGTAATTGTGACAATTATTTTTACTCAAAACTGACAAGTTATTTGTTGGTTCCTATAGCTATAACCATACACTGTTAATATATAAAAACTTATATAACCATATAAGTTTTATGCAAATAACTATATGTAACTAGTTATATAGGACTGCAGCTAAATTTCACTGATCATAACATTCCACTGCACGTACACATGACCAACTACTTACCGCTCTAAAGAGATTCTACAGGACTTTTACAGAGAGGCTCTGGAAATAAGTGAATGCAGGAACAGTGGGTATCTTCCTGTGTTATCACTTACCTTGGCTTCATTGACAGAACTGCTGCAGTTTTCAAGCAATTTTTTTTTTCTCTCAATGTAGTCAGCAATAGATTCCATTTTCTTGAAGTGAGCCTCATGCAACTTCTTAAAGTCTAAGAAGTTCCAAAAATAAGAAGAGTCACATATCTGATAAGCTCCTAAGGAAGTTTACTTAATCAGAGAATCTTGCAACACCTATCATTATGGCCTCAAGGAAAATATAACATATGCCCATAATTAAAAACTGTGTATGTACAAGTAACCAAACAGTATGAAATAGAATCTACTTCACCAGCTACAGCACCAGTCACCTGGTGCATGCTCTGGAGAATTATAGAATGGTTTGGGTTGGAAGGGACCTTTAAAGATCATCTAGTCCAACCCCCAAATTCTGCAGTTAAAGAAAAAAATAAATACGTTCATTAGTTTAAAATTTGGAAGTATTTTATGAAGCGATGAAAATGAGCTATTACATATAAATGCTACTGCTGGGCTGTGTTACTAAAGTGAAAACTACACAAGCAGGAGTAATAGCATGTCTTCATGTGCTTTGTTGTTTTGAAAACCATGAATGCAAGTATTATATCCAAAACACAAAGTGTTTGACAAATCAGTTTTATAACATACATGCGAGTCATTTACTACTATGAATTTACAAGTTGGAAGATATATCTTAAAACGTAACCTTTGGGAACTGTTTGCTTGCTTTTTAAAGAGAGGATGTTCTCTTCTTCAAAGAGAAATAGTTTTTTACAACCCAGATTTCTAAGTCAAGTCTCCCCCTCACACGCAAGCAATACAGCTACTTCTAAAGATGGTAGGGTATCTTACTTGGTGTAGTAGCTTTCACTCCTGTTTTCCCAGACCTAGATACACGGCCTACATATAAAGGGATCTTCCCTCCTGTGTGATGAGCATCGCCTAGTACGGTAAGAGTACACAAAATCATTAGAACACCTGGAAAATACTTTGTCATCACAACCTTTTTGAAATTATTTGTCCCAAAACACACCTAAAGTGGGTTTAGGTTTTGAGAAATAAAAACATCACTGGAATAGATAGGTCTTAAGTCTCTCAAAGGCCTTTTAAATCATATGTATGTCAGCAACAGCATGTATCTTACAGTCATACTGGGTTATTACCTTTCAATAGTAAAGTATTTTATGGGGGAAGTTAACAAGAGAACTATGCTTCTGGGAAGCAAAACCAACTTTAAACTCACAGGTCTTGATCTGTTTCATAAACTAGTGTTTTTTAAGTGTTGATAACAAAGAAGAAATACCTTTTGGCCATCTGTGCTGCTGCTGCCTTACATACATATACAGATCCTAAGTTCTTTTTATTATCTCTGCTCTCAGGTATAGTATTAAGCTCATGTTCACATTTTAGTGATTAATTTTATTTTATTAAGAAAAAAAATCAGGTAAAGTCTCCACATTGAGTTCAATATTTGCATATTGAAAGCAAACATTTGCTTTTCTCTTAATTCACATCCCCTTTAAAGTAAACTTGGCTGATCTCAATATACTGAAAGAAATCCTCACTGGAAGCAAATAACGGGTGGTTATTGAAAAAAAAAAAATCAACTTTTCACCATTAAGTGCAGACATAGTATTTTTGTCACACAACTCTTGCTGTCTGAAACTACTGAAAAGAAACAAAAAAACCCTAGAAAGTATGGAAACTCATAATTAGTTACAGGAAGAGAGGTGTAATGTGCCAACTATCAGGATGAATGCTGCCTCAACCAAAGCATTCTCTACATATTCTATTGCTTCTGTTTTTAAAAGAACCTTCATTGAAAATCTTCGTTTGCTAAATTAGTTTCAAAATTAGAGGTGGCCTCCAATAAAAATATCCTTGTAAATTCTACTGAACCGCAAGAATATCCATAACACAGCTCTAGGACTATGTATGCTTGGTCTAACAGGAACAAATAATGGTATGTATCTTATTTGACAGACCCACAATATCAATAAATTATCAGATCAAGCAAACTAATTTCTTCATGTCAACTTCATGCACAAAGGAGTGGGGGAGAAACAAATTCATATTTTCAGCAGCATCATGCTTGAATGTCTAAAAGTCACCAGATAGAAAAATGATCCACTGTAATACATTCAGGTATTAGTGGGCAGTTTAAACAAATTATAAAGGTCTATATGCCCTTTTCTATTAATTTTAGAAAGAAAATGACAAAATCTGTTCATCTGGAGGAAAAGAAAAATGAAGCATGAGCTCTCCCTTTCTTGCTACTTTTTAAAGGAGCCAAGTAGCATTTCAGGTTATTCCAAAAGGCACTGATCCTAAATATCAGGTCCAGAGCTCTGAAGGCAAGCCAGCACAATTCCTACACTGCAGCATTTGTGGATTTGTGTTACAATATGTCAAACAAGTACACAAACGAGACAGATTTTTTCTGGTATCCCCAAATAAGGTACTGATCATCAGGCATGCCTCAAAAATCTTAGTAGACAATAAAATAATCAAAAGGTGCATTTTAAGTAGTACAAATTACTAAACTTACTTTTTGAGAATTTTCTACTTACATTTATCTCCACTACCTTTAGTAGAAGTCTTCTCTGGTTGTTCTTTCTGATGAGTGCCCATCCCTGGATTCTCAATATCTTTCTTTTTAGTTACTTCTTCCTCATTTTGGAATACCTTCTGTTCCTTTTGATGCTTGGCCTGAGGCACTTCATTTTCTTTCATTTCCGAATGCTCCTGCTGTTTAAACATACTTCATTTAAACAGTCTGTTCTGACTGGATATAAAGAAAGGCTGTTGTTTTGAGAACAGTCAGTCAGTGGAACAGGTTGCCCAGAGAGAATGCCTCCATCCATAGAGGTTTTCAATATCAGATTAGATAATGCCTTAGGCATTGTGGTCTGACCTTGTAGTTGACCCTTCTTTGATTGGGAGATTGAGCAAGAGACTTTCTCAAGTCTAACCTGAATTAACCTGTGAAATACTCGTACTGTTATTTCACAAACAGATCTATATTAGAAAGCTTTTACCTGCACAGCTCTAACATTTTAGTATAAAAATGCCTTTATTGGCAAAAGCTAATTATTTGCAAGTGAAAATAAATTTACTGGCTATGTTACTTTTTACTATTATAGTTTTGGTTACTGTACAATCCTTTATCTAACACTAACAGACTAGCACTCCTCATCTTCTCATTTCCCTCCTCTAACTCTAAATCAGTAAAAGTCTTTCATACAGTTTTCAGTTCACCAATACTTGCACGTAATTCTAGAGAAAAACAATCCTACTGCCATCTCACCTGGAGACTTCCCTTCCCTCAGTCATACAACCCACAAACAAAGAACCCACCGAGAGGAGTGGGAATTCAAAAAATTGTGAAGTTAAGGCAATCATCCAACTTCTGTTAATTTTTTTCTACGTAAAGAAAGGGAATACAGCCTTATTTTAGATAAATTCTGAAACTCGTCTCATATCTGGAATAGTGTAATGAACTAGTGAAAGAAGCCTTACATTCAGATAAAGAGTTTGGAATTGTATATTTCTTAGAGGAATTTAAATTATTTCCTTGAAGTAATGACTAGCAAGTAATCTCTGTTCATTATGGAATAGCACAGAGTCAAGATGGACAAAATCAGTGGTACAAAGTACAGAAGACCAGTACCAGAACATTCACGTAAGAACTTCTTCTATATATAAACATCCACACACAAAAAATATACACCACGTGCTAAATGGCAGTGGGAAATAAATCAAGTGTTTAAATTATGCTTGGGAAAAGGGGAAGGGTGGCCAGCACACAAAATCAAGCAATGCAAATCACCTCTTTCTCATCACAAAGCCCTGTATTTTCTTCACTGGTATTATTTTCCACACTGGAGTTTCTCTTTTTCTGGGTTATTTTCTTTCCTTTACCACGTCGTTTTGTAATAAAACGTACTGACTCAGGCATAATTTCCTCCCGATTGCTCAGTTCATCTGATTCGATGGAAGAAGATGCAGGTTTTTCAGAGTCCTGTAGCAGAAAAATACTATAATGTGGAACATATTCGACACAAACATAAATTAGATACTCTAAAGAGACAGTTTCAATTTTATTATTGGAAAAAGTATTTCACACAGAGGAAACACAGTAGCATGCCATTTAGGAGTGCAGTAATCAAGAAATTGGCAATATCTATATTTCCCTAAACATCAAAGCTCATTGTCTGAAGACTTTAAAAAGAAGTCCTACAGTTGTTTTAGTATATAGCACTTTAAATAAGATGATAAAAATCTAATCCTTTATATTTGTAATCTGACTTGCATGATGCTGTGACCCTCCCAGATTTGTACATTCCTGTGGAATACTCTTCACTAAAAAAAATCAGAGCCTCTTCCATTCTTGTTAAAATTAAAAATAAGCTGACAAGGATTACACCTTGCCCTCAAACCTTTAAAGATTTTAAAGGAAGCACTTAAAAGGAGATATATTTTAGAAAAAGCAGATAGCAATTTACTTTCTATCAATAATGTAAAAAACATTGCCATATCCAACAAAATAATTCAGCTTACAGAAGAAAAAACTTCAAAAAAAGTTAAGAAACAATACATTAAGAGGAAACATCATGATTATATCACTTTTATTATAGTGTAAATAAAATGCAGTAATACAAAATCCTTTCCAAAGAGTATCTAGTCCCTTTCATCTAAGCATGCAAAAATGCATAAGAAATTTTTATATTTGGTACTGCCTGGAGCTAAACAAGCAAGATTTAATTAATTTTGGACTGATGCTGAAAGATACATTGTTAATTTTGGCAGCTGAAAGGAAATCAGCTTTGGATCATATAGGAGGCCACTTCAAAGACAGTATTAGCACATGAGTTTCTATCAGTACATGAGTGCATTAAACTAAAAGGCACTATTAAGAAAAATGTAGTTTTATTACAGCTCACATCATGGTAAAAGCCAGTCTCAGTACATGCCCTGCTCTACTAGTTACAAAGCTAGGCCCATCTCTTAAAAAGAATGGCTGATTTATCATCTATTACCATATTTTCATTTTCTTGTTTTGTTCCATGAAAATGTTGCTGCAGTGCCTTCAACAATTTGTCTGCCTGGAGAGAAATCAAAACAACACATGAACCAAATATTGGATTAAGTCATCAAACAAAAAACTGCATAAACCCAACTAGTGTCCTATAAATTGATCCAACAAACAAGCAGAACATTTCCTGAGTCCAGTGGAATAAGGTATGCATAGAGCTTCATTCAAGTCAGTCAAATTAGAGAAAGTACTAATAAATATGGATAATATCTAGATAAATAAATTAGCAAATATATGTGTTAACAATTATATATAAAGACAAATATGCAGCATATTCTCCACAGAGGCACAAAGACAAATTTATCCAACTAGGTTTCTGCCAGTGTGTCTATTTTCCAGAAAGTTTAATTGTTCAAGGATGAGCGAGACTGTTTTTAGAAGTGCTACATAGCTGAATGTGAATTAAAATTGTATCAGATTTCTGCAATAACTTCTGTTTTGCCCACAGTACATGCAAAGCATTCTTCTCACCCATTGCATACATTCAACGATAACAGCAGTAAATAACAACTACATCATTGATATTTTAGGCTATAAAAGACTCTTAAATACCTAATTGGAAAGGACAGCATAAAATCAAACCTGAACTATAAGTTCAACGACAAAATAACGCACAACTAAAACCCCAAGCTAGAAGTCTTAGCCTTGTGAGGACAGGGAGTTCCTTTGTCCACTTCAGTCGTGGATCTTGTTTCTTTTAGGGCTTCATGCCTGCTCCCACGGTTGTCGCAGCGGCCTGACTGCACCCCAGGGATTTACTGGCGGTGCCTACCAGGAGAGACCGAGCCGCTGTCAGAAATCTGCAGCTCTAGGCTAAAGAGACCGGTGCATGCTTCAGTTTCTCTTTCTTAACCACGACGGGTAAACAAACATACGCACTCTCATCCCTTAAGGCACCAGCTCCGACTCCTAAGAAAACCCCCACAGCTAGCCGCACGGCGGGGGCGAAATGCCGGTAACAGGCCTGGGGGCGACCGGCCCCCCCCACAGGCTAGAGCTGTGTCCCTGCCAACACCGCCTCCAGCCCCGGAAAGGGCCGGGGACCGAAGGCTCCCGTCGGCGTAGCACCCAAAACGAGAACAACTCCCACAAGGGCGGGCGGGGCACGCTCCCTACACGACGTCCGCCCCCCTCAGCCCCAGAACCGGGACCACTCTTCGCAGGGCGGGCGGGCGACCGGAGCCCCCCCACCCGCCCCTACCCCAGCCGCAGCGCTACCCCCGCCTCACCCGGAGGTTGGCCTTCAGGCCGGCGGCCTTCGCCACCCGCTGCAGCTCGACGTATTTCAGCGACTCCAGCTGCCGGAGCGAGGAGAGCGCCATGACAGTAGGAACGCCCCAGCGCCAACCGCCGCGCTTCAAATCTCGCGCTCAACTGACGCGGCGCGCCTCGTCCCCGCCCCCGCCGTTCGAACTCGCCCGCCTCGCTGGGCTATTGGCTGGACGAGCAAAGGGGGCGTGCCTGGGGGCACGGAAGCCACCAATAGCGGCACATCCACCGAAACGCAGTATTTTTGAAACGCCATAGGCCCTCCTGGCGAGGGAAATCCCCGCCCTCTCCTGTTGATTGGGCATCCGAATGACACGGTGCTGCCCACTTCCCAATCGTCTCGGGCGGCGACGATTGACGCACCCGATGCCCAATGGCAATGCAGATGAGTGAAGCGCGCGCCAATAGCGAGGCCGGGCAGGCCGGGGCGGCGCGCTCAAACGTGGTGCGGGAGAAGATGGCGGTGCGGCGGCAGCTGGCGGGCCTCTTCCAGGACCCGCAGCTCAGCGGCTTCGTCACTGTGGAGCGGCCGGTCTCCCGCGCTGGTCCCCTCTGCCCCTCGCAGTTCTCTTCATCTCCCTCGCTGCTGCCGTCGCCGCCGCTGACCACGGAGGTGGCGACGTCGCTGCCGCGGCTGTGGGGGCCGCTGACGGAGAGCTGCGCCGTATTCCACTGCCGCGGGTGCTGGGCGGTGCTGGGGGACTCGCTGCACCTGTGCGCGCAGGAGGAGCAGCGGGGGCTCGGCTTCCTCGTCTGCTTCAGTCAGTGCTGGGCGGGCTGGGGGTTGGGCAGGGCTGGGGCCCGCGGGGGAGGGCCGGGGAACCGCGTCTGGGGGTGTCTCGGTGTGAGCCGGTCTCTCTTTCTCCGCAGAAGTCACGAACGACGTGACGTGGGAGGACTCGCTCCTGATCGGCCTCGAGGGAGCCCTCCTGGGATGGTGCGTACCTCGCCTTGCTCTTGCTTGTGGCCCCCGGCCTGCTGGGAGCAGCCGCCACGGTAAAATCCCCTGGGTAGAACCGGGCTTCTGTAAAGCTGGGAACTGGGAGCCCCGCTGGCTTGTGCCCTGGGGTTTCCTACGGGCTTGGTAAACTCCCAAGTGCTTTTTGTACTCCTGCTTCGTCATTTCGGATGGAGAAACCTTTTGTAGGTATGTAGTTTTCGCTTTTGTCAAAATCGTAAGTTTTGCTGCTCTAACCTTAGTTAGTGGAATGTTTGAGCAGCACAGTAAAAGACAGCCTAGCCTTTCGGTATCTTCTGTAAGAAGAAAAGATCTACTATCCAAATTAAAGCATCTCTGGGTTGGTGTTTGTTTATTTGTTTTTTAGGGTTGTTTTTTTTTTTAAATACTAAAAACGAATAACTTCTGCAGTGCAATTCACGACCCTACAATTAGCAACAGGTTTGGTAACACTGGGATTAGTCTGATGGGAAGGATGCAAATACCACCCGAGGACTTACAGAACCAGTAGTTAAAATGATGTTTAAAGGCTATTTTTACAAACTATAAGGGCTGGGAACTTTTTAAATATAAGACTTTTTTTTTTTTTTCGTGTTTTCCTCTCTTTGCATGAGGCTATTATAATCTGTTTTTATCAGGAGGAAATTTCACATCTGTGATCTGGCATAGGCATTGTTTTACCCGTTAAATTATGTTTGAGTAGTATAGCCTAAACCACTCTGATAATGACATTTTCTTCTTTATAATGTATTTTTCTTTAATTGCAACTTATTACAGATATTATATTTCTCATACAACATGCCCAACTTTTTATGTTCACATTCTCTTTGTATGTATTATTTCTTTAAAGAGAAATAATACATACATTTTCATTACTATGTCTTGATTTGCTGGCCTAAGAGAACTGAAGATTTGGTGTCCTCTGACAAGCATGCAGCATCTATGGTTTCAGAAGCTTCTGTTTAATAATATTTTTCCCTTTCTCCTTTTAGTGCTTACAATGCATTATGCTGTCGGTTATGTGGCTTGATCGTGGGCTTCATTCTTTATTCTGCCTCCCGTGACCTGGCATATCTCCGAGGCTTCTTCTGTTTCTTCAAGGATAGCATCCTCTGGTGAGTATACCGTATTCATATGGTCAGTGATTTCTCGGGGAATTTGTAAGTTATTACAATACAGCGTACAACTAATTTACAGATAACAACAGCGGCTTTACCTTTGACTGAGCGCACTGATGTGGGATTTTAATACCCTCTATGTTTAAATTGTTTGTGTTGGTGTGACTCCATTTGATTTGCTTCTTGAGTGTCCTCATGTAATGTCAAAGTTTAAATTTAGTTGTTTGCAATACTAAAATCTCCTTCAGTTCCAGATCTGCTTAGCTAATGTAAGGTATTAACGTAGTTCCACGATAGATTGAGGATATGACTATAGAAACTGTGAATTACTTATAGCTGATGATGAGAGGCTCTTAGGATTTCAAAGTAAAACCACTGTTATGTTTTAAATATTTTCATAATGTATTTGACTACTTTTGGCAACAACTTCAAAATCATCTTAAATAATCTGTCTAAACAATGAATGCAACTATGTGGTTTTTAACTGTTTTTCTTGGGTTTTCTTCCCTTCCCCCTTTTGTTTTCCAGTTATGTCTTAAAAAACCAAATTATAGTAGAAGCTTCTAAGGTGAATTTTCCTGCTGTGACCTTAAAGGAACAAGTGCAGGAAGTAAGGTTTCTACATTAATTTCTATGGAAAATATTTCTTAAATGCTGATATTTTTGGGTATTAGTCCAAAAATATTGATACAGTTACTTTTTTTTTAAGTGCATAAGATGGAGAAAAATACTGACTTATACTGTGACTGATTTAAATGCGGGAGACATGCAAAACATTTTCTAGAAACACTTATCTGCAAAACATACTGAGTTTTAGCTAATTTTTTTACAAGAGTGTGTTATCCTTTTATCTCTGCGCTTTGAAAAGGAAAAAACCAAGAATCATTTAGACAAAGACTTCGCCTAAGTATTACTACTTGTGTTGTACCTATAATTCATAAGTCACTGTTGAATAACTTAAAAAATAGCAGTTTGTTAATTTGTAAGAGATTCTAGCACAGCTGCATTTATGGCTATGTAAGCTCAAAACAGCATGGTAGTGTTTACTTTTAGCATCAGAGACGACACTAGATTCTCCCTTTTCTTTTGCTGTTTAAGTTGGATGTTCTTTTCTGTAACTTGGTTAGTTGTTAACTTAGTAAATTATCTGTCCCGTGGCTCAAATAAAGTTACTGTGTGTAGGAGACAGCCAGTCTATTCAGTATTTATGTGCTTAATTGTTCCTTACTTTTTTTCTTTTTAGTTTCTGTCCTAAGCTTGGAAATGGGCCTGTGACATTTCTTAAATTTTGTCCTCTTTAAAGTCATCTTCCAGTGTCTTCCATTGGAGTGTTTTTATAGGTCAAGTGAGGCTAAAATGCAAAAATCTTACCCAGGCAACACTTCTAAAGTTGAGACACATTTTTTTAAGTAAAAAAAATGGTAGTACTCCATTGCAAACACAACTTATCTGACTGTGGAGAGTTTGCTTGTTGGCTAGAACAAGTGCAAGAATCTGGTGTTTGCTTTTTGAGACATAATGTCAGCAGGATTTTACTCTTGTGCTTTAGATGTGTTAAGTTAAACCCCAGATTCTAGAAATGGCATTTTTGAGGGACTGTCCACATGTAATCCTGAACTCATAATGAAACTGTGTCCACATATTGTCAAAGAAGGTCTCTGGCTGTGTAAAAACTTGTAATGAGTTAACTAGGAAAGATTCGATTGATCATGTTAAGGCTCCAGCAACTCTGCCTCCTTAAGTAGAGTATTTCTGTACATCTCTGAAAAGGGTTATGCTGGTTATACTCATTCATCTTTCTCCTCTTCATAGCGCAGGCCTCTGATTTGGGTGCCAGTTCTGGCTGTAACTAGCCATGCATTTTTGAGGATAAAGCCTGGTATAATTTTCCATCTTGGAAGTCAGCTGCTCTTTAGCCACTGAAAGCGGGGTGCAGATCATTCAAAGATCCAGTGTTAGGACATTTGTCTCTAGCTTTAATACTCTTATTTCTCTTTTTTCCTAGCTGAAAGAAAAACTCGTGGAGATCCACATTCGCATAGAATTGCTGATGAAGCAGCTGCAGGAACTGAAACAAAATAATAATGTGTCAGAAAGGCAAAGGTCTGCATCAAATGCACTTGGCCAGGATATGCAGTAGTCAGGGTCAACTAATAATATGTAATTTTCAAGAACTGCTGGAGTTGTTCCTGCATCTCTGCTGAGTTTCATTATGATGAAGTAATGCACCATAACAGGTTTGAGTGTTGAGCTGTCACTTTATCTGTGTATGGAAAGAACTGATGCTTAAGTGCATCCCTTCAGTCTACATGGAGCACCTGAAAATCTTGACAAACTGAAGTTATGCTTGGGGAAAATGAATAGCTCACCCATGCAGCACATCACTCTCAGACAGTGTAACTGTGACTTTGTTTTTGCCCCCGAAGTCATTATAGAGAATCAGCCTTTGAAATACTAAAATTAGGTTTCTGGAACTATGCAAAACATGCTAACAAGATGATATTCAACGCTGAACTTTCTTACAGAGATCTTAAGCTCCTACCTTTTCATAGAGGTATGGGGTTAATGGCAGGTAGCTGTTGGTCAGGTGGCTCCTTAGCTACATCTGGTATGTGAGACACTGCTAAATGGCCTCCTGATTAGTTCTTTTAGATTTGCTTGTGTGCGCGGCCTGCAAAAGGAGCAAGCTAGCATGTCACAGAAGCTGCACGGTGTGCTTAGTGCATGAATCTGGATGGCATGATGCTGGCTGGAGAACAAGGTTTTGGATTTCAGATTCAAGGGCAACCCACATGCCTGCCAAGTCCTCTGGAAGTGCAGCCTCATGGCTGCACAGGACTGAGGCAAGTTCTGGCAGCTCCATGAAGCTTAGGCTGTGAGCAACTGCCTTTAACAGATTTAAGCCTTTCTTTCTGAGGCTGAAGCTGTGAAACCAAGGAACAAACTTTTCTTCTTCACTTGTGCTCAGTTGTGAGAACACTGCTCTGCTGAAGTTGTGATGACCTGCCTGCTGCCTTCGCTTGGGCAGGCAAGATGTTTCATAAAAAATCTGTAGTGGGTACTTGTGGGCTTTTCTCTGTTTTGAATGGGTTCTGCTTCTTTCCAAACACCCAGAAAGTAATTTGATGGAAAAGAATGCTACTTACCCCTTGTTATTGGGACAGAGTATCTTTTATCCTTAATTCTTGGTAATTGGAGGATTAAGGATACTTTTTCCTCTCCCTTTTGCTGCCTAAAAGGCTGATTTTTTTTTTAAACCTTCCATAAAGATTAGTAGTTGTCTGTAGTAGTCAGAGGTTGGTATTTACTTGATCAACTTCATTCCAGTGATGCAATTTGCCATTCCCTTCTGCTTCCATGTATGACTGGCTGATTGCACTCTCCGTTGCTGCTGCTGCCAGTACTCCCTGTATTTCATGGTCTTACTTGTAAAATAACTCTTGTAATAGGCTTGGAGCAGAAGGGACAAAACTCACTGCAAGGCACTTCAGAGGCTTTAGGTGGGCAGCTGGTACTTCTGCTAATGTTCACTGTGCTGCTTGTTTGATTAAGAGTTCTGGGTTGTCTCAGTTCATTCTGATCAAGCAGTAACAGAGTATCAACAGCCATTCTGCAGGGAGAGGAGGGGTGCTGTCTGTTAAATTCTAATACCGTATGCTGTCTAAATGATTTTTCTTGTTTGTTTTACAGATTTGACAAGCGTAAGTGCAAAAATACAGTGCTTATCAGTGACAGCTAAATTCAGGATATTAAAAGTAACTACCTGAAGTAAAAGTTACATGCTTGTAAGGTCTGTTTCATGGCCTGTAATGATAAATACTGTCTTCTCTAAAATGAGCTCTATCCTGAATCCTTAACTGGAAGGTTGTTCTGAACAGTTGTCACAGTATATGCATGTAAAGTTTAGATTTGCTGTATTTGATTATTTCATTAAGAACAAAGAATTTCTTGAAGTTGTGTTGTGCAGTGACTTATGCATTATGTTTAAGGGCCTGTTGGTCTCTAACTGGGGTCTTGTGACTATGCTCATACTGTGCAAGCATCTCCCCATCTCAGGTAAATGTTTTCCATTATATAACTTTACCTTTGTGTTACTTTCTAAGCGACAGCCCTTTTGTTGTTACATCAGTCTAAGAAACATGATTGATAATGGGACTACTCACTTCTGCCCTTTGTTTCTGTATTGAGACTGTTTCTTGTTACATACTTTAACACTGTTATACACAGTATAGATGTAAATTGTCTTGCTTCATTTAGCTAAGTGTCCACCCCTAAAAGGAGAAGAAAGCTGTCAGTTACATTTTTTATATTATTAAGTTGTAAAGAAGAAATGTTTTAAAAAAAGCTGACATTCAGAAATACATATTGTGCAGATCACTGATGATATCATGTGAGTCATGAGCTGACTTTCTCATAGATTATGTTTGCAGAAAAAAACCATCAGTTTATCGTGCTTGGATTATTGGTTCATTATGAAGCATTACATTAATGATTCCTCATATTACATATTATTTAGTACATAGCATGAATTTGAACAAATAATAGCTGGTAAGTTGTTAAACTACACTTCTCTAATCTCTGGAAGTGGGAGGCCCTCCACTGTGAGTCAAGCTGTGGTCCTTCATGTCTATGTCAAATGATGCATTTTCTTGGCACTGACGATTGCCTGATGCACCTGCTGACACTCACAGCAGCACAGTGTTGGAAGTAAATTCTGGTTTAAGAAGCAAACCACATAAAATGAATGCATTATCTTCAGGAATTTGAGATGAACACTTACTGAGATATCAACCAATGGGTGCACTTTAAGTGATGCTATGAACTTTTATTCCTGAAAGACTCAGGGTTTGATTCCCACAGCCTGTCCCAGATTCAAATTCCTCTTAATCTACAATTGATCAGTAAATACTCATTTTGCTTATTCTAGTGTAGAACCTAATCTTCTCTAGCTAGGCATCTTGAGAGATGTGTTCTAGCTTTAAGTGCAGCCAGGGCCAGTCTGGCTTGGGAGAGATGGGTTCCCTTTTTAAAGGAATACCAACCACTTGGAAAGCAAGTCTCAAGGTCAGGCCTTCTGATGTTAGCTATCCAGCAACCATCTTCTCTTGATCTAAAGAGAAAAACAACTAGAAAATAAAACAAATTAAGGTGGTTGCATAGGCTACTGAAGTAATTAACAATCATACTGTGAATTTTCTGTAAGCTAGTGTAAGGGTTTGCAACCCATAACAGGTTTTGGAAAGCTTACAGCAGTGTTGGGAGTCGTGGCTTCTTCAGTGTAGTCCCCATGAGGGAGACACAGCACTTCCCAAAACTTTCAGCAGCAGCTGCAAGAAAAGCTGTGCCTCCCTGCAGGCTGCGAAGGAATTTTTCAGAAATGTAGTTGCCAAAGCAAGAAACAATCCACATATACAAAACAGTTGTCTGAGGGCCTTTTTAATTTTAGGCAATCTATACAAGCAATGGAAGCTTTCTGCTACCACCTAAAACAATCCTTGAAGCTTTTATCTGAGTATGAGTGAAGTAACAATTTTTCTTTGGTTGCCTTCCAAGAAGTCAGAGGCTCTTGGGCCTGAAGTCTGCTGGAACAGCTGGACCCAAAGCAGATATCCAGCATATGAGAGTTTAGCTCCAATTGCTAAGTTTTGACAAAAGTACAGCAAGTAGAAACATCTCAGAAGTTGAGTGTAGTGTACAGGAAGTTGGTTAACTTGTCTTCTGAACAAATGACACATCCAGTTTTAGTGCATTCTCAGCCTGTGCTGCTTTATTGCTAAAAAAATTTGTATACAGGTGCAGAGTTTCCAAGTTCATTTTTAAACAGTTCCTCTTTACAGTGTCAAAAGAATAAAATCTTATCTTGAAATCCTCAAAGATGCATAGATATAAAAGCAAGCTGCCTTTTGGAAAAACATCAGAATTTGCAGGGAGACATTCTTTCACTGTTACCATGTAAAACGTGTGCAATGGGAGTACATAGTTCCTAGTGACACCAATAATTCCCTTCACTAATCTGTATGAACATGTCATCAGAAGTTCAGTATAATAAGTATTTTCTAGTCTGGTTTTTTAAGTATGAAGGTAACTTAAGAATCTATAACTAATACTTCTACTTTGTTGTTACATCATACTTTTCAGAAGGAGGATATCTTCACTGACATCCTAAAGTAGTTTATCCCCCAGCTTTTATATTGAAGGAAATAAGCATTAACAAAGGATACAACTGATTACTCATCACACAAAATAAAATATATTTAACAGAGTTTAAAACCATGCAAAGCGTTCTAAAGAATACCCACTAAAAATTAGGTGGCTATGGTTAATTGCTGGGTCTACTTTGTTTTACAAATTCTCATTTTGCTTGAAGAAGTTGGCTCAAAGGCTTTCATTTAGTCTAACTTCTGATACCATAAAATAGTTCTCTTATAATATTCCTATCTTCATTTGGCAATTCTTGTGTAACTAGAAAGAATACTCATGAGAAAAATGCAACACACACACACACACCCCCCTTCTAAACCCAAATCACGGTGCTTTATGGATGGTTGGATATGAACAGGTGTTAACTTGACACACAATTTCTTCCTGCAAGACACTTCCTCTTTCTATTTAAGAAAGAGGACTGAGCCTCTGTACATGGAGAAGTGTTCTGCACAAGTTAAGCCCACCTACGAAATTAAGCTATGCTAGAAGTATAGAATTCTGCAGTAACAAGCTAGTATTCTACATGCTTGAATACAAGTTTAAACTTGGAAAAGTATTAGTGATGGAGGCTATGCCACACATTCTACGTTATTTTCAAACTGCCAGCAGAAAATCACTGCATTATCCACTAAGACTCGGGAAATATTACAGAGAACACACTAAAAGTTTACAGAAAGATGGCACCCAAATTCCCTTTTATTTAATAAGTGAAATAAAGAAAAAAGATTATTGCAACCTGTGTTGCAGAAGATAAAAGACCTTCAGTGATCAAATCTCATTTTCTGTTTTTAAAAATCTCTTTAAAGAACTTAAAAAATATACAAGATTACCAGTATTTTCAGGTTCATTCCTGCAGGTGCCATTATTGCTGGCTGGTACCAGTATGCTTCAGTACAGCTGCCTATGTGGCTAGAGAGTTACCTGAAAATACTGTCTATTAAAAAGCTATTCAACACCTGAAATATATGTACTGTGCTTATTAATTTCAGTCTTCTCCAAATAATTTCTCTCACCACACCCAAGCTTATTACCTACTGCCTGGCAAATACAACACTCAATTTGAGTCTGTGGTTACTTGTTTTTTTGTGGTTTTTTGTGTTTGTTCTTTTTTTTTCCACCCATTGCCCCCCCCCTGCACCTTGTAAGAAACTCTGCACCCTTTTCCTTGCTACAGCTGCAGCAGGTGAGAAACCTCATCTCGCCCCTAAACATGCTTAGTTCATGCCCTGCTTTTTACATGCTCAGGGCACTAATATGAACCAGACGAGAGGTTATAAAGGCGAGTTCTGCTGATCCTGGTTCCTGATTTACAGTTTTGGTGCCATGCTTCTGTCCCTATCTATACATTCTGCCCCTTTCTCTACAGAGGCAGCACATTCTCTAAAAAAACAAAATTTGAGAATCAAAGCAGGAAGTTCAAGCTATTGGTATATTAATTCCTATTGCTTCATTATGTATAAATGCATATCTCAATTTACTGGTAATAACTACATTACACTAGACATTTTGAATCATGCATAATTAGAATACTAGCTCTAAGATTTGGTTTGTGGGCCTGTGCCACCTTCCTTCAGTTTCTCCATACAGTTCTTCATGCCTAAGGCATTACAAACTAGCCACCTTCTATTTGACCTGCAAACACACTCATTTGGAGGGGAAGTGGAGAGAAGCAGACAGGATTTACACAGGACACACTAAACAGTAAGTTATAACAGTATAACCTTTTATCTTTAACCTCAGATGTTATAAAGCCTTAGGGAATCTGTCTATTATAACCCAGTACATAGGCTCAGAGACAGAAACTCACTCTGCTTACGTCATGAACACCAACACTTTCTCTAAAACTCCAGAGAAAGCGTAGAGCAGACTGAAAGGGAACAGACATCAGAATCCATGGTTAGTGTTCTGCACTGTTAAATGAGACACCCTGGTTCAACTGTTGGCTTTTGTGTGCCAGTCAAAAGCGCTACAGGGGCAAAATACTGGATCATCCAATAGAAATCTAACTTGAACTGCCATTACGCAGCTCTGTACCTGAACAGCAGGCAGGATTATTCGTTTTGGAGGAAGACCAGACAGTTTCCTAGGGATGCAGGAAGCAGCTATTTCTAAAATTGGTTACCCATCAAAAACTGTTCTTCTCTCTCCTATTTTTCCCTTCTCTGCTCAAAAAAAACCACTGCCAGCTCTTGACAATGTAATCCTTGTGTAAAGTGTCAGTATCCTGAAGCTTGGTACAATTTCTTCTCACTCACTATCAAGCAGTCTTTGCAAGACTCTTTTTTGTCCTAAATTTGACAATTATCCTCAGTTGCAGAAGGTGCAATTCCTGAAGGTGCAATTCCGAGCACAAGTGCTAGACCTTCTGCAGCAGCACTACTGGGTATGGAAACAGCATTTACTCGTATCATCTGGGTTTAGTACTGCTGAAGGGAGCATGTCAGTACTGGTCACTACACCTTTGATATCCCACACTGAAGTGTGGTAGCATTTAACACTTCCACTTAGTTTTAGAAGCAGTAAAATCAAGGGGGTTGGAGCAAAAGTCATGGCATAGTACAAGAGCTGAAAGGCAAAGGGATTATTCCTTTTGTTGCTGTGAATAGTAATTTCTAGTCTAGTAGCCCACAGAATACAGATCATTATAAAGTCTGAACTGGGAAGAATATGCAGATTGCTTGCCTTGATTTCCTCCCCCCCTTCTCTGAATAAACCCTTGAATAATTCTGTTCAGCCACAAAGTTCATACTTCTGAAGTATGAACATGACCGTGTTTTCATTATTATTTCATTATTATGTAAATGTACTTGCTGACCACAGACCAGAATAAATTTATAATTTCTCTAGTGTAATCAGATAACCATCATATTAAGGTCCCCTATGGCCAGCTTCCAATTTTATCAATAATTCAATAGTTGGAATTTAAGCCGATTAAAACCTTCCAGATCAATTAGCTCTTCATACACATATTACATATTAGCTAACACTTAATTAGGCATTCTCATGCTTATCTTGGTTACTTTATACCATAAAAACGCTCACAGCCCTCACAGTCCCATTATCAGCTTATGAAAAGCCAAAGGGCTGCACCTCCAGAATTCTGAAACATTTGAAGCCTCCAAATTACAGTCCAAATTACTTCTGCTTTCTAGAAGAAATCCACGAGATAGAGCTAAACCTCTGATGTAATAATTCTGTTCAGAATACATTATTATCTGTTGGGCCATATTGTCTCTATAGACTACATATCTGCACTGAAAACAGTGTCAACTATGGACATTTTAGAACTCCTGTGGCTCTCTTATGTAACCCTTTGATTGCAAATACTTTGCTGGGTGCAGAGGCTACAGCTGTAGACCAATCTCCCTTTGTGTTACCAGAAGCTTCCCAGTTCTTGCCTCTGCAAAACTTCAGGCATCAACAGCAATCAATTATGGTCTGAAATAGAGTGTTTAGCAAGGCTAAAATTATTTTTTGCTGTAAAGTAACGTTTTTAGAATTCTACAATTGTGCTTGGGATGTACAAATGTTTTGAGTGTCAAGTGTTCTCTCATTTCTTATCACAGTCCAGTATTTTGAAGGGTTTAGTTTCTTCCCAGAGAAAGAGAGCAAGTGCTAGACTACAAGAAAGAAAAAAATATAGGGAAACTTCAGCTATCCTTTAAAAAAGAACTGTCTGCCCTTCCCCCAGCACTCACTGACAGTGCTTCAGACATGTGACAACGCTAATTTTTTTTTTTTAAATCAGGTTCATTAACTAAGTATTCAAGTGCCAAATTCCCTCCAATGAGAGGAACGTAAGAGGAATTCGCCCATCTTCTCAGGAAGAGACTCTTCAGACAACTACCTGCAGCACAGAGCGCCACAAACTTATTTGGTTATTACCCACTTACTCTACTGTACAGTCTTGCTAATGCAAGTTAGTTACTATCACATGCAAAACAGTTATTGCTACTAAAGTTCTATTTTCTTATTAAATCATCTTATGGCTTTGTTTGCATCAGGGATTCTTCCCCCTACATACTGTGCTATTTTGCATTCCAGTTTCAGAGGTATTTTTCAATTGATTCTCCCAAGCACTAAACTACTTTATTCAATGGTACAGCTACTTCCATTTAGAATTGAACCTAACTCTCAGCACAGGTCCCCCAGAGCTCTGCTGTAAATGGCCCACCTGTCCAATTTTCTTGGAAATGTATTAGATGAAGAGGGTTGTTTGTTTAGGTTTGGGTTTTTTTGCCCCTTATGTACATTAACTCTGCACAGATTACTGGTTTTGCAACAAAGTACGTGCTTCTTGATTAATTAGTTGAGAGATATATCGTATGAAAATTTCAAAACCAAGCAACCCATTCCCTCCCTCCCATTAATGGCCATTTACAGGCAGGTCTCAGGGAAAAAAAAAGATGCAGTATCCTCTCTAAGTTGAAAGAGAATTTTGTTCTTGTAAAAGAGAGAAATGGGTGAAGAGCAACACTGGCACCAAGTAAAAGACTTTTTCCTAGGAAATCAGAGGATGCCATCCACAGAGCATTGCGCATCTCAGGAATCATACCAGTCTCTTATTTGACCAGCCCAAGCTGCCCATTGAGTGCTAAATCATTTGGACTTCCCCTGGTCTAAACTTTCCTTCTGAAAAAAGCAGAGGGAGAGGCAGAAATTATTAAAATTGCGCTTAGAGCTGGAAAGCAATACTGGAAGTTACCTAAAATACAGGCTATTGAATTCTCAATAATACAGGGGTGGGGAATCTCTGATCCATAGGCTACAGATAGCCTGCTGCACAGATACAGTCTGCAATGTTGTTTTTCAACAGCCCTTGACCTTATTATATTCTCTCTTCTTATTATTAACATTAAGATGTATGTAAATGCAGGATCCACCAAAGGTGTTAAAAGATTCAATAGGACTTCAGCCAAAAAAGGTTCCCCATTCCTGCAATAATGGATAAGTCTTCTACACATAATTGGCAGATAGCGTTTTGCAACCATTAACTTATTATATAATGAGGATAGTGTTTAACTAGTTATTACAATTATATAGTCAGATCTGAAAAAAAAAACCAACAGATTTTGTAAATGATCTTCAGGTAGCAGAGATGTGTACAAAATGCACACAAACTCCTTAGCATATTCACACTTTTGAGTCTATCACAGGTTGGGTAATAATAAAATTGAAAATGCTGCACACGGAAGAAAACACATTCAACAAAGACTAAAAAGAGAAGAAATCCACTGAGATGAGAATTCTGGACACTTACATACACTAGCTTACTAATGCAGTTGGACAGATAGACTAAAAACAAAAGACTAAAAACAAAAAGTCAACTATGATTCTATGAAGCCCATTAAGTGAATGCATTCCATTTCTAAAGATAGCGTTGCCATTGTCAAAGGGAGGATACTGCATGTTTAGACCATGTTTGTGACATTTCTATTGTATCCTTTCTATTGTTAATTACATTATCACTGTTTATTAATAAATTTGTCACTCTGAAATTGTAAAAATACTACTAGGCTCATGCACTGATCCTAACATGGCACTACAGTTTGCTACAAAGCACTAATGCTTATGGAACTATACACATCTCAAAATGGAAGACATTGGTGATTTTGTTGTTTTCAAACAACTTGTAACATCATTTTGTCCACAAGTATTAAAATATATATATGTATATATATATGATCTATTGCACATGCCCCTTGTTTTTGTAATCCTTCATGTGGGAAGATTTCCAACCAACACAGAGAAAAAGTGGAGCAAGAAAAATTAAGTAGGCTGTGGCAGCATTTCCTAACACAGCAGTTTTATAAAGGTGCTGGCCGGAAAGGTACAGCAATGGGGGTCTTCTGGGCATGCACTATTGGAGTATTACTTCTGTGGAAGCCACAGATCCTTAGCCCTGCTAAAAATACTATGTTCTAAAATTAAACTTGAAAACCGATGTTACATTATCATGGATAGGAGTCAGGAAAAATCAGCAATTCTATTTTTTTTGTTACAATGCAGGGTTACAAAATGTTGAGGGTTATTCCTATAGGAAAAGAAATCAAAGAGCTTAACTTCTACTCTCTAGTCAGATAAATTCTTAGTTTTCGTACATGCCCACAGAAAACAAAAATACCTTCCTGTCCCCAAAGTATTTTGTCATCAAGCTATGCAAGAAACAACTGCTAGCTCTAACATCAGAAGGGTAAGTATGGGCAGAAGGAAGAAAAGAAAATTCCCAGATCTAAAATCAGATGTTTCTTATACCAGATACCTCCCAACCACTTATAATCCTATGATATTGACGGTACTTTCCATCACTTAAGAGATGGATCCTGCTTCTACAGACATCTACATTAAATCCCATTGGTTTCAGCATAAGGAGGCCCTAAAAGGAAATGTGCTTTTCTAGTTGCCTCCAATGCCAGAAAATTCAGACCATACTCAGCAAAGAAATCGTACACTCTTAAAAGAAGTCAGGCCAAGCTGGTGGTAGCCTCATCAAGATCAATGTAACTCTTTATCACACAGCTCATCACAACATTACACACAATTTTAGCGTGCCTCTCTGCTCATTACAGTTGGCATTATTTTGATATGCAATGTCTTGCCCGTCACTCTTTAGCTTACATGTCTGATATTTTCTTCATGGAAACAAAAAATGGGTAAAGCTGTCATTAAATCTTATTGTTACAACCCAAGTCTAAACACAGACTTTACTCTAAAGATTAGGATCAACATCAACACTTGTCCTTATGGAACTTGGTCCCATAAAATGTCACATTTTAAATATTAGAATGTTGCCCTTGCAACCTATCATTAAGATTTAAGAAGGAATTCAATTGTTGGCTTTTTCAGCCATTTTCAGACTGTCTGGCTCTCTCCAGCAGTTTTCTAAAATGAAAAACAGAACAAAACAAGCAATCTAAAACACCCACCCCAACCATGCTATTATCTCCCAAAACCTATTAACAGAACCTATATACCTTTATTTGATCCAGATTTGAAAATATTGGTTTTAGCTAATAAGTCACATTTTCTAAATCACAAGCTTGGAATAAGGTGCACTAAGAAGAGCTCCAGATTTGAAGTGGAATAGAATACATATCCCAGTTCTGGGGTTTTTTGCCAAGAAATCTTACTTGCCATATACAATACCATAGCAGGGAGCATGTAAACAATATACGCTCCCATCTCAGAATGACAGAAAAGACCCTATATACTCACAAATGATGGAGACAAAGAATCTTGTGTAAACATAAGAACAACAGATTGCGCCTTAGTTTGGGAAGGAATAAGAGGAACCAGAAAAAGGCCCATCCTAAGTATTTCTGCTCTCTCTCAACTCACCCCTCTTATGTGGCTAACAGTTCATTCTCTTGGGCCTATTTCTGCCTAGATGGTGGAAACATCCCGGTCATCTCAGCTCTCAGTCACAGAAAAATCAAAAAGCATCAGCAGTACAAAAAGCTGAAACTGTGCCAAGGAAGCCGACTGGATAAACTGCAACTTTACACCTCTGGTCTCTCCCACCCCATCAGAAGTTAATTTATTTAACAAAGAAAGATGTTCTGCCCCATCTCTTCTACAGTAGAATGTTTTTGTTCTTTTTGCTGCTAAGGATTCATAAAAAGCCAGAGGGAAGGAATGATTTAACATAAACCTAATCGTTATCCTGTTACCCCAGAGGCCTTTAAAGCTTCCATTTTTCTTTGCTAAAAATGAAATGGTGCAGAGTAATTTCTCCTCCTGGTGAAAGCTCTTCATACCCAGCACTTACATACGTTTACACATGCAAATATACATTTTGATCACAGACTGGGACGATGCATTTCCACACTACAGACAAGGTGATTCTGCATTTGTTCCTGTGTATTAGCTGCTTTATGTGAGCTGACATCAAGACATCTATCTACAAAGTCAAGCCTGGGTCCTGGCCTAGAAAATACCTGTATGGGATGTCCCCAGTTGTTTGGTAAGTTTCTTCATCGTGTCAGAACAGAAAATACGTTCTGGTTTTCCTGCTGCAACTTTTCATACATGTCAGGACAGTCTGACATAGCAACGCATGCAGATACTTTATCCACTGGGAATTCCAATACGACACAGTGAAGTACTTAACCTTCCTAAAATGAAGAAGGAGGTATCAGTGAAGAACACCAGCTTCCATTTGCGTCTGATTAGAAAGTATTTCTCATTTTAGAACAGAATGCAGAAAGCGGGATGAAGAGCTGGCCCAGAAGACATTTCTTCAGGGAAACAAATGTTGATTTCTGTTACTCTGCTTTTGAGTTTTGATAGAACAGTGGGGTACTTCTGTGGGAGAAGTCATCTGGTGAATCAAATGTTGGGTGAGATGGTTGAAACAGGAAGTGGAGAGATCTTTGTTCGTTCAGCTCCATGGAAGTGAAGGACAGGTTTTTGCTTGCTAGATGAGAAGCATCCACATCTCGCAGCCTATGAGCAAGCAACAGGACTACCTTCTTCTTGAATGTCAGGAGAGGATCTGGAATCCCAGAATAAAAAAACAGGAGAGGTAGTTTAGGAATCAGAATAAAATACATTCAACATTAAAATGCCCACTGGTTCATTCCTTTAAAAGCCTGACTCCAATGGACAAAATCAGCTGGCTTCACAAACTGCAATAATCCCTTGCTCTGTAAGGTTTTATATCTAACTGCAGATGTCCATAAGATGGCTAAGGAAATACTACAGAAATGCTGAACTATATGCTTACTCAGAAGCAATGCATCTAAAAATATACCAGTGTTAATTAGCTACGGGGTTTCTTAACTGTGACTCCAACATACAGCATGACAACGTTCAGGTAGCAGCAGAATGCACACTGCACACATCGTATATTCTGCTATAGCAGGTCACAATTCAAAGAGACACCATAAACTATCACCTAATTAACTACGAAACTGCCAGTGCTGTAGAGAAAAAAGCACTTATGACAGTTCTAAGATCACACAGATTAGGTACTTTCACTCATTTCTCCCCACTTAGCCACAGCGCAGACATACTTCAATAACTCATCTTGTCACTGATCTCCTGGCCTTTCATCAGTGACACTCACCTGGTATCACCTAGTCACAGTAGCTGTTAAGATATGATTTTTTTGCTTTAAGTTTGATGCCAGTCTGGATTGGAAGGTAACGTGGGTGCACTCCTGCATAGCTAGTGCCAGAAACATTTGATTATCGTTCTCCTGTACTACAATGAAAGATGTGAATTTTTTTTTTCTTTAGTTTCTCTCTCTCACATAAAAGAACATGAGGATACACCATATCTTCTAACCCCTCCTCTCTTGTCTCTGTCAGTATTTCTCTCTTATTCCAATTACCTTAACCCTTTAGTTGACCAACTTCAGAAATAATCTTCCAGTGACAATTTTCAACTCCTATGGCAGAAGTAGTGAGCAGATCATGAAAATGGAAATACAGCACACGTCACCATCACTTCCTCTCGAGACACTCAAATATTTCAGCTGATCATGAACTTGACCATCCATGCTCACACTGTTGGGAAAGTCTTATTCTTGTTATGAAGATGGGGAAAAACAGACCTGGAGAGCTGCAACAAAACATGCCAAAGGTTTGTGGCAGAGCTGAGAACAGAATATAGCACCCTGTTACACACCTTAACTACCAGAATATCTTTATTTCATTCACTGGAAAAAAAAAATATCAAAACTCCAGAAGTTGATTGTCATCCTTAGAAATTTTGAATGTACTTTTTTCTATTTGATAATTGACATTTGGTTACGTTATCGTTCTTCCAATCCTACTGTTTAACAAATACAACTTTTAAGACAACTACTCCAAGTTAATACAATTATGCAATCCGTGTCTCTCAGCAGAGCAAAATGACATCACAGGACAGGAATTTCATAACTTTAAAAGCATTCATTCCTGTTAGAATATATAGTTATATCAAAGTTTTTTTCAAGTGAAGCCCAAGCTAAAAGCTGACACTGTGACAACATTCCAGTTCTCTGAAAGTATCCTACAAAAAACTAAAATCTCAATGACTGATTTATTTGGATGGAAAAAAAACCCTAAATCAACCAACAAACTTGGTAAGTTTAGTACCTGATATTTAGGACCTAAATAACCTTATGGCTTTACTCACCATTATTTTTGAGCAATCCACATCCTCTCAGTGAGCCTAGAGAGAAAGAGACGAACAAATGAAATTAAATTTGTATCTAGAAAGCTATTCAAATCATACATGATTATCTGCACATGACACAAAAGATGAGCCGTACCTTCCAGGAACTAGTTAAGATTTTTAGACATTCTACATAAAACATGCCAATATTACTTTTCAAATGATCATATTCACCCCCTTCCTTTAGTTTAAAGGAAAGAATGGTCAAGTGAGTTGGGCCCAAGTATGGAAGACCCAGGACAGGCAAACTTTAACCAAGAACAGGCTGGGGAGGAGAAGCATATACCCAAAACATGGATGAAAGCTTTTGTTCAGAAACCATTCTGCTTCCTGGAGTAAAATCATGTGTGTAGGTCATTCCACAGAATGTAGTTTACATAGTACAATACCTTTTTTCCCTGAAATTTGTTAGTTTCTACCTTACTGAGAACAGCCTACAGCCCATGCTGGACTGACTATACCTGAAGCATTAAGTGTACACCACTACTGAAACAACTTTTTAATGGAGCATATTTTGAAGATCATTGACCTTGGTCCTTATGGTAAGCTATCATCAACAGACACACACTTCAGTTTCATAGGAACTGAGATGGACACAATTTGAGTCTCCAGTAAGGCAAGAAACTCATGTTAATAACAAACCGTTGTAGCAAGGAAGCATAATGACTGCTCTCAAGGATGCTGAGCTGACAACCTAACTGGAAGAATAATGAATTGCTATAAGCAAAACTATCTGATCACACAGAACACCGTTAAAAACTCCCAGTATCCTCACCAAAGTATTACTAGCTTCCATCCTCCTGCACAACACAGCATTTCTGCAAGCACCAGGGACCTGCACCTGCAGAAAAGTCAGTGTCATCAGGTAATCGCTAGCCCTCGATTTCAGGGTCGTTATTCCATTTTCATGTTCCAATTCTGACCCTTCCCATTCCAAGTCCTCCCTCAAGAACCTGCCAAGCACTGTGTGACTTTAAGAGAGGGAGGAACCAACAGCAAATGATTCACAAAGCAATTAATTTGATAAGGAAGAGTTATCAGGAACTCTCCCAAACTTACTTACCATAATGGAAACTATTCCCAATGCCAGTCTTTGAAAAGTTGGGTTTTCTTTCACTTAATCTAAAACTATGAATTAACTAAACTAAATACTAAAGTAAGTCTTATTACAAAAAAGCAGTAGGTGACAAAGCAACTCATACAAAGAAATAGTTCATCCAATACTGAAATTGGTTTAAAATAAAATAAAAACTTGGTTAAACAAGTTCACTGACTTTGGGTGCCCCAGTTTTTAACTACTTTGCTCGATATACTTTCTATCTGACTTTCATAGATTATGTGGGAGCAGAGTTCACACTAGTACCAACAGAATTTGCAAAATCAACTACATATAAATCAAGGCTATTAAAAATTAGCAGGCACTAAAAGTGATAGTGACAATACCAACTCTACAGTTAAAAGCTAGTGGAAATTATGAAGAAAATTTAAGAAAAAATAAGACTGTTTTTCTTGTTTCATACCTTACCCACATTAATTGATCTGGAACAAGAAATATTTGTGAGAATGCAATATATATATTAATCCTTTTCTGTTAAAAATACAGGAAATACTATTTTTATTAAGTTTTGACCTATTGCCCATTAATTTTTTTTTTCCTCTACCATAACTAAAGGTTAGTTTCCATGAACTTTAAATCTCACATTCAGATAGACAACTTCTTGGAAACAGGCAACTAACTTCATGAATTTCAAAGCCAAAGAGAGATGATGATACCTCATACATAAATTTATCAGCAAAGTTGCAGTATTTGTCTTTTCATATAGATCAACATGCCTTATTACCAATGTAGCAACGGAAAAAGAAAATAATCATCAGCAGCACACTAGAGTTGAAAACTATACTAAAATGAATAGTGTACAGCTATGCTACCAAGTTTTACTCCAGCCCTCACACTCTGTTTTAAGTTACCCTTAGTTTTAATTACATTGGTCAGCAAAAACTCAGATCCATTAGATTTGGCTTTCCAAAATACTACCCTTCTCTCTCTCAAACGCACACACAAACGTGCCAGGAGATAAGCAGAATTAACAGGGACATAGAAGATGATTCTTCCTCTCTTCCCTACAACCTGAGAAGTATGTGATAAAGGAAAGATCTAGAAACAGGTTTATGTAGAAAGACCAAGACACAAAAACTTGAAAGTTAAATGTGGTGGTGATGTGTGAAGATACAGAAAGCCAATTTAGTGCTACAGATCACATGTTCATTAAGGTCTTCCCCATAGCTTAAGAAGTGCCAAATTTAACCTGGAAAGCTGATAATGACAAAAGCTTAAATCATAAACACAAAATACAACAGAAGTAGCTTACAGTCCTGCAAAAAAATCAGCTGCCTTTGTGCTCCTTTCATTTTCTAGGGACCTTTTAAAAAGGCATCTAAAACCAATCTATGAGGCAATGTAGAGAACTGTAATAGACTGTGTGACTGGAGAAGGGAGTGCCTAAGCGTGGAGGCACCAACAGGAACAGAGAGCAGGAACAGGGCTCTCAAAAGGGCTAGTGTTAAGGGCACACTCGTTAGCAGGTCATCAAGGCCCCAGCACACCCCTCCTGCAATTTCAGAAGACACCCAGATCTGGAGACAAAGAACACTGATAATCCATGGAGTGGAACGGGGTGGAGACTCAGAGCATTGCCACCTCCAAAACGGTACACAAAGGCGTATCTGACACCGAGAATGGTTGTCAACTTAGAAGAGGCCAGAAGACATAAGGACCCCCCAGCTGATGTCCCTTGTCCTCTACATGGGGTCCTAGACTTACAGCTCCAACACACAGCTCCAACACCCCTGCTGCAGTGCTCAGCTGCTGGGCAGACGTCGCAGGCACTACTCACCTTCTGCCACTTTGGAGACCGCAAGCCTGAGCGTTTTGTTTTGCTTCACATTTTAAATAAAACCACCTTCCTCTCCTATGAGGTTGCCAATGGATATTTCCTACACTCTTGGTACAGCAGCAGAGAAAATAGGGAAGACTTTTACAGCTGAGCTTTCTACTCCATGATACACATACCGTAATAATGTGCTCCTTGAATACTGTTCAGGCAAAGAAACATCCCTTCCTCCACATTCTATTTTAGAGAAATCCTCCTTTTTTTTTTTTTTTTTTTTTTAAATCCTTCAAAGACTGCGCAGGCCCTTGCATCTTGCATTCACATAACCTCCGGCATGTCAGGATTGGTTTCAAACACTGTTCCTTTTCTACGTTTTTAAGAATGAACGTGGGAGGTGTTCAAGAGATGCTCCAGACTCTTCACAGACTCAGTCAGAATTTTTAGCCTTAGTTGGCCCACCATTTTTGACACCCCTCAATGACAGGTCACCATCATAAGATGCATAGCCTGTTCATGCAAATTTTCACAGTGCAGACTCACAGCGCTGTTGGCAAGACTGTAAAACAGTGCATATAATTGATTTGACATATACCAGGGTAACAGAAAACTCCCATTTTTTTTGTTTTTTTCCCTAAGATACTACTTCTCACAGCTCTTGTGCATTCAGAACAATTAAGAATAAATACTATTCCAAATGAATGTACTTACTGCTAAAATAGCGTTACAACTTCACATGAAAGAAAGTTGATTGCTTATTATTCTTTTAATGATAATATAAAGCACAATTACCTTTATATGTAATATGCCAAAGGCAAATCCCCTGGCATATTTTAACAATTCATACACAGACATGTATAAGTAGGAATATTCATCAGTAGCAGCATACTGTGCCTTAATGTTATGTTGCTCATAAGCTGCTATTACTGTTACTACATGAATAATATAGCACATGAAATTGGTAAAACGTTCCTTAGGAAATCCGTCTCACAAGCAGCTACTGCTTCCAGAACTAGTTGTGACAAACACACCTAGCAAATTTATTTGGAGTTACTTCACCAGTTACAAACAACTACTTCATTATTAGATCATGTAAGATAACATGCCATATGTCCCCAAGATCTAAAGCTGTATTTCTCATTTAACCACTTCAATTTTCTTCTGTATTGTTATCAGATGTAGAACATAAGGAATCTCATGCTAGTGACAGTAATCCTTTTCCTTTCAGTAAGAAGTATCCCTGCCTTTTTTTTTTTTTTAATTTAAACAAAGTACCATGTAGTACAAAATACCTCCAATAGTTTTTAAAAATTCAGGGCATACCCGACCTGCATGTTACTAACACGTAAAGGAGAATGGTTTTTAGTAAGTTTCACATGTTTCATCGTGTGTAAAGTCGTTTTCACCTTATTCTCAACAATCACATGAATTCATAAGGCTACAGTCAATTCAACTGTAATCTCTCCACTCTCTGTAAAACTTAATTTTGCACTGTAAATTACTTGTGCGTTCTGGTTTTGTAAAATGATTTGGAAGCCATCCCCCTTTGTGCACTCCTGTGTCAGCATGACATAAAGACACCAGAAAAGGATATAACTGGTCAGATTAGCAAAATCGACCTAGCAAACAGATTTCATGAATAACAACGACAACAGAAGAGTAACTATGATCAGCTCTATACTTGTAGCCAGAGATGAAAAGGCTCATTTCAGATGGTACGGCTTGGTTTCTCCTCTCCACATACGCCGTCAGCTGCAGCTGTTCACCGAAAGCCCGTTCCCGGCGGTTCCCAACTCGGCTGCCGGGTGTTGCTGTGCAGGGAACAGGCTCTCCCGCCCAGCCGTCTGCTGCCGGCCGGAGCTGCGGCTCGCCCGCGCCCCCAAATCCGAAGTTACTCGGACTTTTCAGGGCGGCGGGCGGCTCGACCCTGCCCGCGCCCGCGCGCCCCCCCCGCCCCGCCCCGCCCCAGCAGGTCTCCCTGGAGGGCGCCGGTCGTCACCACACGGACACCACCACCCCCCACCCCACCCCACGCCGCTCGGGGCCAGCCCAGCACTGAGGCCGCGCTGCCGGGCGGGCGGGCTGGCAGCCGCCCTGCGGCGCTCCCCGACCCAGCCCAGAGCGGCGGGCGGAGTGCGCCTCAGGAACCGGCGGGCGCGAACGTGCCCGGGCCCAGCCCAATCACGGAGCAGGACGGGGAGGCGGGTGCGCGGGCGCCCGGGCCCAGCCCAATCAGGGAGCGGGGCACCAGGCACCGGACTGGGTGCGGTCCCGCGCCAGCAGCCGTTGTTCCCCGCCGCACTCACCTGAGCGCGGCCGGGGCCGCGGGGCCACGGCCGGCCCCGGCCTCTCCGTCTCTTCCTCTCACTCCGCCATCTTCCCCTCCTTACCTCGGCCACCCGGCGGGGGGCTCGCGGCGCCCGGCGACGCCGGGCCCGCCCACTCGGCCGCGAGCCTATTGGGTGCCGCTCCTATGCATCAGCCGTCCAGTGTTGGCGGTGATTGGTCAACAGCGCGCGTCCATCAAGGACGGCGGCCTCCCGCCTGCGAGGCTTTCTTTTCTGATTGGCCCCGGGGAGGGCACGCGCCTGGGAAGGGATTGGCTCGAGCCGCGCGAGCAGGGCTGGCCTGGGGCAAATCCTCCGGTGACCTCCACGAGCATTTAAAGGAGCCGCTCGCCAAGGGCTGCGGCGGCGCCAACGCCTGTCCCACACCCCCGCGGGCTGAGGGGCCCCGGCCCGGGACGGAAAGGGGCGGAGGGACCCGTTCCGGCAGCCCTGCCGGCACCCGCCTCCAGCTACGGGGCTGGCGGCAGCCCGCCCCGCCCCGCCGCCGTGCAGGCCGTGGGGAGCTGCTCCAGGCCTGTGCGGCTCTCACCGGTGCTCCGGGTCAGCCCCGTGCCTCACCGGCACGGCCCGTTCGGGCGGGGGCTCCCCTCGAGAGCCCCAGGGTGGAGCAGTGCTGCTGCCGCTCCCCCGTCCTCCATTTCACCGCGCAGCAACAGCCGCCCCCCGCCCCCCCCCCGTTCCCCGCCACCCGGTTGCGCGTGCAATCCTGGCAGCAGCAGCCCTGCCGTCTGCCTGGGCCGCGGCTAGCAAGCGATCGTGATGGCTCTGAATGACTGCCTTTATTCATTCTGTCAGTTTGTGTGTCATCTGCAAAAAGTATTTTTTTTTTTTTAGCAGCGGTAATTTTACACTTCAAGCTGACGGGTGAATGTACTGAATTGCATAGAAATACAGTCTGAAATATCTGGGATAATACATACTTCCTCATATATTCTTATGCTAGAGCTTTCATAAATACAGCTACCACCCTCAACACAAATCTAACAGACCAGGACTTCCGTACTGGAAAATAACTACTGATTATCCAGGCCACTATGATTAAAAAAAAAAAATCAGTACTTTGTTTCATGACACTATTACCAGGGGGCAGTGACAGAACTGTAAGCCCAGATTTTTGGCATGGTTAGTTTTCTTGCATTATGTACACTTGTAAACAAGTTTACACTTTCAGAGGCAAAACCACCCTGATGAGAGGAGGGATGCTAGAGCAAAGCAAGCTGGAGAGGGCACTTCATGGTCCACTGGCTGTCAAGCCTGCAAACTATTCAAAGGAAAGTTTCTGCATCTGTTAGTGGAACAATTTAAGTGATTTAGTGCAGAATTCCTATTCCTTTTGAGGACACCACAGCCTGTCTCCACCACAGACTCTCCTATTGTCCCTGTGAATTCATCCCACAAAGAATAAAATCTATTCACAGTACTTTAAAGTACTCTAGGCTATCATCATGCATTCAGTGCTAGTTGTACAATGAAGCCATAGAAATTGAGAAGTCCTCAAGTAAAAGGCAGATTTGGAAGCAGCAAAGAAACAAATCTGCATGTAAAGAGCCAAATGGGAAAGGGGAAAAAAAAAAAAAAAGAGGCAGCTGTAATGTGATGTTGCTACTGGAAGCAGAAGTGAATCATTATCACTGCACCTAGTATTTGAGTAGGTGCTTGTCTCCAAAATGTTTTCAGAGGGCACTTCTGTGGCATGTTCCAGTTTTTCCATCCTCAGATTCAGAGCTCAGAAGAATCAGTTTGTAGATTAAACACCAGTACATAAGGAGAGACATTTTTGCTGAAACAGTAGTGCAGAAGGAGACAAGGGAGAAAGGGTAAAAAAAACTGAAGGAAAAGATTTTAAAAAAATTAAAAATGCTCCTTTCCAAGTTGCATGGCAGCCATTTCCCTTTGTTCCTGATGCACAGGGAATGTTCACATTGGTAGAACAAATCAGGGAGAGGTTGGAGATGTATATGCACCAGTAGCAATGCTCTGGGGGAAGGTGCTAAGGAGAAAATGAAGTTCTATTCATTATATAGTAGGGGTAGAAAGGAATAGGTTCTCCATCCATCAGTGAAGAAATCGAATGCTCATTTTCTGCTCTACATCCACTTTCTCCAAAACCTGCAACAGAATTCAGAAACAGCTACTTAAGTTACTGTACATACTTCTCTCCTACAAAGTTTCTTACTCTACTATAGAGGAAATGGGCAGGAACATGGGATGTCTTCAATTTGGCATGCCAGTCTTTCATCTAGAGACTGCTATTTTTCATTCCAGACTAAGGTCCTTCCAAGGAAAGAAACTTCAGCCATTAAAGCTGGAAGAAGGCGTCAACCAAAACGTTAACTAATGCAGTTTCAGTCTGCCAACAGCCCAGAAAGGCTTGGATTCCCAAAATTAGACTGTGTGGGAATACACAGCCAGGAAACAGAAGAGAGAACAGAGTAGAGGAAGTGGCAGGAGCAGTCACTGAAGAGCTAAAAATCAAGACCACAGCATCACTAACACAGATAATTGTAAAAAACTTCATTCACTGAACTGCTATTAACACCAAGGTATGAAGACATTAGGCTGCTCCAGGCTGTTTCAGGCAGTAGACTTTACTGTTCCAAGATTAGAATAATTTATATTTGAAGAGTCCTCTGGAGGTCTTTTAGTCCAACTCACTCAACTCCTACAGGTTGCTCAGGGCCTTGTCCAGTTAAGTTTTAAATCTCTCCAAGGAAGGAGGTTCTACATCTTCAGCAGCTATGATCACCCTCTTGGTAAAAAGTTTTCCTTACAGCTAACCAGAATTTTCCATGTTGGAACTTGTTTCTGTTGCCTCTTGTCCTGTCTTTGTCCACCTCCAGGATAAGCCTGGTTCCTCTTGTCAATACCATCCCATTAGGTAGTTGAAATTGTTCTACTATAGGACAACTTTTTCCACTGACTATGTAATTGCTCCTTACAATTACCCATTTCTGACTAACAAAAGATGTTATTCAAAGGACTAGAGCTAGGAACTTGAATACTGCTATTAGTTGTGTCACTAAGATAAAAATCTACAACTGAAAACTGATCAGTACAACGATAGCAGACAAATTGCTGTGTTATAACTGTGCTAGTCAGGCTACTTGTGTAGCAAGTGGTTGCAAAATAAAAAAAGTGAAAATTCTGCAGTATATTCAGTGCTGTAGCTTATGTAAGAGTATGAAGAAAATATGGACTAATTATTAGCACCCTGACAGTATAAAAAAAAGTCCTGATAAAGAAGGGAAGAAAAAACTAGCAGAAGGCTTGCTTTGCCCAAATGCAGGCAAGACTATTTGAAAGACTTCCTCTCTGTTTCCATTTGCATTTAAGTCTGAATGACTTGCCCATTACTGAGCAGTTTCATTTAGTAAGTAAAAGTGTAGTTTACCAACCTTTACAAACTCTGCAAAGGAGATGGCACTATCTCCATCTTGGTCAGCTTCCTGGATTGTCCTGTCAGCAATGCTGCCCAGCTGCTCATCTGAAATGTTGACACCAACCATCATCCGTAATACCTGTAACATACAAAAGTCCCCAGGTTTATTTTTTTTTTAAAAAAACAAAATAACCATTATTGACATAGGAACAGAAGTATTCTTAGTGCTGTTTTTCTCATGTATACCGTGAAAATAACATCATACAAGAACAACCCTGGAGGATTTCCAAGGAAGTAATTTCTAGACAGACTCCTATCTGTGCTTTGTACACCAAGGCTTTCAGGAAAGACAGCTTCCTTTTGTAGCCACCTCTGACAAAGAATCTTGCTTTTTTATTAGGCAGCAGGAAGAGGCAGAAGTATGAGAAAGCTTTTGGAACTAGGAATGAGTACCTTTTTTTTCCAATGCTTTTGTCTATTTTTTTCCCCCCCCACAAAACATAACATTCAATTGAGTATCTGCTGTTTGAGATAGTTGCCTACAGGAATTTTGTAAGTATGGTCAAATTATAACTGCCATTACTCTCTACAGTTAGCAAAGCATTTTCTATGCAGATACAAGAGGGCAGTTTCAGTCAAAAGGAAACCCTTGTCCTACATCAGGAACCACAAATTGCCATGTCTACTTCCCAGGATTAGTAGCATGTAATTACTCCCAGCTCAAGCCTAGTTTCATATATATGCAGTGTTGATGAACTTTGATTACCTTTGCTGCAATTTCAAGAAGTTTTATTCTATTGAGAGGATGCGCAGAGTATCAGGCAAACAACCTAATCCACCTCAAGGATTGTCCCTGTGAAGTCCTGACAGAAGCACCTTTGAAAGTCATAGAAAGTAGTTCTTAAGGGGCTTAGTGTATTTGTTGGATATTTAGGTATCACTTCCAACAGGATCTGCTTAGCCTAGCACTATGCCTTAAATTTGAATCTAGCACTCCCCATCTGATAGAACAGCCTGGGCTACCAAATGAGATTAAAGTCTCATACCATATCTAAAGCTTTAAACCAGAGATAAGCAATTAGCCACCAAATTCCTTCAGTTCTTTTGAGAGGACTGTTGTTAACTTCCCTCTTCATGCTAGATGGGTGTGAAGTCACAGAGAAGGTCATGATAGAGTCATTCAAAGAAGCCCTGTGCTACTTACCTGAAGAAGCTCATCCCTGGAAATCTTGTCATCTTTATCTAGATCATATAACCGAAAAGCAACTACAGGGAAGAAAAGAATAAGCAGTTTAACTCAAGTGCCATTATTTTTCTTCATAACAATACATTTATGTAAAAAAAGTATTAATAAATTATTGTCAGAGAATTAGCTTAGAATTTTAATTCACCATGAAATTCATGTTACCACTAATTCATTCAATCCTTTAACTTCAGAGCCAACCATTTTTACATTACCATTCATTCCCTTTGACTATATTCTGGATGAGATACAACAGAAATTTTAGGTGCTCTGAGGACTGTTGCCAACTTTGATTAGTGAGCAGGAGCATTCTGCTCATATACTGTAGGCAGACATCCAAATACTCAAGAAAAGTACTCAGCTGAAGGTGAGGAAAACGCACTATATTATATGGAAGACTGGAGAAAGAAGCAGAAAAGCCCATTCATGTATGGGATGTGGCTTCTAAATCTGAAATAACTTTGGATGCAAACTATTTTGAAACCCTTCTGTTACGATACATTTGGAAAAGCAGCTACATTACTTGAGATTCAATCAACTCCACCAAATTCCAGTACAAGAATGGGTCAATTGTTGACATTCTGAACAGCTAAGTTTGTAAGTTAAAGAAAATCAGCTGTTAGAGGATATCATCTACAGGGAATGACTGCACAGAAGATCCCAAGCCCCTTCACTCCCTTCCCAGAAAAACAAAAAAAGAAAAATAATTGCTTCTATAGGAAGGTTCACATTTCTTACAGTGGAGCTTGTTACTTCGGCTGTTGAGTGGTTCTGGTCCATTCTGGTCTTTGCTCTTTTCATTATCTTCTATGGGTCGGAAGTGGGCTAGTGTCCTCATGAATCCACGGAAATTCACCTGGTCCTCTCTGCGTAAGCATTTCAACAGGTCAGTTTTAGTACAGCTTATACAAGTTCTTTCTTTCAGTAATGAAGAGTATGAATGTCTAAAGTATTAACACCATGTAGACTCTCCCAGTCCCACCTCCCCAGGGTTTGGCTGCCTATGCTCAAACCCAGCTCCAATACAGTGCAGCTGCAACCTGGGATCATGCTGTTTTGAAGCATGATGTATAAAAAAAAAGCCATGAGAAGTCTTGTGGAGGGCTCTCCTCCCCTTGCCTGCTAGCTTTATTTACACTGAAGTTCTCACCCTTGGCTCTTGCCTGAGCTATTCTGCAGCTGTGCCTGAGTCTGGTAATGTATCTTGCTGATCTGGACCCTGATTCCCTGGACACACCTAAGACTTGCTTCGCCACTGCCAACTTGTCTGGCAGCCACTGGACTGCTGGCTGATGTGACAACAGTCACTGCACCTGCTCTACATTTCCTGTTCAGGTGCTGTGCCCTTTGTCAGTGAGTACATCGCCCCTGCCAGCTCTGCTGTCACCTTTGCCTCCTGCTTGTGAGGCAGCCACTGCCCACTGCTCTCTGACAAATAGCTCTCTTCTCTAGAGTTTCTGTGGGAACCAGCTACATAAGTACTTTCCAGGACTCCTGCTTTCTATTCAGGAAACCCTGCCGGGTATTAGCTGGTATGACTTGATTAGACAATCCAATCCTCACCAATCAGTAATGCCAAATGTGCTCAAGAACAGCACCAGATCCCATAGAACAATCTAGAGAGGTACAGTGAAGAGAGACAGTACTGAAAATTTGATCATCTCTTTGGATTTATGTTAGAAGTGCCATAAACTATATGTTAAATGTCATCAAAAACTAAACAAACAAAAAAAGCTGATCTAATAACAAATGTACGCTTAGAGGCTAAAAGGTGAAAAACAAGACTGAATTGGTTACTTAGCATAAAATAGTATTGCTACGAGTTTGCTTTAAGAACCAAAGTCCATACCTGCCCTTGACTTTCTTTAGAAGTGTTCAGCAGCAGAGCAAAAAGAATGGAAAACTGCGACATGAAGTCTGAGTTTGTCAATGAATAAAGCACACAAAACTCTTGTAAGGTTGTGAAGTATTTGTCATTACAGAGTGAAAACATGCTGAGGAAACAATGTACCCTCACACATTTTGTGGTGTTTGAGGCGTTCAGCTATTAGTAAATTCAAATTCTGTGCTTTAATTGTCAGCATTTCACTCCTATCAAAACTTCATTTTGTGCCTGCTCGCAAATTCAGTCTGTTGGAACTCACCCCTCTGGAAAGAAGGCATTGATAATTCTGTCTCCCAGTGGATTGATGGCAAGCTCTGGAATCCGCTGGAAGTCTTCACGGCTAAATAAAGCAAGAACACAAGTCTGCATAAAGTTGAAGTCAGAGGAGAAAGAGTTGCTTAAAAAGAATTCACAGTAAAACATCCGTTGGGTTCTATTTCTGCTGCAAGACACTTGGTGGTTTTTAAAATGTAGCTCTTTAAATCATGTTTTCCCTATGACTAATGGCACAAAACAAAACAAAAGACAACGCCAAGCCTCTATTACATTACAGACTAGCAGCGTTCATTTATCATGTTAACAGCACTTCTCAGATGCTAACATTGTTTGTGCTAGAAACCTTCCTGTAATGATGCCAACTAGTTTGCAATTTAAGGAAAGGAAAGCTTCTGAAATGGCTTTGAGGGGAAATATGGCTTCAAAATAAAAATTAATTACTTTTTTTTTTAATAATTATTTTGGTACTGAATCATTTGAGTTGGCATGATTTTTCCAGACTACCCCTTCCCAGATTTTGGGACAACACCATACACCTCCAAACATACCACACAGAGAATTTTTTTTGTTTAATGCAACAACTTTAGATCTTATTATAAATGCCAAATTTCAGATTATTTAGCTTCAACCAAGCAGCACCCTATTTTAAAGTAGTAAATTTAGACTTTGATGGGGGCCTGTACGCCAGATGTAACTTCTCCAGTACATTGCAAATACTCACTGCTCTTGCCAGCCATTCTCCTTTCTGCTCATGATTACATGTACACAGTATAAGCATAGCTATGCTTACATTGTTACAGCTTTTTCTGATCTGGAAGACATCATGAACTGTACCGATATAAACACATTTTAGATCAGTATGACATGAACATAGGATTCTTTCTATTATTAGAGTTGCACTAATTGTTTTTTTTCTTTTAACCTATTACAATGTCACTAATGGGGAAGTGGGATAATCTTGGTCTGACCAAGGCAGACACACCAAGTGTGCCTTAGTGAACACTTTGGTCAACAGGTGTGGTTTTGGGTTGTTTTTTTTTTCCTCCCCACTACAACAGAGCACAGCAATTCATCAGTTAGTACAAGATGTACTCCATAACCATTTAGGTTTTAAATTGCAGAGATAACAGCAATGGCGTAAGGCTGTAAAAAAAGAAAATCTATTCTGTCTGAATACGTAGCTTGACATTTCTCGCCCAATCTCCAGAAACACTGGCAATCCCCTTCAAGTCAAATGTAGTCCTGCTGATTTTGAAATTTGGATCAAAATCTCGAACTTGGTTACTAAATGTTTGCTACTTTTGAAACCTGTGCTCACTAAATGAATCAGCAACAATTCATGTCATTACACCAGAAAATTGGCAGAGTAAAGTAAACACCAACAGACTTTGAGATTATTTAAGCCTTTTAAATAGATTTAAACTCCTACTGTGATCTTAAAGACACGGGAAAAAAAGGAAATAGCTAACCTTATTACTAGTCTAGCCTGGGAAAGGCACAGAAGCAAGACGTTCTAGTTTAAAATGCATTAGCACTCCTTGCACCCAGTCGCACCACAGCACTGTTAAGAGTCCCAATTATAAATACCTCTGTTACAGCACGGTTAAACTGTTTGACCTTCCAACGGAGCAACCTGACCATATTTTTAAGCTATCCCAGCAAACTTCTGCTCTGACCAGGTCTGAATTATTTTTAATAGGCAAAGTTAACATCTGTATGTTAACTGTAAAAGCTCATTACCAGGCCTTTCAGGACTGCTGTATTTTAAGCTATAGCTGAAAGGCAAAGTATGCATTAGCAATTTAGACAGGAGACACAGTGATGTGGAAAGCCTATGTCCTCATAACAAAATTTTAACAGGACTTCTGTGTCAATGCTACCATTTATAAGCTAAAAGCAGCAACTGGCCTCTCTTCCATTTAGAGCAAAATCCTAATGTTTCAGACTTTTTTACTTGCATATCATTTTTTCTTAGTATTAAGTCTCAATTTATACTCAGGATTTCAGCCTCCAGTTGTTCTGCTTTCTAACAGGAGATTAACAATTAACCACAAATAACTCCCCAGGTTTCAAATCTATTTGTCCTGTCATTATCAGAATTGCAATAGACCATTTTTGCTTATTAAGAGCACATTACTGAGTGACTGTTATAATTGAAATAGCTGCAACAGCCATAAAAGTAAATGAATGCATGATGCAAGTTATTCTCCACTTTATAAACCAAGGCTTCCTGCAGTCATTAGGGACCAACTTCACCTGGTTGAGGCTGGAGTTTACAGGAAATCTGATGCTGTCTACTTCTACGTTCATGTGCCGTAGCAACAAGGCTCTTTTAACATATCTTTCCAGGAACCTGGCTTCTGTTAAATCCTTGCTTAAACATAACGTGCAAAGCAACCTTTAACTGCATGTCACCATTATGCAGGCCAACCATTTAATATATATGCCAGTGCACGCACACTTAGACATACTCTGCAGTAAGGAATTTGTAGATTCCAAGACAAGTATTTCTAAGCATGAGTACACCCTCCAAGGCACACAGCAGATCCCTGCCATAAAGGTGGCTCTGCCTTACCCCAAAGGCTGCAAGAAACCTACTAGAGCTGTTTTTTCTTCCTTTATTTCTGGTTGTTCATCCTTCTTTTACTTCTAGATATTAGCAGAAAGTACTGTTCCCTCAACAGGGGTGAGGGGGGTAGGGATCGAGAGCTGAGAGAAGTAAAACAACGGAGAGAAAACAAACCATATGCAAACCAGAAGTGGTAGATGAAATGAAAAATGTCCAGAGGATATAACAAGAAATAACTTCAAAAGGGGAAATAATTAGAAGTAGTAAGGTGTATCATGCAAGATGGTCAAACAGATTTAACAAGTAACTGAAGAGGTTTCATTGTTCCCTTCCCTTGCTAACATCAGCTTTGTCATTCATCAAACCTTTTGGCAGTCTAATGTATCTCATTAACCCCCAAAAAAGCTCCTCACCTTCCTCCTCTCCATCCTCCCAATTATCTTTCTGTTGAATTAGCAACTCAAAGTGGTTCAAAACACTTCAAGAATCTAACAGCACCATGGCTGACAAAGAGGTGCTGGGAGACTGGAGAAATGACAGGGAAAGAGGATGGATATCCTCCTCTTTCACAGCTGTGTCAGCCACCTCATCTAACTTCATCTTTACACATGCTCTACACAAATTTTAAACATTGCTTAATTATCAGAGGAGTAATTGGCTTATAAACATTAGGCCAAGAAGTATGCTAAAAGTAAAGGTGATCAGATGAGCAAGGTGGGGGAGGGGGGGAAAGCAGTGTGAACAAAGCATGGTCAAGGATGGAAGTATAGACTATAGCAGTACCCGTATCTCGCTTGTCTTGTCTGTTTTAGACAAAGCTAGAAATCCTGTGCATTTTCTTAAGCAAAGGTAAAGAAGTCCACATTCAGGGAGCTACATTTTACATTTTACTTTGAAATCTTGCAATATCAGTTTGAACTAGTAAGAAAAAGCCTGACACCTTTCCAGACTGAGATGATACAATTCACTGGCGAAGACCAACAGATGGCCTGGCTAGCTTGTTACCCTTCTCTCAGGACCAGAGGCTTTCTGAAGGTCTCCAGGAGACACCGTCTTGTGAACAGCTTTCATAAGCATAAGATATACACAAACAGCTCAGCACATCTATTCTCCTCACGTATCAGCTTTCAGAACACTTACCTTCCCTTCCTCCTTTCACACTCCCCAGACCATACCAACTGCTGTACAGTAAAAAAAAACTTCTGAGGTGCTTAACCTGTCATTTCCCCCGTGCAGAAGGAACTACTGTAAGTGGGAGGCTCGACGCAAAAGTTACATGCACAAGTAGCAGTTTAGACAAGTATCTCCTTTTTATAGCTCTGTATGTGTCTGTCTAGAGGTACTTATACTAGTAGATAAATTCTGGAGCAGATTTATTCTTGTGTGGTGTACACTTCAGTACCAGCCCAACAAGGAGACTCACTGAAGCAAGCATATAGTTATCTTGGTCATATGCTTCAATGTCCTCATCTTGGAAATCAGAATGTAAAGAAAACATGCACACTGGCTTCCTGCTGACCTATAGTTAAGATGTAGGCAAAACAAACATGCTTCCAGATTTCACAATATAGATGTGGCTACAGACATCCAGGGTACCAACCTTTTGTTCTGGCAACTCAACACATCACAATATTGAAATCAAAGGTGACAAAAGAATTTTCAAAGGAACAGTGTTGTCCTGGCTTTTACAACCTAGTTCCACTCAGATGGGGCAAGTCTGAGGGAGCTTACACATTCTGTTTAGGAAAAGTGAAGCTAAGGAAAAATGTAACATTTTTCTACACTTTTAAAGACTTGATAAGAGTTAATAAGTAATCATGGCTGTAGTCATTCAGAGGATAAGGGGAAAGCCAAAACAAGGCATATGAAGTTTTGTCTCCAATACCCTTCTCACACCTCATTTATGTAACGCTATAAAAACAAAGTAGCTTGAAACTGCACATAGGTACACTGGTGTCCTCATCTGGGCTGGGATAGAGTTAATTTTCTTCCTAGTAGTTGGTACAGTGCTGTGTTTTGGATTTAGTGTGAGAATAACATTATTAGCACACTGATGTTTTAGTTGTTGCTAAGTAGCACTTATCCTAAGTTAAGGATTTCTCAGCTTCCCCTGCTCTGCCAGTGAGCAGGTGCACAAGAAGCTGGGAGGGAGCATAGCCAGGAGAACTGACCTGAACTAGCCAAAGGGCTATTCCATACCACAGAACATCATGCTCAGTATATAAACTGGGGTGGGGGTTGACCAGGAAGGGCAGATCGCTGCTCAGGCATCAGTCAGCAGGTGCTAAGCAATTGTGTTGTGCATCACTTGTCTTCTCTTGGGTTTTATTTCTCTCTGCCTTTTTAACTATACTCCTTCTCATTACTATCATTATATTTTAGTCATTAAACCATTTTTATCTCAAGCTGCGAGTTTTACTTTTTTCCAATTCTCCTCTTCCTCCCACTAGGAGGTAAGAGGAGTGAGTGAGCAGCTGCGTGGTGCTTAGTTGCCAGCTGAGGTTAAACCATGACAACTGAATAGAAGCATCTGGCTAGGAAAGATTTCAGCTTTGGATTATAGTTTCAGAATAAACTACCTGTCTTCTCTAACCACCAGGATTAATCATCATCTACCAGAACTTCTGTAGAAAGTGCTGTTTACCTTGCCCATTTTTAATACATAGATAAGGACAACAACACAGCTTTTCCCCTTCTTCAGAAGGGTGATACACATTTAAAGATTTATTTCATGCCATAAAGAACCGCCTAACACCTCTCCTGATCATAGTCACATGAGTGATTTCTGCCATGTCTGATTTGCAAGTCAAAGGTGTAAGTCATCCTTACAGAAACAATCACTCATAGGAAACAAACAGAAGACATGCCTCCTAAACTGCTTGGCAGTAGTAAGCAAGTGGTAACTTCATCTTGCTTGTCTCAAAGTAGCAAGTTCTCTTTGACCAGTATTTCAGAAACCAACATTTATGACCTTCCGAGCTGTAGTTCTTACTCTCTCCTCATTGTTTTTTTCAGGAAGTAGTTTTCCATTACTTAAACTTAATGGTTTCCACATATTGTGGGTGGCAGGACAGGTTTTAAATTTTGAACACCACTAAGTCTGCCACATTTGGGAGCAGGCTATGCTTAGAGGCCAAGACTGCAAGTTAATGGATCACAGCTTGCACAGTTGCTGGGATTTTCCAAACGAGCTTCACTTCCTTTCCCAAGTACCACGTGATTATCAACAATGAAAGTCAAACTCCTCCTGGTACATAACACTATGAAACTAAGCATTGTGCAACAGACATTCATAGCATATTTAATTAATTACTCCTCTTACGTAAACTGAGTACAATCACTTTGAAGTTTATAAAAACTTTATGGACTCAGGTGAATTTAAAGTTGGAGGGAAGAGTTGAGGAAGAATGTGTGCTAGATTCAAATTGTGCTAGACTGGCAGCCATCACCTGTATTCATCAGTGAAGACTAAACCCATGTGCAAAGTTTGAAAAGGCTGTTAGTGTTGTTTTTCAAGTAATATCATTTTGAGCCACAAGTTGTATTAACCTTACCTACAATATCATCAGTTGATCTGTATGTCACAATTGCCAATTAGCCAATACCACAATTTATATGATACATCGGCTTCGGTGACAGAGTGGGCTTAAGAAGTTCCTGCCCATCCCATCCCAATTGTTTCCACACCCACAATCTGTTTTGTCATCCCTTCAGCTATGCAAGTCCAGATATTTACAGTACAGCCACAGTCCAAATCACTGGAGTCAGTCAGCTTAAAAATATCTATACAAACCAAAAGGGGAGGGAGAGTATTTTTAACCAAAAATAATCACTCAGTAGTCCTGTTTACAGTACAACTCCACAACCAGTTACTTAAATGTTAACTGAGAAGTCAGCAATTTGTGGCACCAGAAGGAACTGCGTATTTCCTTCAGGAAAGGAAACAGCAGTAAGCCGGCAGTAGACAGTGTATCTTACAACTTGTCACCTTCATCTTCTTAGCAGTGATTCTGGCTTTACAGTTAGGTTGGTTTATAGGTAGGTCTAGCTTTTATAGCACATCCCAAAAAAAAAATCACATTTTGCAATATCATATACAAAACCCCAGGTGATCACTGAATCTATGTTTACTGGGTTTGACTGGGATGGAGTCACTATGAAAAAAAATTAACTCCCTCCCAGCCAGACCCCACATACTATGCTACAAAGTCCCTTTCCCCTTCCTACCCTCTCCTGCGTTCTCCCCAGCTTCCCTGTGTATTGGTTCTGGCATATGCAGCTATACAGTGAAGGGGAAAAAACCCACCCAAAAACTGATCAGATTCCTTTTCTGTTGTTTTGCTTGGTAAGCTTTCAAAGCTCTAGGTTAGTTTCCAAAGATGAGCCCTGAGTACCAGCATCAACACAGAAAAGCAACAGACCTTCAGTGGCAGTATGGTCTTAGCCCAACTATGATGGTCGCAAAATCGCACCCCTGGTGCAATCATGGACAGCTGCTCTTTGTCATACCCTTCATAATATTAATGTAATCTGTAGGCAACATCAGAAGAGAATAATAAGCAATTTAATAGAATCAGAATTCATAATTAGTTCAGTAAATAAAGCGCAAACCAACACCAACACAATATAACCAGAATGGGGAAGGCTAGAGAAGAAAGCAGGCAGAGACATATTTTAACAGGCATTCATCCCACTAGAGTTTACCTTTCAGTTGAGAATACTCTTTCCAGCAGACTCAGTCCATTAAAGTGAAAAATGTTTTGCAGAAAGTTTAAACCTCATCTTTATTTCATCATAAGTTGAAAGAAACCATTTCATGTCTGTAGTTTTCAAATTGTAGACAGAAGACAAACACTTTAAAGGCCTTGGAATATCCTACACTACTACTTTAAAGATTAAAATGTGTATTTGTTTAGTCACAGTGACTCAGTTCCAGCTCTTTCTTTTTATTTCTGAGCATACTAATAGACATGGGTGTACAAAAAGAGGTGAAGAGTTAAGTATAGTAAAGGGCTTGTACATCAAAGTAGTGTTAGAAGACACTGGGTATCAAAAACAATTAAGAGCCCATGGTCCCAAAATTATAAATGATCTTTTTGTTATGAAAGCCAGGATGAAGACAACATAGTGGAACCATTCTTATAATAATTATTAGAAGCAACATATAAAGAAAGGTAAGAAATAACAATCTAAAAACATGGTTTCACATTTCTGAACATTTGTTGTGAGACCTTGAATGTCAAACCTGACCTTCCTTGTATTAAATGCTACAAACCTTCAGCACTACAGTAAAGACAGTCGGTATTTAGAGCACCTCAGTTCAACCATCAGACTTCTCCTGACCTTTCATAAAAGAGAACAAACTTGAATGTCCATGTAGACGGTAGGTATGAAAGAACCTGTTATAATAGCCTCACTGATTCACCACACGAGGAAAACGTGCAGGCATCCTGCGACAGCAAGCCACCATTACAGATGTGTGTCAATGCAAGGACAGCTGAACGAGTGGATACCCACCTAAGAGTGCCATTTTCTCCTTTGTCTAAGCTGGTGAAGCGACTGTACAAGCGGGTGATTTGACTGTGGGAGACTGAAGAAAAAAGAAAGAAGAAACACAAATTAGCATGTCAATGATTTCTCATAGGGACAGACCTCATTACACTGAACTACTCTGTTGTCAGAAACTGTTCAAAAAAAGATTACACAAAACAAGTTAATTTTGAAGAACATAGCAATCAGCAGTTTAGGGGCTTTGTGAGCTATAAATTACATCTTAATATTCAAGAATCCACAAATAAGGCCATTCTTCAAAAACGTGGCTAACTGCCTTCTACGCGTTTATATTTTTGGTCTCTAATATTCTTTGGTTCAGTGAATGGCAATTAAAAAGAAAACAATAGCTGATTCACAGTTCCACTGTATTTCCCTTATGGTTAGAAATGATCTGGACACAGACAACTCCACTGATGACCTCTACATTGTTCATGACACCACAGACCTCTGCAGTAGTATCTTTCTTTCCCTTTTGCTTATCTCTACTACTGTTGACTTTTTCCATCTAAAGATGGAAATTGTACTCAGTTTCTCTGCATAAGGAAAGTAAGAGAGACTTTACACCTGATCACTTTTCTTCCTTTACAGGACTGCCTGAATCTAAACAGTTTGTTCATTTTGGGGTTCGCTAAAGTAATTCCCAGGTTTCTAGGACACTGAGTTAAAAGTCAAAAAGCTTATTTCTAAAGAAGTTCAGGAGGGAGTTGGGACACAAAGCAAGCAGAAAGCTAATGCAGACTTTTTAAACCTGCAATTTGAAACAGAAATTCCAAAGCCAGTATTAAGCTTAGCATCATACTGTCAACATTACCAAGATATTAGACAACCCAAGACACCAGACATCTACATCTTCAGAACAGTCCATGATGGGAGCGGGTTAAACCTATCTAGAATAGCAATTCCTTTTACACTGAAAGAATGCCCTACAGAAGATCTTGGCTTTTCAGAGCCTCTTGAGATGAAGTTAATAAATACATGAAATAAGACTGAATTGAATTTTAACATTTACTCAGTAAAGGTGTGATTTTCTACACTGTTAAACTAGGACTTAGTGTCATTTTCGGATTCAGTTGTTTTAAAAGCCTTCACCAGGACACGTACAATGCTTTTGTTACTTGCTAAAACTTATTTGGGAACAGGTTGCACAGCAGTTGGCTGTTCTGTGACAACAGAGGCAATATTTTTTTTTTTTCAGGTTTGTTCTTTCTCCATGCTATTTGTTTAGGTTCAACTGCTCCCTCCTTTAGGATGACCTGCCAGCAACTGGCCTTTTTTTTTTTCCTTCTCTCCTTGGCAACTTTCATTCTTTGCATAGGGTTGGGCAATTTGCTCAGTTCCACCTAAGACAACTTCTCTACAGTAAGACTGGGCAGCTTGCTCAATTTCAAGTTAAGCAACAAACACAGAGAAAGCAGGCACCAGTGTTCTAAAGACTTAGAATTCCTGCATGTCTGATTTAGTGTTTTAGATATGATAGGCAATAACAACAACCGATGATGAAAAAAGAATAGCCTGGAGTTACATATCCAATAAGAAGCCATGTACTCCCACTCCTCCTTGGAAAGAAAGTGATGAGAATTCTATTCAGTTACCATTTCCAAACTAATATCAGCAACTCCATTTTTGGAACTCCTCCGTAACAGCTAGTATGTGATAAATAGTATGTAGCTATTGACAGGAGAAGAGGTGTTTTTGTTACCGTCATACTAGACAAAAAGCCTATCATAGCTATACGGGAAAGGAGGATGATTCGGGTCCACCACTTTATTCTTTCAAAATTTCCTTCTTGGTTCTCATCCCTCACAGAATCTGCATCACTAGACACTTTTCAGAGCCTTCTCACACAAAAATAAAGATTTTGCTATTGCCTACTGACCATTCAGGAGAACCAGAAACAAGACCTGCAATTTATGACTGCTTCTTAATATCAAACGTTAAGGCTGAAAGCTAGATGAAATATGATTTTCTCTATGCTGCTGCCCACTAAGGTCCTTCTAAAAATTTAAGCCAAGACTTCTAGAATACAAGCTGTAACCTCTATTTTACTTCTATTATTAGAAAGTTTTTTGCAATTAGACACTCAAACTCTTGTCTAAAACATTAGTGTAAGCTCATATACATTTATATACTTAGAAAATACATAAATATCCATCAGAAAATCCATCACCATTTACCACTAAAATATTTTCTCTCCTAAACTACAATATGAGCAATAGTTTACTATTAATCCTTAGGTAGACTGCTTCAAAGCATGGGAACAAAGGGTGTGAACCAAATAGTTTGAATACTGTTACATTCCAATGGCTTTCCAAAAGCTTGCAACAGAATGCAGACAAGCAACACCCTGGACCTCATCTGTTTCTTGTAGTTGTTACTGAAATACAAAAGCAATTAGGACTACTTGAAGGTTTTTTCAAACTCAAATTTCAAAATGTTTATATGCAAAACAAACAATTTCCGTACAACATTATATAAGATTTAGGACTGTCAACTTGAGGCTTAGCACCTGTTACTGAGAATCTGATGGAGACTTTCTGTCACTAAGTAGAGGTTTTTTTAGTGGATGCATTATTCCCCAGTTCTTGGAAACATTACCTTTGCAGATGTTTCTGAACTTATTACAGTAAGAAGTGTTTTTCACCACAACATAAAAAAAATAATATAGACTTTTAATCCAAACTTAGATTTAATTCAAGAGATTAAGTGTCATTGTATGGCTTTTGAAAGACTATGCTTCAAGTCCCCTAAAAGATATCTTTATCTCTTCAGAGAAAGAACATTAACATGTGATTCATCACTCACATTAGTATCATCAGCTATTCAGTTTTGTGCTATATAAAATGGAACAAGTGAAAAGTCATATAATTCCACAGTTGCACTCAACTGAATTGGTTAAATGTTCTGTTCTGTGCTTCCCACTTATCCCACATGAGCTGAAGGAGTCATGTTTCACAGTAAGGAGGCCAAAACCAGAAACCTTAGGAGCACTTACCAGAACATCAGTTTAAGGTGGACATGTAGTACTGCCAAATTTTTCCACCTCTACAAAGTCCCTTTCTCAAACTTATCAGCATCAAGTTTCTAACAAAACATGGGATACTCTATTCAGTAACACTAACTTCACATTCTCTCCATGAACTTTGTTCCAGATAAACTAGTGTCCTGGGTTTTTTTTCCCCCACCTTGTACCTTATATAAATATTTGAACCTATATGAAGTGTATAACAGCACTAAGAGCTTGGTGGAATTTTCCATCTACCTAGAGAAGTTTAAAGGCAGAGGAAAATCACATTCCTAGACTGTGGATACAGGCTGGGGAGGAGTTTGATAAAGTCAACGAGACATTCAAACAAGCATGAGTCAGAAATTAGCAATGCTTGATTAACAAAGTGGTAAAACTTATAAAACTGAGTAGCAAAAACACAACTGAACTAAACTCAGGCCTCAAAGCTTAAACCCACTGATGACAACCTTAAGCTCCTGTAGTGCTAGGGCCTGAATAATAGGCCCTGAAACAAAGTTGACCTCTAGATGAGCCTCACAACCAAACATTACCCATTATTAATATCTGCTAATTCATAAAATCTGTATTACCATTAGCATTTATTAATTAGTATCTGATCATTAACAAAATATGTATGCTCACTAGTGAAAGATGTAGCTTAGACAAAGTGTAATTAGTAGTGAGGATGAAATGCTGTAAGAATGTGTATCCAACTTCCCTTGTTCAGCCTTGTTCAAGGCTGAGAACCCAAGTGTTTGGTCTTGTTAGAAACTCCCTTGGTTCTCCCTTCCTGAGCCCTGGCCAGGTTTTGGGTGGAATCCAACAGGAGGATGAAACCAGATGTTTCCACTCAAAGAAAAGCGCAGGTCATTCTGACTTGCTGATTTTTGATATGTAAGGCTGGACCCTCTTGCCACAGCTTTGGATGCCTCACCTACGGATGGACACATCGCGTAGGACTTCCCACTCGCAGGGAAAGGCTCTCCAAATCCCCGCTGCAACTGGGGCTCCCCAGCACCTGCGGGTCTGGATGTTGGCAACGTATGCAAGCAGTGATGGATCCTTCTTAATCACTATTCTCCCCTTTGTGTAGTAATGATTAGGTGCATTACCTTGCTTGTTCTTATTTTCTATAATTAACTGTATGCAGTAATAAGAAAAATACAGAATAGTACACTTAATTATTACTTATTTTTGGTATTACTTGGTTATATCCTTTAAGTATTAACAGTAAAATAAACCTACTCTTTTCACTCTGGTGTCTGAGTTTAATCGGCATCCTCGATCAGCAAAACAGCTCCCCACTTTGAAGACAGAACAAAAGCATTTAGAGGCTAGAGTCAAGTGGTTTTACTGCTTAGACTGCCTATATAGCCATCTTACTGGTATTTAACTATCATGCAAGTAACATTCTAAGAATAAGGCACCACTGACAATAAATATTGTCATGAGGGGAAAAAAGTAAAGCCTTTTAGAGTAACATTCCAGATATAGGGTTTGGTTTTTGAAGCATCTTTATAAATGAGGTGAGGCTACTGTTACTCTATGATCTTTGTGAATAAAAAGAAAAAACCCCAGAACACCAGCAAGTTCTTACTGGATAAGTACACTCTGACATGCCTACTTGTTTATCATAGCCTTCCTGTAGAAGGTTCTCTTGACAGATGGAAAAAGGATCATGGAAACTATGTTAACTCACTCAGCTGTCTATTACTCTAGCCAGTACGGTCTTAATTTTCTTCCACTTCTTTCCTGTAGCCACTCACTTTCCTGACACAAATAAACTATCACCTAAAATTAATATATAACACCATTTATATTGGAAAGAAAACCGAGGAAAGTATTTGCATATGGCAAGAACAGATCAGCAAGCATAAGCAGGAAAAAAAAACATGATCTGGGAAGACCTTGTTTACCCGAAGTCGGGGGGGGGGGGGGGGGGGGGGGGGAAACACCAGTGATGTTATGACCTCCCCTCTTCAATTAGTTGAGGACTCCCTCCACTTACTATCATTCAGTATTTGCTAGAATTCTGAGACAGGCAACCATTCTATCAGTCAAATTAACACTGTGATCTACCTGTTCTAAGGTATTTTATATTTATGGAAAACAACTTGATCAAATACTATAGCGTAAAGTAGCTATATATTACAGTCCAGCTTGAATAATGCTCTCCCAATTGCTGGCTAGTACAGGAAATCTAACTTTTTTTAGTTAACCATACACAACTTTTCACAAGTTCCTTTATGTTTTAAATGCCTCTCCGCATTCATTCTGAACACCCTTAAGACAACTTTAGCGATAGCCTATGAAACAAATAACATTTGGAAAAAATTTACTATACAAGGGGAGCTTTTTTGGGCTAAAAACAGCTGCTGGAGGGAAACACCAGCACCAGAAACACAGACTGACAAGTCTTTGAAATCCAACTAGTTGTCTCTGTGCGAAGGCAATACTGCAGATACCTAGAGCACCGCTCCTCTCTCTTCCCACCCAGGGGAGTGAGCGGCTTTCACTAAATGCCGTTGTACAGACGATCTTCCCATCCTTAACCCAGAGTAACGGCTCCCACGCGAGGTCTCTCCTGCAACCCTAGCGCGGCCAGGAACCGAGGGCACTCGCAGATCCCAGCTGACTGGGTGACAGATTTCGCTTTCTACTCTGCCAAGCAAGCACGTACCAGCCCCCGCGGCTGCCCCTGTCGCGTCTAAGCCAGCCCAAAGCACACCTCAGCTCCCCAGCAGCTGTATTTACAGCCGGCAGCTGCTGCCGGCCCTAAGCGAGCGGGAGAACGGCAGAGCCCCGGGCCCCATCACCCCGGGGCCGCTCCTGCGCGGCGACCAGCACGGGGCGGAGGGGGACGGACGGGGGGACACGGACACGGGGACGACGACACGAACGAAGAGGCATTTCCCAGGTTTCCGCAGGCCTACAAGGCATGCCCGCCCCCGGTAGCTGGGACAACACGGTCCCAGCCCAGGGCCGGCTGGGACCAGACACTGCCCAGCCAGGAAGGCAGTGGTCGCCCTCATCTCCCGCCGCCGGGCAGGGTCGGCCCTCCGGAGCACGGCTCGGCGCGCAGCCGCGAGGGGACAGACAGCGGCGCGGCTGGCCGAAGCGCCTCGGCGGCTTGAGGGACAGGGCGCTGCCCCGCGCCCAGCCCCCACAGCGCTGCCCAGCCCGCCTCGCCTCAGGGCCCCGCACTCACAGCCCGTCTCCTTCTTGATCTCCTCGATCTCCTCGTCCCGCAGCAGTGTAGATGCCCGCGAACCCATCGCCACCACTGGGCCCGAAGGGACGGGAAGGGCCGCGCTCCGCGCCGGAGAGAGTTACGTAGCCGAACGGCGACGGCGGTACCACAGCCACCCCCGGCACGGGCCCGACCGCAGCCGCCCAACTGTACTGAGGCGGAAGGCGAGCCCGCACCGGCTCTTATCGCCCGGTCCGGCCCGGCCCTGCCCTGGCCGCCCGCCTCACCCCGCCCCTCAGCTGCACGGCTGCCGCCGACCGACACCGACACCGGCGCGCATGCGCACAGCGCGCCAGGCCGAGGCGCGGGCGCCACCCCTGGCGGCGGAGGCTGCTCCCAGCAGGCGGCGCGCGGGGCGGCCGCTACCGCCCTCTGCCTGCAGCCCTCCCGCGGGCAGCTTCCCCTCCCTGATTGGCTGTGGGCTCCGATGGTCCCGCCCCCCCGCGGTGTGGGCGGGGCCTCGGTGGCGCCTCAGCCCCTTCACCGCTCTGTCCGGTGGCGCTGCCGTTCTGCGCTGCCATGGCCCTTAGCAGTGAGCGCTTCGGTCCCTTTCTAGAGAAAACCATTAAAATCACCTTAAAATGTGGTGTCTTCCAGGGGGTGCTGTATCACGTCAACTCCGACCGGAGCCTCCTCCTGCGGGCAGGTGAGGCCTGTCGCCGCCGCGGAGGCAGGCGGGGCCGCGCCGCCTCCCGCCGGCCCTCAGGGCGCCCCACGCCGCCTCAGCTGGTGTGAGGGGAGAAGGAGGGGTGCGGGCGGGCCCAGCGCTGCCGGCCTGGTGGCTGAGGGAAGGGAGGGCGCTGGCGTAGGAGCGGCTGGCTCGGCGGTGGGCGCTGTGTCGCGGGTGGCGCAGGCAGCCTCCCACGCCGAGCCTGCCTGCAGCGCCCCGCGGAGCGTCCGCGGGTGCTTCCCGGGAGCCCAGACGGGCACTGGGATGAATAAAACGTACACGTGGATTAGAAGTTGGCTTTACCTGGCTGTGCTTTCAGCTGTGGGACCGTGTAGGTGTAGCAGCCCTGAGTTGTGTCCTGCTTGGTGCACAGCCCTCTTGGGCAAACCCTCTTCCGTAGACTGAAAGAGCTGTTGCTTAAAACCCATTTGTTGATTATTTTTTCGCAGTTAATAGTACTACCTTGTCCTACGGTCTTGCTTTGTTTTGCAAATGATAAGCTTTTACTCCAAACACTGGAACTTGATGAATGTCTGTATCTTTTCCCCTCCCTCATTTCAGTGAAGAACTTGGAAACTGGCAGAAGCATTCCAGGAGTAAAGCTGTTTTTTGACCGTGAAATAGTCAATGGTGAGGCTTTTCTCACTTTGGGGCACGGGGGTCATGCTTACTCTTTGTTCAGCATTTTAAATCCAGTTTTTGGTCGCTGTGATGAATTCTTAAGTTGCACAGCTTTCTTTTAAAATCAGTAGGAATTAGAACGTAGCATAAATCACACAAGTTTTGTTCCCCAATTATCATAAGTGAAATAATAATAATTCCCCACTTTGTGAAGGTCTTGTGACTGTACTGCATTAAAGCTTATTAGTTAAATGTCCAATAAAACCAGTAATGAAAGTAAATCACTCCAAAAGTAATCAGTTGAGATAAATGTGCCTCCTGTTCACGTTCTGAGGGCAAGTTATATTCAGTGCATGTGTTCTTACATGTGCAAGACTTCCACTAATTGACTCTCCTGGGAAGTTAAATTGTTTAAAGTTCTAGTTAACTTGGTTTTGCTTTTACTTGCACAGGCAAAAGCATCTCTGTTAAATGGTCTGAGCCTCTTTCCATGATACGCTACTGATAAGAATATGATATTATTTAAGAAAAGCATTTCTAGTGTATAAAGGTCTTGTGCATTTCTATTGGCATTTGCTTTGCTTTGGGGACAAGGAGCAAAGCACTGAGGGGGAAATAGCTAGAAGGCAGCTACTGGATTTATCAAGTGATAGTAACTGACTCCATTCTGCCTTTTTCCTTGCACCTGCTTTATATGTAATAATCTGTAAAGTAATTAGTTGTAGTTCAATACTGACTTTGGTTTTGGTGGGATGCTAAGCCATTAGTCTTGTTTAAATGCTAGAGTTCAGAAATACACCTTATCTGGACTACCAATGTAAGTTATTTTGTAGAGACTTGTCTATCAGAGTGTATTTAAAATTATTCAAACTATACTTTGAGTTCAGTTGCTTTTTTTTGCATGTATGGCCATGTCCATACAGTAACAGTTATGGTTCTCTTTTATTTTTTTGGGGGAGGGAGATGAGTGTCAAAAAACTGCTTGTTGGTGCTAGAGTATAAATTGTTTGTTTCTATTGCAGTGGAATTGCTGGATGAACCAGATTCAGGGAAGGGAACAGCTACGGTCTCTGAGTATGTTAAAATGTTTCTTCTTTCACAGTAGGCGAAGGGGTGGGATGCGCTTGCTGGGGGAGCCACCACTTACATTTAGTATAATACTGATGTTCAGACTCAGCTGTGCCAAGTTTGTATTTCTCTGCTCTAGAGAGGTGAACAAGGTGGTGAGCAGAAGACGTCCACTGTGTAAAATGGTCTTTCAAGCCATTGCTTAAAATTTCCCTCTCTCGCTTTTTTCTTTTTTCCTTCACACTAGTGCTCCTAGGTAGAAGAATTTGCTTGGTTTGTTTCCTTGTCAACTTGTGGTTTCAGGGGGGGTTTCCCATGAGCACTTCTTCTGTGGTGGAATAGTTCCAGGACAGTTGCACAGGGAAGATTAGGTTTATACACATGCTCTCAAAACATATAAATATGACTTTGGGAAGCTGGTAAAAATATGTTTCAAACTCCTGCAGACCCATGCTCCAGATGGCTTTGCTTTGAGTCTTGTCACAAGACCACATTTGAATAGTTTATTCTTCCTCTTAAGAGAAGTAGGAATGAAGTGGTGTCTACTGAATAGTCCTTAAAATATAGTTAAGAAGCATCTAGAATTGTGATTAGCAGCAGTTGTCTTGCTTGCTGCGGTCTTGTCTTCTTTCTCCCTGTTAACTAAGCCTACATTCACACATGCTTGAATATACTCACCTCGGTAGCAGACTCCTGTGTTAATCCTTTAAATATACAATATTTATATACAAGATTCTTCAGCTACATCTAAAGGCTGATCAGAAAGTTTTTTTTATGTTTTATTCTATTAAGCTAGAGATGTAATACACATGATGGGAGATACATAATCGTAATGGGATTTTCTATCAATATAAGGAAATTTATACTAGTAAGTCATGTTGCCCAGTGAAGTATTCTTGACCTGTTGTAGAAATTAAGCATCTTATATGTGACATCTTTCAGTCAGGTGAATGTTTACTAACTTTTTTTTTTTTTTTGTCCTGAGATGCTACCATTTTATATGATTTAATAGTTTCCATTTGATTATAGTAAAGTTTTCCATTTGATTATAGTAAAGTTGTAGTGGATATAACTGGTTTATGTATTGGTGATCTTGTAAAATTGCCCTCCAATTACAGTAACTAACTGATGGATCAGATATTGATTCAGTGTTCAGGCTTAGATATTTAAATTGCATGGTTCTTGGGCTCAGGTCAGGTATTCCATTCTTTGAACTCTTTCTTTCCTTGAAACCATTGCTGACCTTTGCAGTGAACAACTGTTCAGGTTCTGCCTTCACCTTTAAGAATAAATATGAATCTTATCTGAAATAAAGGCCTCTTTGTGCAAAATATACTTATTGTTGGGTAGCTTCAAGATCTTCTTTAAAAACCATGGACACTGGATTAGGAAGTTGCTTCACATCCACCAGTTCACTGTCTGGACACAGGTAGGTGGCATTGGATGAAATAATTTTCTTTATTAAAATGTCCATACTCGTGGAATGTGTACTGTTTTGACTTCTGTGCTATGTATGGTTGCGTTGCTCGTGCAGGTGCACTTCAGCTGATGAAGGGAACAAACAAGCAGACACGGGACCAGAAGATTGTGGCCCCTGGAGTTCTCCTTGTGTTTCCCTAGAGAGCCAGCTCAGACCCTCAGATACCTTAGAATACTCCCTCTCAGGTAATGTGGATATTAGTTGAGCAGTGTAGTTAGTTTGTCAGACAGCATCTTTCCCAGAAGCTGTGATCAGGTTTGCCTGTATCAGAACAGGATGTATGCTGAAAGAATAGTGGTCACAGAAAGATAGGTACAGAGCTCGTTACCTGCAGATGTGCTCTTTGCCTGCAGATACGTACACAACATCAGAAGGAGACTCATCTGCTTTCCAGAATGTTTCTCCCGTAGCCCTCATCAACTGTGAAAGTGGCTGAGCGGCACAACCGATCTTTTGGAGAAATCAAAGTGCTTCAGCCAGTGAGCATTCCTCTCTGGCAATTGCTTTAATCCTATACTTATTCCTGAAATGTACATGGCATGATAAATAACTCAGAGCTGAGTCAGACTTTGGTTCTGTGCTGGCTGTCACGTGCTTGCATTGATTTGGTTGTGTGGTTCCTGCTGTACACATACACACAGGTACAGATCTAAAATGTGACCGGCTTGTTCTGTTCTTGTAGAGCCATGACAAGAGTGCAAGGCCTGTATAAGCTAAAGGAAGGTTAGCTGCGTTTACTTGGCTAGTGTGGGAGAAAATGAGCAAGGATTCATGTGATCTGGGAAGAGCCTTTAAAAATTTGTTCTTACAATCTTTCAATTGACTGTTATTTTAGAGTTTAGAAGATTGTCCTTGTGTTGTCATGGATGTATATTATTAACATTTGCATCTTACTTGAAGAGAAGGGAGAATCTTTAAGGGAACCCTTCTTTACTTGTTCGTTAGACATTGTTAAGCAGATGTTAAAAAATACTGAAATCTGGCTTAAATTCTCTTTGACCCCTTGATCACTTAGCTGTCTGTGTTCTGTGGTGTCACTGTCTGTAAGTTTTGTCTTTGTATAATCATTTTCCTTCCCTGGACAAGCTTGGGAATTGATGTGCTGCTTTTTTTTTTTTTTTTTTTTAATGGATGTAATTTTTTAAACTGAAACCTTTTTGTTTCCTTTATGCATCATAACAACAAAAAGTAATGCTGCAACTTGCTTTTAAATAGCCAGTTTTTCTGTTGAAGAACAGAATTTAGGGTCATGCTCTAGACTGTACACAACTGAATCAGACAGTTCAGTAATCTAGTTGGGTGTGTTCAGGAAATAGGGAAGAACTGAATAGCTAAACCAGAAAAGTAGAGTGATTACACAACTAAAATACATATCTGTGCAAAGTTCATGCAAGTAGAGGAAGTGTCTAATGACTTTTTTTTTCTTCCTTTTAGAGGAAAAGAGAGAAGAGGATGTGGAGTACACAGTTGTTGATTGTTTCCAGCAGAAATTTGACCCAGCAGTAAGTACTACAGAAAGCTCTTCTGCAGCATATGTGTCTTCAAAGCCTGTTCCGTTCTGTGAGTAGACCCATTAGGTGGCAGGATCATGAGCACTGCTTCACAACGGCCTACGCTGGAAGTCGCTTTTACAAGACTGTAGTGAAATTTGAGTAATAGGTAGTAACTGACTTTTTTAATTCGAGTAGAAATGGTATCTCTGGTGGCATCAAAGTATGTTTAAAGTGTGCCTATATGCAGGGAAAGAGTGCAATGCACATGAGTTTGCAGTGGGTGGATGTAAACCTGCATCAGTGTGTGTTGGTTGCTGTTTTCAGACTCTACCACCAGTAACTGAGGTGAAGGGTCAGTATTACTATTTAGTGAACATTGTTTTTTGTTTAGGAAGGGAACAACATGAGGATTTGTTGGCTTTTGGAGGGGGAATTGATTGTGTTGGTTTTGTAGGTGTTTGGAACTCCAGACATGCTTAGACCTTTTTCTCTTAAGTCATGTATAGTAACACAAGCAGAGTTGGTAGAAAAGCTTTGTTTCAGAACTTGAAGCCAATGATAGATTTATTATTAAATTTAATAGCGTTTTTTAGATCCCGAATTAGACCAGCAATACTGTAGGTCCTCCATGCCATTTTGTCTTGCAGTAACATCAGTTGTGATTTAGATTCTTATGGTAAATGTATTGTACATACAGAGGAAAAAGCTTTTCCCCACAGGAAAAGATTTTGCTGCTTACAGAGGAATCTAATTGTTGCTTGAAAAATAAGCTGGTTTTTTAATTTCTGTTTGTCCTCTACTCCTGTGTTACATATGCACTACAGGTTGCTTTGTCTTAATTGTGTGAAAACTTTTTATGTCTGAGAGTAACAGGTTTTTCTTTTGTGCCTTAGAAAATGAAAGGAACACCTTCTTTATGTGATCTTAAGGAGTTCCTAAAACCTACTTAGGAGAGTTTCTTGGGAAGAGATCAGGGGAGTCTATATTCTTTAGTTATCCATAATCTCTGCTAAACCTATCATTGATGTTTCTAGTTGTGGAATTTCCAGCTGTCTGTAACTGGACTGACACTGGGTCTGGTCCTTTTGGATCAGTATATATCTGAGATTCATTGTGGTTTTGGTCTGTATGTACCTTTTTAAATACGGATCATGACCAGAAAAATTGCAGTTTACTATTTGTCCCTCTGCCTATCGTTCTCTGGCACTGTTTATTTTATCCTTATTTTTTCCATTAGGTGCTGCACCTAAAACAGCAGCGTGTTGTCAGTATAGCAGGAGAAGGTGTTAATTTATGTCGTCATGGAAAACTCTCCTGGCTTGAGGTAAGAGGCAGATATTTCCCAAAATGTGCCACTAAACAGAGGCAGAACTGAGAAACATTTGGGGATTAGCCTATGTTTAAGACTCACTGACGTAACTGTTTTGGTAAGGGATATGATGTTCTTCAAGACAGATCAGGTATTTCATAAAAGACCTGTTACAGAAAGAATTATGTCATTATAAGACAATATAATAATTACTAAACTTATATGTAATATATACATTTGTATATGACAATGTATTTGGTTTGACATCTTTATATACGTGTATATGGGTAGAGATATTACACTTGTCAGCTGTTACCTATTGAAAAACTGCAAGACCTAATCACAATGCCAATATAATTGAAGGTGTAAAATCCATCTAAAGAAGATAGAGTATCTTAATTAGCTGTGATATTATCAACATCTGAAAAGGAAGGGACAGAAAGGAGAATAGCTTAATATGTTAGCTCAAAATCATCTTAGTTTATTTTTAAATAGGTTTAAAAGTGAGTGTTTATCCGAAGCAAAACCTTGTGTGGGAGTTCATGCTTCAAACCTAACTCATTTATGCAGAAGTAAGCGTCCACAAAATGTTTGCTTTGGTATGGCTAAATTGCTTTCAAATAACAGCTTTTGTTAAACCATAATGAATTTGAACATAGGCAAAACCTCAATTTTATATCCTGTTTGAAATGCTAGGATGGAAAATGATGTCCTTTATTTCTTTGGTAGTAGTCTTTGACAATGAAAGGAATGTCATGGGCACAAGAATTTTGTTGGAAGTGGTTCTTTAAAAGTGGCACCATAATAAATGTAGGAACTTATTTTAAGTATTGTGCATAGGGTTTGTTCTTGATATGTCTCAAAATCCTGTAGTTAACTGTGTATAGTAGACTACTGGGTCGTTCTTTCTAATTATTGCGAGAGTCTCTGAGCATCTCTGGGAAAAACAAGACTTTTTTATGAATTAGCATTAAGGAAGCTAAACCTGCTCTCCCCATCATAAGCCTGTACATAGGAGTTTATGGCTTGTGGGCAACACTGCGCTCTCTCCTACTTTCTTTGTTCTTCTGCCCCTCACTCATTTTCTCTGCAACTGAATTTGTTGTAGATAGCAACGGAGCGCCATATTTTTCTATTTGATATCTTCCTTCTGGGACCTCAGGCTTTCAAAAATGGATTACAAATGGTGCTGGAAGATAAAAACATTGTGAAGGTAAGGGTACAGGGTGTGTGAGAACATTTGTGGTGGCAGAGGTCATATACATATATAATGATCTACCTGCACCAAAAAAGTTGCAGTTGGACACAGATTTGTCTGACAGCTCTTGCTTGCTTCAGGTCATGCATGACTGCCGCTGGATCTCAGACTGCCTCTTTCACCAGTACGGTGTTCTTCTCTTCAATGTCTTCGATACACAGGTACTCTTCAAATACTCTGGTTGGGAACAAAAATTTCAAGGAGAGAAACTTCAGCCTTGTTCAGGGCGTTCTCTCAGAGAAGGTTTAACATTACTAGAATGTGACAGTTGTTGAACCATGTAGTGGTTTTGTTCTAGCTAAAAAGAACCAGCAGGCAAGGCTGATAGTGTTTAGAGCCTTGTGTAGACTCATTTTAAAAGGTAAAAAAACCATCTAATATTAGAAGCAAGTTTAATGTGGTATTTTTTAAGATATATTAACTGGTCTTGATCAAACTTGGAACAACCTGAGGCTACTGTGACTTAAACAGGAGCCAGATCAGCTTGTGCTTTATATTCTTCGCTATTCTTTCTGCCCCTTTCACAAGTGTAGAAACAGATTCAGGCTACAGGTATCCAGCACTGGGAAACACCTGCTAATAAATGCAGTGGTGGAAATGAAAGAACAGGCCAGGTTACCACAAAGATCTGTGTTTGCTGGTGCTGGCCCAGGTAGTTGTGGTAGTTAATGTTGTGTGACTAAAAGGAGAATTAGAGCCTTTTGAGTGAGAAGAAAATAACACATTGGCTGTGATCTTTCATAATAGGCATGGATATGGTATGCATGGTTATGTATGACTTGTCCTTGCCTATATACTGACTTTTCATGTCAGATATAGACTGCCTATAGTAACTCTTCAAAGCCCTAATCCAGGCTATGTAGTAAGTTTAATAGAGCAGAGGTTTCTCTCAGTCCCCTTCTGATCTTAGTTTGGCCTTTTGCCCCTAACAATTATGTTATTCCATTACAGGTCAAATATCAGTGTCAGTGTTAAGTCTTGACTGCATGAAAAACGTAGGGGTGAAAATTCCCACCAGTGCTCCAAACTGTACTGGCTAGAATGTGTAATTGATACAGTGGAAATAACTAACCAGAACTATCCACCTGTCTGAGGTACACAGAATTGCACTCACTGTTCTGTTGTCTTGGTATGAGCTGACATGCCTGCCTTTCTTGCACTGATAGATCTCTGGGCTTAGATTCAGTTACTCTCATTTATTGGCCTGAATCCTACTTCTAATGTAAATAAGACAGTGAAGTAGTCTGGTTTTGGCTACCCTGCAGTGTACCTGATATTGTGGGATTAACCTGTCTTGTCTTCTACTCTGTACTGCTGGAGCAAATAACTGCGAGATATTGCTGAGCAAACTCCCATAGATGCTTTTTGTGAAGCACTTCTTAAAGACAGCTTCCCAGTGTTGTTAAAATTGGACCAGACCATGTGCACAAGTGAGACTCTGCTTAAAAACACAGCAATGGAATGAAGAACTCTGGTTGAGATGGGATCCTACCTGCATAATTTGGAAGGCGTTATTTATCCCTGGTTTTGGCCAGTTGCTGCAACTGTTTATTCCTTGTAATAAGTAACCTAATATAATTAACACAACATGTAGAGGATGGCAGTGAAAGGTTCACTGTCTTCCCCACTGATGTTCTTGTAGTACTTAAACATCACCTGTTGAAGTAACTTTTAATGATAATGTTTGTGGAAGTCTGGTACTGCTGTTTCACAATTGACTGTCTTGGGGGGCAGGGGGTGTCCCTGTTGGGCTATAGCAGCCTAAAAAGCTGCATAGTGAGTAGGCAGCTGGCTGTTGTCGGTACTTACATCCCTGACATTGCCTTCTGGGACACTTCTGCATGCAGAGGGTAGAGCATTCTCACGCTCTGAAATCCCTGCCTGCTCTAAAATGTTGTTGGTTGCATATCTGTGTACTACCAAAAGAAGTAATACAATTCTTCCTAGAGCTGTATGCTGAAAGAATAAAGAAGAATGACTGCTTGAGACTTTCCATGAGACAGAGGTCTGTGTGAGGTTCAACCATAAAATGTACAAGTGAAGAAGTCACTGCTGCTGTCTGGTTCCACAGATCAATGCACATCCACTACTCTTTAGTGTGTTGCAGTTTTTCTGCCCTTGAATCCAAGCCATTAGCATGCAGTGACTTTGGACAAAGATTTTCACACTGAAAACTAAAACATTGTTTTCATTGTGGGCAAGTTTATTCTATAACTCCATTCAGATTAGACTCTTTATTAATATTGATCACAAAGATGTTTTCATTTTTGTTTAAATATTTAAGTCTTTTCTCTCCTTATTTGGAAAGCATTGAAGTTTTTTTTCTGGGAACTGCCTCTCTAACCATCTAGAAGAATGGAATATATTTCCATAGATTTGGACATCATCCTTGTTTTGACTTTGAGTAAAAGTAACTGATTACTTGAGAAGTTCTTTCCTGAGGTTCCACTTCATCTGCGTTTGGCCACTGAGAGTGAAAAGCCAGAGAAAGTTTTAGTGGTTAGAAGTACAATACAAAGGACTGTTCAGTAATGAATGATGGAAACTTCCTTTTTACCTAGGGATTTGTGTTTATAACCCTGTGAAGGTCAGCTTTACCTGGATCTTCTCCATTTTCTTTTCTTCAGTGAACTCATCAGTTTGAATTGTTGCAGTTCCTTTCTCCAGGTATGTTTCCTGCCACTTTGCAGCTGGTGGTTGTAGACTTCTTTGGACTGCAGCAAGGTAGTCAGCCTCGCAGAAGTACAGGGAGTCCTAGTTTCTCTATCCTGCTACTGAGCCTAGGAAGTCTGACCCTTGCAGTAAAACTGGGGCGGCCTGTAAGCTTGTGGTTTTGTTTGTGGGACTGTGGATGCTTGTGTTGAGTGTGGCTCAGGGTTTCTCGGGAGGGAGTAGTAAGAAGAAAAGAAGGGCTATGAGAGGTAAGTGGGGACTTCAGGGAACCAAAATGGGAATCTGGGCTTTTGAGTAGCAGAGGAAGTCTCAAAAGGGAAGAGGAGGGTAGGCTGTTCTAATGACAGATAGCTCAGTCTCAGATTTTGAGTGTGGATGCAGGCTTTTTATTTTTTCCTCTCTGTTCCTCTGGTAAGTGGACTCTTTTCCAGGCTTCCCTTTTCCATGGTCTTCTCTCTGCACCTGTTTCAATAGTCCTACTCATCTTTATGTTCCCTGGTTAGGGACAAGAGTCAGGGCTGTTCTAGCTCTTACTGTAAAAGGGATGAAACCAGGAGGAGGAACGAGCAAACACCATGCTATGCGGTCATTGCTGGAGGCTGTTGTCTTCTTTCCTTCTCACTCTGTATGCTGTCAAAGATGAGTCTTACTGGCAAAATCAGGTTTTAGGCACAAGGTCTTTGACAATTTACATATTCTTTCATCATGTTTTCCTTACATTGCATCACTGTTTTGGGTAAAAGGCAAAGCCATAAGTATGCTGGGGAAGTATCACTGTATGTTTACTCTCTTCTGATACTGTTCCTAACCACCTGATGTCTGGAGACAAGAGTACTGGGCTAGAAGGAGCCTTAGCCTAATACAACATATATAAGTCATTCTTAAAACTTAATTTACCCTTTTATGTAACTTAACAGCTTTAAGGAGTCAGATTACTAGCTCTGCAACTGCATGCAGTCAAAATGAGGATCAATTTGTTTGCAGTGGACTTTACTTCTAATATGCATCCCCACTGTCAAACCTCCACATTGTTTGCCTTGGGTTAACGGACATATCAATCCCTTCCATCACAGGTTGCTGATGCTCTGCAGTTCTCGATGGCAACAGGTGGCTTCCTTCCGCACCGTGTCTGCACGTTACAGGAGTGTTTGATGCAGCACTTGAAGATACCTTCCAAATGGGATGCCATCATGAAGCAGCAGACGGCCTCAGTGAGTGATTCAGTGAGGCACCTTCTGAAGACTCTGTTGTGAGCTGTGCTTTGCCCATCTTGAGATGTTTCTATCAGGTTTTTTAAGAGCATGGCACTGTGCAGTCTTCAAATTCCTGTAGCTAAGGACATTTTGTAACACTGACTTGGGAAACAGATGCAAGCTTTGGTTGGCATCAGTGCTTGTCCTGGTATTTCCTAATAGCTCATTTGAAATTAGGGTTTTGAAGAACCACAAAGCTTGTACAATAGAGGATATATATAACTTGGGTAAAAAATGTTCCAGATATCATAATATATTTGACTAATTCTGAAACCTAGTTCCAACAGAACAAGTTGGTTAAAATGAATTCTGAATCAAGTAGGGAAAGAGGAAACTTTTATTGCCAGCACTATTAGCATGAAAAAATGAGAGTAACAATTTTTTTTTTCTTGCTTGTGCAGCTCAGCAGCATTTGTCAAATCATTGTTCTCTATTGTCTTCAGTTTTGTTAATCTTTCAGATGGGGAGAAGCAAGGGAAAACTTAATGGGCCAGGAGCTCCTAAAATCTGGGGAATGTAAGCTTGATAAATAGAATAAGACTAGATTATTTCAGTTGTAAGGGACCTACAATGATCATCTAGTCCAACTGCCTGACCACTTCAGGGCTGACCAAGTTAAAGCACGGTATTAACAGCATTGTCCAAATGCCTCTTAAATGCTGATAGGCTTGAGGCATCGACCACCTCTCTAGGAAGCCTGTTCCAGTGTTTGGCCACCATCTCAGTAAAGAAATGCTTCCTAATGTCCAGTCCAAACCTTTGAACCATTCCCGTGTGTCCTACCACTGGATCCCAGGGAGAAGAGCTCAGCACCTCACCCTCCACTTTCCGTCCTCAGGAGACTGTAGAGAGCCATGAGGTCGCCCCTCAGCCTCCTTTTCTCCCAGCTAGGCAAGCCCAAAGTCCTTAGCCACTCCTCATAGGACATTCCTTCCAGCCCTTTCGCCAGCTTTGTTGCCCTCCTCTGGAGCCATTTGAGGCCCTTCACATCCTTCTTGAACTGTGGGGCCCAGCACTGCACACAGCGCTCCAGGGGAGGCCGCACCGCCGCTGAATCCAGCGGGATAATCCCTGCTGGGGACCGGCTGGTTCTACTTACTGTGTGTGACGCACCCCAGGGTGCGGGTTGTCCTCGTGGCTGCCAGGGCACACGGCTGCCTCCCAGTGAGCCCGCTGCCCACCAGCACCCCCAGACCCCTTCTGCAGGGCTGCTCTCCAGCCACTCCTTTCCTAATTTATACTTGTGTCCGGCGTTACTTCGTCGCAGGTGCAGAATCTGGCATTTCAACTTGTTAAATTTCATCCCATTAATCGTAGCCCAATGCTCCAGTTTATCTAGATCCCTCTGCAAGGTCTCTTCTCCCTCAAGAGAGTCAACAGCACCTCCCAGTTTGGCATCATCAGCAAACTTGCCAATGGTGCATCCAACTCCTGAACCCAGATCGTTGATAAATATTTTGAACAGAGCTGGCCCTAGAATTGAGCCCTGAGGAATACCACTGGTGACTGGTCACCAACCAGATGTAGCGCCATTCACTACCAACACTTTGAGCTCTGCCCTTCAGCTCGATCTTCACAGAGCACCCCACAAAGCCGCTCATCCCACAGTAGGACAACTTGTCAAGAAGGTTGCTGTGAGGGACCATATCAGAAACCTTACTAAAATCCAGAAAAATTACATCCACTGCCTTCCCTTCATCCACTAGGTGGGTGACGTTATCATAGAAGGACATCCAATTATTTAAACAAATAATATATAAATATGCTAGTGCCAGTCGTGGCATATTTTTGCTGAGTTTTTAACCACCTAATTTCACTTTTTCAGGGGTGGGGGGAAAGACTTGCAAAGAAGCTATTAAATATGGGAACTAGATACTTAATGAGACCTCACTATATAGGCAGGATTTCACTACTGAATAAGAACAGTCTCCTACCAGAGCATTTTCTTCTCCCTTCATACTGGTCTTGTAACTTCCTGAGTAAATTTGAGTGGTTTTGCAGTGCCTGTTCATAGACTTAAAATCTTTCTCAAAAGCATGGATTAAATGTTATTTGATATTGCTATAACAGCTACTCAGTGAAACCTCTAATTTGAACACAGCTGTATTTTTATATAAGTTTTGGAATTCTAATAGTGTCTCTCAAAGTTTCAATTTAGAGCATTCTGTATGGCAAATCTAAGCCAAGTGACAGTATGCCTTCCTTAGTTTACCAGACCAAATCCTCTTGTCTGAAGACTAAAAGTAGAAAATGACTGTGTAATATGTATGTAGTAAGCATACCAGTGTAAGCCACTCTGTAGTGACAGTTTTGCTCAGGGTATCATGGTCATGCTGCTTAATTGGGGCTTATTTTCATGTTCTTCTGGTTCCAGTTGTGATGGCTGAAGATGTTACTATTCCCAGCTGCTTCCCTGGCTCTTTTGATGGGAGGGGTTTTTTTCCACCTCAGATCTTTCAGCTCAGCTGTTAGGAATCCAACCTAGTTTCAAGTGTGGGTGAGAGAGAAAGTAGCATTAAATGCTGGAATAGGTGTGTGTTGGTGTTTGGTTTGTTTGGGTTTTTTGAAAATGCAATCCTTCCTCCCAAACTCCTTCCTCTTTAACATGCACAGGCTTCTACACAGATGGCATTAGAAGCTGCAAGCATTCAGTAGCACTAAAAATAGAGATCAGCATTGGGAGATATGTTGTAAACTATGGAAGAATGTGATTAAAAGCTTTGTTACAATTTTTGCTTAAATAACTATTTTCATTTGCATTGGGATACACAGGAGAATCCTGACATATGGTTCTTGAGACCCTTTCCAGCTTCTCTGCTGAAAGCACTTGCTCTGAAGGCTATGTATCTTCTGCTGCTCCGCTCATCTCTAATGGATAAATTGATGTCTGACCTAACAGCTGTAGTAACTGATTATTTAAATGCTTATCAGACTGGGTCTGGAGATCACCTTGAGAGCACAAAGGTAGGTATGCCTTTGCTTGTTCTGCTGGTTAGTGATTTGATTGAAGGTTCTGATGGATAAACTCTGGAGCACCTAGCTACAGCAGCTTCCTTTTCTACAACTGTACATCCTGCTCAATGCCACATACCTGGTTCCCTGTGTGCAGGAAGAGAAGTGATGGTGTCTGTCTCTACCTAGCTGCATTTCATGTTAATCCATTAGCGCAAATCCACCTCAAGCTAGTATTGTGGATGGTGAGCTGTAGCTGTTAAGGGACAGGCACGTGTGCCCTCTGTTCACTCTCATCTGAGACTGGGCTCAACAGGAGCTCTGTATGTGTGAGGGTGTGAAGAAGGACAGGCTGTTGTGAAGTGTTGGTAGCTGGAGCTGCCAGAGTTGGTTTGTTATGGTAAGAGCATTTAGTCCCCAAATCTTGTTCTGTTTTTCTCCTATTCTGTCTTCACCACTGAGCTGTTTTGCATATACTGGCTGTTTCCGAGAAATGTTGTCTCTTGTTGGTCAAAGATTTTTATTTCTGTAAAAGCATCTCTGAGTTATCTTGTCTTCCTACCTAACAAAAAATAAATCAAGTAACGTTTTTCAGCTTTGGTTACACAGAACCAGTAGTACTGCATGCCCGGATACCTTGGAGTGGCTCTTGGATGGTGGACACTTGTGTAATTGCTAGTTAATTTTTAAAGCAGGGGTGGGGAAATCAGATTTTTGGTTAAGGAGCTTGACTTCCTCCACTAGTGGAAAGAACATGTCCATTTAAACCAAACAAACAGTGGTGTTGGTGTGGTCTGTCTCTCTCTTCTCAATGAAAAAAATCTTAGGAGGGCTTGCAATAACTATGTAAGATACTGCTGGTATTCGGGTGAGAAGTGAATGGTCAAACATCTTCATCACAAAGAGACTGAACTAACATGGTTGAATCCTGTTACTGCTTCACTTTTGCAGTTGTAAATGTCTTGAAATATTTATTAGGAAAAGAAAATGCAGGTCTATCTTCATGGAAGAAGTTGTCTTTTTCTTTGCCCTGGTTTAACAAAGCCCTGGGGCACAGAGTTGAATCCTTTGGGAATTACTTAAGGGCTCAGACCAGTAAATCCCATTATTGAGGATTTAGGAGATTAGTTTAGATAACCACAAGAGGTCATAGTTGCTTCACAGATGGAAGAAAAGAGGTCATAGCTGAAAACCTTTTCTTTATAGAGGAGACCTGCCAAAAAAAGAAGGTTGTTCATAGTTCTCGGAGGAAAAAAAAAAAAAAAAAGAGCTTGACTTCTGAATTTCCAGTGTGAAATGCATGTAAAGTAGGCATGACACAAGGGAAAAGAACATTCTGTTAAAGTGAAAAGAATACAAATTCTGTTTTGCACTGGGCTATTTGTTTGTAGATTTATTTTTTTTAAAGTGGTACTCAGGTTACTGAAGACAATCCTTTTGTAAATCCATTTATTCTGTAAGATTAGCTGAGGAATTAATTTGATCCTGAGCATTTCAAATGGCATTTTGAAGATCTATTTAATATCACATCTGATAATCATACTTCCTGCAGTTGCTTTAGAGATCTTGTAGTATGGACACTAAAAGTAGCCATTTTCACCATCATTTCACTCTTAATCATTTTCTGTTGTTTCTATATCTTGCGAGAAGATCACACAAATGAAAGTTTCTTCTACTTTATTTAAAATCTGTTTGCAATGCATATTTAAACTCCAAACATGGAGTTTGGTTTAGTTAAATCTGGTCTATGACTTCAGTTTCTTTGCTAAGTAAACAAAGTTGACTTTAAGGGAATCCTTTGCAAGTTGATGAGTTTCAGCTAAATCTGTTTTAAGGGGAAAAAAAAAAGGCTAAAAAAAAAATATCTTTGTTTGTGCAACTACTAGGCTTTCTGGCTAAGTCTGTATTAATTCCCTGAATCAAAAAGCCTTTGTTCAGATCTAATTCTCAGAATGAAGTAATAGTCAAGATACCACCACGCCCCCCATTTATTCTAGTGCTTTTTCATGGATATTTAGAAGTAAAATTTATCTATCGCTAAGGTCTGTGTTATGCCTTCTGTGTACTTTGTGGAGCTACAGTTGAAAGTTACCTAGAAAATGCTTTTACTGGACTATTTTACCTTTTTGTATTTTACTGGACTATTTTACTTTTTACACTGACCAGTTCCAATTTCCACTTGTGCTCCACCTTTGGACCCTTGGTGAACAGCAATCTGGTACAATGGGCTTGAATTCATCTCGAAGCCAGTCTCCAACAGCAGCACTGGAGTCCTGTGCTTGACAGCTGTGTCCTCCAGACAGGATCTGGTGCACTTCCAACACTGCTTCAGCAGAAGTGGTGGATCTCCTTGGATTCTGAAGTAAATACTTGTGACAGGGAAACATTTTGGAAACCTGAAATACATTATCTACTATGCTCTCTCCACGCTAGAGAACTGGAAGAGGTGCCTCTGTTGCTGAAGCAGGACTGCAGCAAAGCCAAAGACAATAAATGCTCCAGGGCTGTAAAGATATCTTGCACTACTACTGCTTCTAAATTGGAAGGTGGACATAATTCATGAGTGAACAGGAACCATCTGTGGTACTTCAAGCGTTTACTTGAAAGTTGTGGGAGTGAAAGTCACTAGGCAAGGGATTCTTCAAGTTAGCACGGCCTCTTTGATTTATAGGCACTTGGAGAAGGTGACGTGATCTGGAAACTGACTAACTTCCATTACTCCAGGTAAGGAAGCCTCTTCTGGGCCCTTCTCTGTTCTGTTTTAGTTCTTGGATTGTGCTCTCTGAACAGAACCACCAGGTCTTCAGCCTTTTGACAAAGGGAAAGTTAGTTATGCAGACATGCCTCCTGCAGTGCCTCTGGGCTACAGAGGTGTTTGAATATGTCATACCTGACCAGAGCAATGAACAGAGCCATGCTTCCCTGGCTGCTCCTGTTTCCTTGATCTTACTGAGTAACATCATGTCACAGAGAAGAATGCTTTTTTTCCTTTTCGCATTCCCCCAAACTTACAGCAGTCCCATATAAACTATACTTGCAAAACAAGTACACAGATACAGACGGTTTCAATCATGAGACTTCATTAAAAATGAAGTGCTGAAGCACTACATACCCACATTCCTTCCCGTCTCCAGCTGTCACATGTTGAATCGCAGCTCCTGGATCAGGGTTTACAACACTGAACTTCAGCTTGGACTAGCACAGTAACATCCTCTTAATCTTTCCTGGGTCTCTGCCACATTCAGAAGTTCATAGTGCTAATGGCTTTTGTGTGTAGTAAGAGTATCAGGATGTACTTGGTGAAAAAGATGCTTTGGCTTTCCAGTCCAAGGTTGCCTGTGAATTGAATAAGGCTGAGTAATGACCAATAACGTCGAATAATGACTACTGGGGCAGTTACCTACTCTCTCTTTCTCTTGTTGAATCGTGGGGTTCAGCCTCTGGGAGCAGATCCAGACCAGTATCTTCTCCTCTTGGAAACAGCAGCAAGGAAAAGTGAATACATGTAATCGTGGAGCAAAAGCCAAGCCTGTTCGCTTGCCCTCATGGATCACTGCATCCACTAAGAGTTGAGGGAAGACAACTGTGAGTAAGGCTGATGAATGTAATTGTCAACACCCTTCCTTGGGCTCTCTGTGCCCAGCCTCTGCAGTCAGTTTTCCACATGCATCTCCTCTTCCTCACTGAGAAGTTTCTGTGTGCTCTAGCACGCCCCCATTAGTGGGAGAATACAGGAACCACTTTCTGGCTAAATGCACAGCTCCTGTTAGGGTCAGATCATCCTTGTGGCCTTCAACATATTCAGGAATGCTTGATTGGAGACTTATGCATAATTACACATGCCAGTGTCTAATTTTGCCTTGTTTTTTGAACATGCATGACTGGTGGGGGTTTTGATTTGTTCCAGCCTGTTTCAACAGAAGCTTGTACTTTCCCTTTACTTAAGACAAGTTTTCATAAATAATTTGATGGCAACAAAGTCTTATGTTATCAGAGGCCATGAATAAGCTGGTAGAAATGGAGATGAATGACAGTTTATTGCTTTCACAGCAATAAACTGGTAAGAGCTGAGCAAGCAGCAGTATTTTGTGCAAATAGTATGTTTGAGTCTTTGACTTAGATGTCATAATTCTTGTGAGCAATTGCAGCAGTCACTGGTGGTAGTCCTGGTTTCACCTGAGGTTTCAGTCATCTTTTCTTTCCCTTGATCCCTCTGATGTTTTGCAGGAAATGGCAAAGAAACAGAGTCCTTGTGGTCAGCCAGTGGGCAGCTCCTCCAGCAAGAGTTCGACCTTGCTTCTGGACAAGCCAAATACATTCTTTTGTCATTTGGTAGTTGTTTCAGCAGTAACAGAAGATGTACTGAGGAGCTGGCCCATGAGCTGGTATGCCAGGTGGGAGACATGCTGTCAAGGTGGCAGGATGCAACTCCATGGATTAGAGCTTTCTTCAGAAAAGGGTTGTGGCAAAGATGGGGATCATGCACCCTAGCAGTAAAGTATTGCCAGTGGTCCACAGCAGCCAAAAATTATAAAGCAACACCCTTGCTGATGTAGTACTGGGAGAAGATAAGGGGGTGGGGGTGGGGGGGGTGTGTTTGTGGAAGAAAAAAATGAAATAAAAAGAAAGGCATCTCATTGATCCTGACAATTTTGGAAACGTATGCTGACACTTTCTATCATTTCTTGTGCCATTACCTGCAAGTAGTAGTTGAGTCTTCTGAATAGTGGACACTTCCTCTTAAGCAACTGTCTTTTTACCCACAAAGCAGATGCAAACCAGTAACTTCTGATCCCCAGTGCTTCATTGTCAAAACCCTCAGCTTCCCTCTTCAGCACCTTTCTCAAACTGATAGTCTTTCTTATGGCTGTGGGGGAGAACTTGACACAAACTTCCCACCCTGAAGGTCTCTGCCGTTTCTGCATTTTCAGCATAACTGTCTGCCAGGAGTAATTGTTCTTCTTATGGATGCAGACATCAAGTAAAATAGGTTTCTGTGCTTCTGCAGCTCTGTCACGAAGAAGGAACTAGTAAAGAAGCTACATGTGCTAAATTTCTAACTCTCGTTGTAGATTCATATTGTGGTGGTGTTATATTGTTAGGTACTTGGAAATGCAGCTGCATTTTGATGTTTAGGACTTAAATTCAGAGAAGCAAACGCAGCCTGAGAACCCATCAGTATAAAGAAGCAAATGTTCTCCTAGAAGCACAGTCCTTTCTTGTTTGGGTGGTGACCGTTCACAAGCAGAGCTCTGGTACCACAGGGGAGTTGCACACTCCTGTGCAGCAGAGTTGATTTCCCAGTGCACTTAAGGTAAAGATGCAGTAGGTAAGGTGCGGTGCAGCATATAATACCAGATAACATGTTCAGGACATGTGATGGCATAACCACTGCTCTCTGTCTAAATATAACTGCATGCCTGAGCCAGAAGTTTTCCTAATGGGCAGGTGAGTTGGGACTGCACACAATGCATATTAATCATTATGAACATACAGCCCAAATTTTCATGCAACTCTGCTTTAAATGGTTAAGGGCCTGGATCACCTCTTACTGTAGGATACTGTAGCAGTTAGGAAGCTGGATGTATGTTCTTCTGGTTAAAGAGAACTGAAGGTAGGGTGTTTTCAAGTAAGTGCTTACTCTGCTTTTTTCTGTAATCCTGTTTGAATTATTTAGCCTTCCTCTGGATCTGTGCAAACTTTTAGATGCAGGTTTTGAGGCATGGCTTCCCTTTACAGACGTTGTGGTAACTCTCTTCCAGTGCATCGCATCTGTATATCCTCTCATTCTATTCTTAGTGTTTCTACCAGTTTCTGCTCATACAGACATCTGACTTAGCAGCGTGTTTCTTCCTGTATCTTTCCTGGGACCTCCTTTAAACCATCTTCCAGTCCCTGAGTATCGAGGCAGGTTTTAAGCAAGATACTATAGTTCAGCTTTCTTCCACTGTTCAGGAATTTTGGGTGAAATCCATCTTTCTGTTGGTATTAAGTATTTATGGGACAATCTGAAATAGATTCTGGGTATATAATGAATGTTTTTGGTATAGGAATCTCCTCATTTTTTTCATGCTGAATGTAGAAGAGAAAAAATGTTGTGTGTTTTACTGTGCTGCTTTTGTATTCTGATCGCTTGGCCCTGCAGCATGGTTGACATTTTGTGCAACTCTCATGTTTAGAGAAATTTTTCTATGAGTTCTGTTATATTTTTGATAAATATTAATAAAATTATTCTGTCCTGCCCTTTTGTTTTTTCTGTAACTTCATCCTTACTATTTTCTTCACTTGGAGGTGTCTTTGCTTTCCTGAAGGTTGCTTACTTCATAGTCTACATCCCCCTAACCTGTAGTCCTGCCAATTTCCTTTCACCTTTCTGTGATCTTTTGCTGTTAGGTAATGTTTGCTCTATGCTGCTTGTATGTTGTCTCTTCAAGTTGTCTTCATGCTACCTGCTAGGATTGAATTTGCTTGGCTGCCTCTTACTACTTTTATCAAGCTTCCTTATTTGTGTAATTCTCCTTTCTACAGCTGAATGCAACTGTGGATTTTTTGTGTTGTTCCTACAAAGATGGTGGGCATTGCAGTCCTCTTTAAGGGACAGATCCTTGAATGTAATATTTTGAACAATGTCCCATGCACTGCTCAGGATGAAATCAAGGAGTGTATCAACTTTCACATACTTCCTAAGCAACTGTTTCACTGATTTGTTAGCTATGTTGGCTTTTTCCATGTAAGTGGTTGTGGGGTTTTTTTTAGCTATAAGATAGAATACCATGGTTTAAAATGAAAAGCTGGGAAAGCTGCCTTTAAGTGGCTCCTACAAGCAACCATGAACTGGTTATGCCTCTTTTGGGGGTTTACAACAACTTCACAGTGCAAAAGGTTCCTCAGGAGACATCTAAAACCTGTATGTGAACTATTACTTAAATCTTGAAGATCTTCATAATAAAGGAGTAAACAATAAATGCAAGTCTAATATTTTTCCCTTTGGGTTGCCTTTAAAAGAGAGAGTGGGGGGGGGGGCTTTTTTCCCCTGAGGTATTGTTTGGGTAAGCAGGTAGTTGATACATTCCACAGATCCAGTGAGAGATGATTGTTCTGTTCCATTTGCTAATTACAGGGGGAGTTCTTACAAGCAAAAGTAGAGCATGTGTATACATATGTATTGATTTGATTTCTTTTCTGTTTCTTTTCTTTTTCCTTATCAGCCCACTTGCATGGAGCTGCCACAGGAGCTGCGTCAGCTGGCAGACATCCAGAAGCTGCGAAGGGAGAAAGCAATCAAAGACTACAGAATGAATGAGGATGGTCTTCTGATCAGACCAGCCATGGAATTCAAAGCGAGAAACGATCCACAGAAGGATGGAAGCTACAGAGATGACAGGGATTGCCTTCCCACAAATAAAGCGGTGTCTCAAATGACAGCCTTCTACAATCAGGATGTAGTTCGTCAAGAAAAGTTTGAAAATCAAAACCAAATGCTGAATTTGTGGAAGAATCTTATACCAACCTCAAGCTGGCTGTAAGAATCTAATACCTGATACAGATGACTTGATGAGCTCATACTGGGTATCCAAATGAAAAAAGGGGCTATTCCCCGTGCAGAAGTGTCAGAAAAAAGCTCCTTTCTTTACAATAACAGGTAAACCCATTGTTGAATGGAAATAATGATGGTTTTTCTTTAGAAGGAAATTCCTTCTGTGTTTGACTGTTCTTCTCGAGCTCTATTTTTGAGATCCGTTTTTTTCAAGAGCTATTTTTAATTTTAAAACAGTGACTTTGTTTTTCTTGCATTGTTATCTGACCAATGTCTTAAATTGTATTGCTTCTTTTGTTACCTGTTGCAGATAGGCAAAACTCTCATTCGATATGTAAACAGGGGAGCTTATAAAATGCCTGTTCATTGAGATTAGAAGGGGTTTGCTTGGAAAAATTAATAAACCTGGCTAACCCATGTGGGCTTGGTTTATATACAGATAAATCTCTTGGCATAGCTATACAAGTCTTTCATAGGAGAGTGAAAAAGATCACACCCTAAATGAACCACTATGCTGGCAAAAACAGCAAAGCGGTGTGCTAATAAAAAGGACTTTTCTGCCAAGTCAGAGTTATTTTAGGCTGAGAAAAGAAGCTTCCCGCTGAAAGTTGTTTGCTGCTCTTTGTCAGCACTGCTGTATCAAACTCGGGTAGATAAGGCTGTAACACTGATGTGGTGTGTATATATAGGCAAGGGTGTATAAATGGGGGAAAAAAACAGTTAAAATAGTTTAAAATGTGTATAGGAATCCCCCCACAAGCAAAATAAGATCTAAATGCAAAACCAGTTTATCTTCAGAATACTTGCTTTGGCTGGTATTCACTGAAAGTAAAGCTCCTCCAACTGATAGTACTATTCTACCAGATGACAAAATTAACACTGGCCATGCCTGAGCCTTGGAACGTTTTTTTGGCCTATCTCTATATTTGACTTGCAAGCAAAGGACTGTAGAAAATTCTTTGCTTTTGAAATTCTGAATTTGTTTCTTTAAATACATAAAAAATGCTGCATGTTTTGCCATTCAAATGCTTCAGACAGGGTGGGGAACACCTTAAGTCTATGGAAAGTTTTGTTCTCAGGGCTGTGGCTATGAGTATTGGTAACTGCTGATGAACAACATGAAATGGGGAAGAATGGAAGAGATAAGTCACTGTCCCGACCAGACTGCAGTCCAAGAACGATCTGGGCATCAGGCTGCAAATTTAGTTATTAGTTAGTAGTAGTGTTAGTAGTAACTATGTTTTAGTAGTAACCAGTAACACCACCTTGCAAGGGACAGGATGTCTCTGTGGGAGTAGGCACCAATACCTATTTGAGCTGGTTTTCTGTGGATGTAAATTGGTGTGAGTAGCTGCTTATGATGTATCTGTGGGTATTTCTTTTAAATATTGTTAGGGGAAATGTGTGTTGGTGTTTTGGTGTGTTTTTTCCACTCCACAAAGAGTACTAGACCAGCAGTATTTAAATAAGTCTCTTCTTTGAAACTACAGATAGGACTTGCTCACTTCCAGGAATGGCAGAAAAACTTCCAAGGTTTGCTCTTTATCACTGCATTTTCTACTTTTTTTTTGTAAACCCTTAACAGTATTCTCTAATCAAACTATATAGTTCCTTTTGTCTCAGTTCACTTTAGAAAAATAAACCAGGTTTGAAGCAAGTTTGTCTTACAACTTATTTGGAAATTGAGCGTTTCATCTGGTCTGCTAGCAGATGCTGGCAGCGGACTGGGCTCCTCTCCAGCACTGCAGCTCATGTCATTCGTCGGGAGCAAGATTCTTCCAGGCAGTGATGTGTTCTCAGAAATCTGTGAGGTACAATGGGGAACATGCAGGCTCTTCTGAGCCAGAGACAGCTCCAGAGCACTTATGTTTTATTTCCACAACTGAAATCATTTGGGTCCATCCAGCTGAATTAGTGGAGGGAGAGAAAAAATGGCGATATATTAGATCATAGAAGGACGAGGAGGTAGGAGGCAGAGACAATCAGGTCTGGGATGTAGAAGAGTGGTCTAGAGTGTCTCTGTGCAGGATACAAACTAATTGCTCAAGGCACCTTTCTCAGCAAGAGAATGAGCTGCATTCTCAGCGTCTTCTAAGAAGTAAAGTCTGGCTGGAACTGTATTACAAAGGAGTAACAATTTCCAGACAGAGACCTGTCAGTGTCACTGCAGCTGTGCCACTATATTGCTTTAAGTAGCACAGCCTTCCTGGGTAAAGGCGGCTGCAGCTCTCCCGTTCTCTTTTGGGAACAGCACAAAGAAAAGAAATAGATTGGAATGGCGTTGTCACTCGCTGATGCATAAGATTGAAAATGGCAATTTTTTTAAAAGGAGAAAAAAAAGGTGGGTGTGTTTTTTTTTTTTATAATGGTCTGTAACACCTTGTCACGCACTTTTTCCTAAGTTTGGTAGTGATGGGTGACAAAATCATGTACACTACTTTAAACTATGTAATTGCTGGTTGTATTTAGGGATGCAAGGTACAGTAACTACTTAGGGACAACTGGGTAGCAAAGTTTTTCTGGGACAGTAGCAATGGTCGTCGTTATTTCCTAGTACTTGTGGTACCTACTGTGTGCGGGGATGACACAGAGCTTAGTCACGAAGTAGGAATTTCTATTTCTAGGCAATAGGTGATCTGGCTTAATCATTCATTTAATCGTTTACTGTTAATGTACTACTTGATGTGGGAGACAGCTCACGGCCCCACCGCGTTTACATGGCAGTGTCTCCCCACGCTTAACTTTCAGGCCTATTTTGTCCCGAGCGCGTGACAAAGCCAATGTGGTAAAACGCACGTAGCTCCAAGTACCCTCCTTTTGCCCGTAAACAGCAAATTAACCGTGACAGTACCCCGGTTCCCGCGCCGTCTGCGCCTCAGCCCTCCCCTCGGTGGCGGGGGGCCGGGCCGGGCCACGCTGCCTCCGGCGGGGTTTAGAGGAGAAGCCTCGCTGAGCTCCGCGCCGGAGGGGCGGCAGCTCCCTGCCTCCCCACTCCTCCTCACACACCGCGGGGGCTGAGAGCGGGCCGGTCGCCCCCCGGGCGGGGGAGGCAGTTAGCTAGCACCGGGGGGACCGGGAGGGCGCCCCCGACCGTGCCCGCCCCGCTCCCCCGGCGCCCCTCGCCCTTCCGGCGGCTCAAGGGCGAGCGCGCGTCACTTCCGGCCCAGCTCCGCCTCCCCGCGCGGCAACGCGAGAGCCCAGCCCGCCTCGCGCGAGACTCGCGGGCTCACCCGGCCGCTTCGGCCGAGTCCCTTCGGCAATTTCCGTCACCGCCAGACTCTACCAATCGGCCGCGGGAGCGCATCGATGGGAGCGGGCCCCCCGCGGGCTGCGTGTGGGGACGGCGGCCGCGGTGCGGGCGCGGGGACCGTGCGGCGGCTGCGGCGACGCGAGCGGGGCGGCGGGGCCGAGGCGCGGGACCGGGGCGGCGGGGAGGTATGCGGGGCTCGATTGTTCAGGCCTGGCCATGGCGCCTCTCCTCCCCCCCGCCATGGCTCCCCGTGTCCCTGCTCCTCTCCTCTCAGTGAGCGAAAGTGGCCGCCGCCGCCGTCCCAGCGCCCGCAGCCGCCGCCTCCTCCTCAGCAGCAGCGCGGGCGCCATCTTGGCGAGGCAGGAGTCGAGAGCGCCCCGCGGCAGGACACAGGCAGCGCCAGCCCCGGCAACGCGGCGCGAGAGGCCGGGTGGAGCGAGCGGGGGAGCGAGCCCAGGAGACACCCCCAGCCCCCAACCGCCGCCGCCGCCGCGCCAGAGCCGGTCCCGCTCCCCAGGTGAGCCACCGCGGCGACCGAGCAAGGACACGCCGGGCCGGGACTATGAGAGGCGGTAGCGGGGCCCCGCCTGGGCAGGCCGCGGCTTCACCCCCACCCCCCCCCGCTCCCCCGCTAAGCGGCGGCCGCAGCAGCCGGGCCTCTTCTTAAAGGGACAGGCCCCTTCCCCGCCCTGCCCGCCGGATGCGCCCCGATATACCGGCGCAGGATCCGCCTCTCCCCCGCCCGCCGCGGAGCGGATCGGCCGCCGGGCCACACGCCGGGCGGGGAGGGGGAGGCAGCGGCGGCGGGCCCGGGACGGGGGGGGGGGACGGGGGGGGTGATGGCGGGGGTGCCGCCGCCGTGCACCTGCGGGCGCACGTGCGCGTGGGGGGCGGTGGCGCGTGCGCGTGGGGGGGGTGCGCGGGCGCGCAGCGAGGGCGGTGGCGCGGGAGGGGCCGGGCCGGGCCGGGCCGGAGCCGCGTCCCGGGGAGCGCAGCCGCTTCCTGCGGGCCGGGCCGGGCCCCTCCGGCCTCCCGGGGGTGGTGCCGCCGCGCGGGTGCGGGGGCAGCGTCTGCTCCCGTCCGGGGCCGGGTGTGGAGGTGTCGGGCTGCGGCCTGTCGCTGCCCCCGGCTGACGAGGGCAGGGCGGCGCGGGCAGCCCTCCGCGCCTCCGGCCGCATGATGCAACGCTGCCCTTAACCCGCGGAGGCTTCTCGGAGCGGGCTGCTGCTTCCTGGCAGCGCCGGGCTTGGCGAGGGCCGGGGCCTGTCCCAGCAGCGACCAGCGTCCGCGGGAAGGGGTTGGCGTGCCGAACTGGTGTCCTCCTTGATGAAGAGTGTACATAAACCATAGTTGAATGTTACGTTTGCACTGGTGAATACTTACACTAGAAAATACTTCTTTAAAGCTGTGGCATAGTCTAATCACGTTTCGCTGCAAATACATAGCCTAATACAATTTCTGCTGTGAGTAGTATTATTTAGCATTATCTGTTCTTTCTGTTACCCCGTTGCTGATCTTGTGTGGTAAGTTTCCCTCTCCGCAGTGTTGTAGATGATAATAAATTCCTTTAGATTATTTTCTTCGTTGCATGAAGAAAATGGTGCAAGTCAAGTTCCTTTTTTGTAGTGAAATGTCTTTATGTGTCTTAATAGACTTTTAGTTTTCTTTCATACGAACAACTGTGCTGTATGGATTTGTACAGGATATCTGATATGCCTGTGTGTGACCAACACTCATCTCTTTTTAATTTACATGAATTGGAAATGATGTATTTGTGTTGTCATTCCTTTAATGTGTATGTAGAAGAGTACCTCATGGCATTCAGAGGTTGGTAAGACAGTGAGGGAAAAGTACAAGAAATAGGACTGTAGCTTGAACCCTTTCCCAGTGTTTAAGGATATTTCCTGTAATTCACTTCTAGTCCATCTTTCACACATATGTCATTAAAATACTGCTTTGCATTTCTTGATGGTTCAAATGAGCGAGTTTTGTTCCATTTGGGTATAACGTAATAAGCTGTAAATTCTGTCATAAGCATGCTATTTGACAAGCTAAATTACATGCTAGGGGTTGTTTTAGATGGCAAGAAGAAAAGGGTCCTCTTAGAGCTTTCTTGGACATAGTTCCCTTTTTGTGGTCTGGGGTGGAGGGAGTAAAAACCGAACAAAACCAAAAACATCCATGCAGTTTGTATTTTGTGTACACAGAGAGAAGGGGTGAAGCAGTGACAGTGTGTGAGGGTAACAGTTGGCGCTGTTTTATAGAGCGGAGAGTATGAATGTGTCGTCAGAGGTGGTCATAAATACTGTTAACTGCCCTTTGGGACAAGACATACTCTAACTGAACAATTAAATAGATTTGTTTTCCTGCTAGTTTAAACATGGAAGCAGAGCTGTGACATGCCAGCTTTTGTGTTTGGTATGTTTTAAGGTGTTCTGGTTTTTACTTATGTATATGCTTCTGATAATTTTTTTGTAGAGCTGTATAGCTTTTTTTTTTCCCATGATAAATTAGGCCCTATCTGTGACTGTTACTTCAGCAACTCGAAAATTTGGAGCCTGTGCCCTACTGGCTCTTCTCTGTATTTATAAGCAATTAAAAGGTGGAACAGAGATCAATGAAATGCTGTCTCATTCCTTGGAAAACGACATAAAACCTTACCACAAAAGCAAAACAGCAAAGTAAATTACTGTATATAGGACAGTACCTAGTTTTAACTAGATTTCATTACTCAGAAAAGCGATCAGAATGGCTTCTTTTTAATTTCAAACTGAAATGGTGTGAACTCATACTTCAGTTGTATGTACATGCCTTTTATTCATTCAGCTTGAGTTTAGTGAAGACTGGGGGCTTTAGATTCATATGAAAATCCTCCTATCTGCTTTTTAAAAAGCAATAATCTCTTATGTGTCAGTTATATTTAAGACACTGCCATAAAAAAGACTATATGTGGATTATGTTTTGCTTTAAGACCTGGCATATAGTATACTCTGGAAAATGGTTGTCAGTGTAACTATATGTTTATCAAAGCAAGCTAAAATTTGAGAGGGGAAAGAAGAGTGTGTAATTCTCCTCCAAGCAAAATACCTCTTCAAGTGTTTTATGCCACCACAATTGTCTGTATTGGAGATTATATGCTTATAAAGAAATCTGACAAATATCTACCTAACTGATACTACTGTACTAATGTAAGTTTTCCAAATAGATTTTGACTTAATCTTCTGTGTGGATATGTATGTTTGTGTCAGGGGTTATTCTGAAGATGTTACTGCAGGAAATTCCTACAGGATTCTGCTATTCTGATGAGAGTCGTATGTCTCAATTGTAAATTTCTTCAAGAAAAAAACTATCTTAAGTGTTTATGTCAGTTTGGAAAAATCTCTCTTAATAAGTTGGTGTCAAAACTCAAAGCATGAAAAGACCATGTGTGGAAAAAAACAGAAAACTGCTAAAATGGTGAGGGAACTAAGATAGCATAGAAGGTTGTATTCTTGCTCCCAGTTTTTAATCCTGCTTTATGGATAAAACTTTCAGTGCTGTAAATAGAGATAGGAGGAACACATACTTCCTGTGTGTCAACTGGGATTTCAGGTTTTTATCCCCTTGAATGTTCTGTCAGTGTGCTTACGCTGGTTGGATGGAGGCAAGGTAAGAAACTCTGCTTTTGTGGACTGAAGTATTTGAACAAATAAGCGTGCTCACTTGTCAGCTGGTAACACTTCATATACATATCACTTACTGTGTGCGGGTGAGACTGTTTGAATTAGTTTTGCCTCCCTGATTTGCCTTGTGTTTGTCATAGGCTAAGAGGAGGTACTGTGGATTAGCTGCTGTGTTGTACCTTTTACCTCCATGGCAGCTTGTGTTTGTGTGTGTGCCGTCAGCTAGGAGTGTAGTTGTTACCATTATTTACTATGATGTTAGTGTTAGGCATAAAGAGAAGAAAAAGTAATCCTCTGGGCCTTACCTGAGATGTAGAGATGCCCGCAACTGAGGGGGGAAAAAAAAAAAGAAAACCAAGAAACTCCTGGAGGAACAAAGTGCTATTTCAAAACAGCTGTACAAAACAAATCCTTTCTAGTTTGCAGCTAGGCACAAGTGCTGAACTGTGTGCTTGCCACTTACGGGGCTCCTGCTTTAAATTGGTATCAGTAGCAAAAACTTGTTGAACTTCATTCAGAAATAGCTAGTGGCTATTTGTTTAAACTGGGAGAATCTACTTTGAAAGCTAAGCCGCTTCGTGAGAGTGGTGGTTTTGCTGTGTGGTTGCTGCGGGTCTGTGGGTATAAAACTTAGAAACCTTGTTATAACTCTGCTCTCTGAGGACGTCCTTGGAGGATACTTCTCCAGTGCTGGGTGTTTACTTACTGACTAGACGTTGTAATGGGCAGACTTGAAAAAACAGAGTGAGTGAAGAAACCCCACCCCTATATTAACATTGAACTAAGCAATGTGATTTAAGACAGGATAAGGAAGCCTTCTTCAGAACTGAACTTAGACCTTTAAAAATATGTATGTGATTATGAGGGTTATTTGTATGAAGTTGGTGTGTATGTGTGTGTGTGTGTATATATATATATAAACTCCTAAATTCAGATCCTGCTGATGATATTTTACCTGTGCTTTTAATAATTCAGAGAGCCACATCATTCAATTAAATGGCTTCAGTGTGGGCTTCTGATTAAATAAGAATGTTACAGGATTCAAAGTGCCAGCCAGGCAGTGCAGCAGCTATTTACTTCCAAATGCCAATTTTCTAAACTGTTACAACTGTAGGAGAGATGAAGGGAGAAAGCAAATGACTACTGAATTTCATAGTGAAACAGCATAAAATTGGCGCATATCAGTGAGAAAGTCATGATGGCAGAAGGATTACTCTGTAGCATCCAGTCATTTTACCACCTGTAGCATATGAGCATTTACCTAAATGTTACCATCAGTAAAGAAAACATTTCAAAAATCGGTATTTTTGCAATATTCCTTAAACTGAGTAGGCAAGAGGATAGATTTGTTTCAAAAATAGCAAAAAGTGGAATGAATGTCATCACCATGTAAATCCACTGAAGCAATGTCTTGGGTGATGTCTCGAACACTGTCACCTGCTGTAGTGGATCAGGCTGTTGTGTGCCTCTCACTTGCTTGTTCCCATCTACTCTCACTTCTGTATTCAAGGGTTTTTTGCCATTGGAAATCTTGGTTAAAACGTAGAGTGGGAACAAAATAAAGAAGTATCTGTCAGTTAGCTTTCTGTATTATTACTTTGATCAGCAGAGAAGCGCTGTGTGACTCTTAGCGTATAAATAAATGAAAGGCTGAATTCAGTGGCTGAGCTCTTCTCTATTCAGTATGCCTGTGTAACACTTATTAAATTTGTTACATTTAAGAATATTGTTAAGCTCTCCTGTGTTTATTTGTTTATTCAGTAAGTGGGATGCAGACGAGTAACTGTTTGGAAGACGAGTAATTAACTTTATATATACAGGAGCCTCATGGGACAATTGAAATAGGAAGACAAGCAAAAGCATGTCTTTTTTGTACAGGTGAAATGCAGAGTACACACTGTGTCAGCACAAGAAGGACTTTATTAAATGCAGAAATGTAAGGTTTCATGATCTGGGAAGTAATAGTTAAGAATATATGCGTCTGAAACAAGTACAGATGAGACAGGTACTTAGCCTGTACACAGGCTAAATGTACATGCTTAGCATAGTGTACACAACAAGGGCAATTAATGTATTAAACTACGGGATGAAACCTACTCTTCACAGTTACTGCAGTCATTGCAGACAGGGGGTGTTATTTATCACTTGCTTTCACATTGGCCTGGGAACTCTGTGCAGTAGCAATGAGCCACTTCTGCGAAAATGTCTTAGTTTTCTAACTACTAAACACATCTGATAGCATCTTCTTTACATAGGGTCATTTATATCTTACAAGTAAAGAAATAGTCTTCTGCTGAGTTATCTCCTAAGCCGCCTGAGCGTGGAGCCAGACGAGCCCCCTTGCCTGTGTGGGGCAGAGGCACTGCTCGGGTCTGGTGGATCCACCTAGACCAGCACTTAGGCAAGTGTGTCTGGGCAGCTGAAAAAGCATCCAGTTACTCATTTTAGATCAGGACTATGATAGTGTTTGTTTTGCCTCTGGCCTGTTTGCTGTCCTGCAATTAAAAACTTGGCCTCAAATGGATCTTAATTCTTTCCCTTTTATTTTGTTGTTAAGCTTGTATAGTTTTGTGAGGGCAAGGCTCACGGGGGTGCAAAACAGTACATTCGGTTTGTTAGCTTCCTCGGAGGTGGTGAATCCAAATAAAGTCCTGTGTGCTTTGTGCCCATTGGAGCACATGTCTTTCCTGCAGTGCCTCGACAACAGGCAGTGCCACTAAATGTTCAGTTTGGGGAAGGAGGCTTTCTACAAAGAGCAGACAGGTGCAAGATGCCTTGTGGTTCTGAGTAAAATCATTAAACAATGGTTCCACATAACATTTTGGTTGGGAAAGTAAAATAATACCATGTTAATGTAACACATGCTCTGTGTAACACATGCTCTGTGGAGTGGTAAAAGGGATCACCGTACTTTTTCTGGCATGATACTAGGGATTGAATCTTGCTCCTATAATATAGATCATTTTTATTAGTGATCTGAAGGAAAACCACTTTCACCTTCTTGGTGTCCTTTTCTATCTCCTGAATGATTTCTTCAATCAGAGACACAAGTTTCATGTTTCCTCTCATTTTCTAACCGCTTTTACTTTCTTCATGGACCTGTCTCTTGGAAGACAGTTTTTGGTTTTAGGGTGGTTTTTTCCAGATGGCTGTTAAGTAATATGACATACATAGATGAAAGTTTGGAAAACTTGAAACTTAATGCCCTTATCATAGGGCAAGCTTTCAGGTTCCTTGTTCTGTCTGTTAACTTCTGCTGGAAATGGGTATTTGGTAACAGAGTTCAATCATTCCATTGCTGTAAGGTGTACGAAGATCTAGCATATAGAAAGTTGAATGTAGATAGCTTCAGTCTAAAAATAATTTTTAAATTAGGCCTGTTATCCCGTCTAACAATTTCTAGCATGCTGTTTATTGTGTATGGGTAAAGATGTTAATTCAAGGCTAGGTGTTTCTTAAGAAGTAATAAAATTTGTTCCTGTTCAACCACAGCCGTTAGTCTCAAGGTGATAATCGCTTACAGTTTTTTGTAACTTTGGAAGTTCTGAATCTGTTCTGTAATTTTTGAGGATAAAAGAAAAAGTTAGCTGCTGGTTTTCAGACTGTATATGTGAAGAGAACAATTTGAAGACCAGATACTCAATCTGTGTTTTCACTTAAATAAGCCTAAAACAATTCAGTCATTTACAATTTAATAATTGAACAAATATAAAATGTGTTGCACTAAATTAATGTGAAGCTTGCTTCAGGTTTCGTAGTATTTTTAAGAAGTGATAGAAACCAGAGAATCCTTCAGCAGAACAGTTAGTCTAAGTCTTTCAAAAGCTGACTGGTTTTATTTTTGTCCTCCACTAGAAGCAAAAGCTTAATGCATTTATTTATTAGTAAATATTATCATATTCAGGGTATTGACAGCACTTTCATTCATACAGTGACAACTGTGACTTTGGAAATAGTTTAAAATTATCATTCTCATTATAACAATGGTGGCATCTTCTATAATCGAAGAAAACTAGAATTCCAGTTGACAGAGGTATTACTGTAACAGTTGTTAGGACATCTTTCGTAGTTGAAGGAAAATGAAATGGCAGTTAGCAGAGCAATAAAATGTTTTGATAGCTTTGTTATTAAAGTACATATTATGCAAATATTGTTTGTTTTTTTTAAGAATATAAAATCCTGAGAATAAATAAAAAATTAAAATCAGGCAGGCTATTTTTACTAGTTGAAAAAAATCAAGCTAGAGTATACTCTACATTTGTAAATATAAAAAGTATCTAGATTGCTAATTATGTGTTACTTTTTCTTCAGTAAAGATAACAGTATTTTCAGAATGGAAGTGGTTTTGGTCAGGTATTTGGAGCTTGTTTGTCAACAGATAACAGCTATGTTTTGAGTGCTGTAAGAGTAGCATTACTTTAAAGGAAAAGTCTTACAGGTATTCTGTAAACTACAGCTGGGAACTGAGTGGGAAAAACAACACAAGAACAATATTTTCAGGAGTTCTTCCATTTTGGAGTAAGTTTATATAGATGATTCAACTTAAGAATGATAATTTTCCATACAAGTTTCATGGTACACAGCTGCCCTCTGTTCAGAGTTAAACATGTTATCTTTAATAGGGATGAAATTACTTTAGATGTTCAAGGACTGTCTTCATTGTGGTTTGCATTTCTCTGTCACCACTTGGATTATCATACTAGGTCAGTGCAGTGCTCATTCCTATCAAACAGCATCCACCAAGTCATAAAACAGAAAACCAAGAATCTAGTTTTTGGCTATGGTAATATTGTGGTGTTTAGTGTGAATTTCTGTTTGTTTGTTTGTTTAATATACTTATTAACTGCAGCCTAAGCTTTTTGCCCAGAACTGCCTCAGTTATGTGTTCTGTGAAGTAACAGCATTTGGTGTAGGGTGTAGATTTGCCTGCTCACCAAGTTGGTTGCTTTCAGAGGTGGTGGTGACTGTTGTTTCTTCTTAACAGCTGTGTGTTCAGAGGCACCTGTGCATGAGGAGAAGTTTGTTCTATGGCCTCAGAGCTGGGTGCCAGGGAGGATGGCAGCTGCTCAGAGCTGGCAAAACCCCTTTATCTGCAATATCTGGAGAAAGCTCTGCAACTGGATCAGTTTTTACGACAGACATCTGCCATCTTTAACAGGAGTATATCCAGGTACCAAAACCTTTTCCATTTTCCCTTGGGAATGCCAAGGAAAGGCAAGCATTTTTATTATATTGTTCCCAGTGAACATCATATTAAGGATTTAGTAGCAACTTATTCATTATAAACTCTTCCCCTCTAAAGATTTTGGGCTGTGCTTCTCTTAGCTCACACTGATAATTCAGTGTGTACACACAAATTAGCATGTTTTAAAGCTCTTTTTCGTAGCTGAGTGGCCAAAACTTTCTTTGTCTGTAAAAAGAGGATGAAGAAGCACTAAGTTGATTTTTTTTCATTTTAGGGTCTGTAGCCGTAAATGAAATGCAAAGACTGTTGTCAGATGCAGAATTTATCTGTAAGCTGTAGCAATGATAAGTGAGTCATCAAGGTACATTTCTGTCCCAAAACAATTTACATTTACTTTCATCAGTGTTTTGGAATTGTAGAGTTACAGAACTGGTAACTGTATGGGTAATAGATAACAGGTATATTTACGAGCATGTAGTAAGATCCACACAAGGTATAGGAAATGTACAGCTTGTACATGTACGGTAGTGCTGAGGATGATAGTATTTTGCTTTGGTTTGACTTGATACTAGTTTCTTGCTTAGTTCATGCTTCTCAAATGAGATACCTGCTGAGGAGTTAACAGGAGAGTATTAACAGCAATATTTCTATTGTGTAAAATTACATCTGAAGCTGTCTCAATTCTCAAACCTTTAGACAAATGACCATATGTAAGAAAGTTGCATGGGCGTCTCCTCTTTTGAAGATTTTAATTTCACTGTCACTATATTATGTATCTTCTTGCAGCGATGAAAGTGAAGATGGATTGGATGACAATCCTTTGCTGCCTCAGTCTGGGGATCCCCTGATGCAAGTTAAGGAAGAGCCTCCAAACTCTTTGCTTGGGGAGTCTTCTGGAGCAGGGAATTCCGGGATGCTGAACACGCATTCCCTGAATGGAGTACTGGAGCCAGGTAGGCATGTGCTAGGTTGAACCTCTGCTTTCTTTGGGATAAGCTGGAAAAAGCATTATTTCTTGAGAGTTGTTCTTTTTTTCCTCTAAACAGAACCAAAGTCTGAAAAAGGGGGCATGTATAACTTTTCCAAACTGAAGAAGAGCAGAAAGTGGCTGAAGGTAAGAATATTGGAAAGAAATGCAGCTGTTATGAAATCTGTTAAGTAGAGTTCCACTAAATACCCTGTAGACGGTGGTGAGTGATTTCATCTTGTCATCTGGTGTAGATCATGGTGTAGAAACATGGAAGCAAGTGGATGGCAACAAGAAAATAAGTTGAGCACTGGTCAGAGCATTATCACAAATACAATTTCCAAATACCCTAACTTTACAGTAAATTTGTCATCTCAGTAGTCTGTTTAATTTTGCTTTACATGTACTACTGAAAGCTCAGAAAGCTAGACTGATGTGTTTTAAGAGCTGCCCTAAACAATGTGATGCAATTTAATTGAGGCAAAAATCTTACACTGAAAGAGAGACATATGTGCTAATATCTTGTGTTGCTGAAAAGAGGGCTCCAAATGAATTTTTCAGTCTTGTTCTATATTGGCTTGTTGTTTGCTGCACTTTTTGTTTTTGAGGTAACTCAAGCTAGTGTCCCTTGTGAAGAAGAAAGGAATGGGTTTTTTGGGGGATTTTTTTTTTTTTTACATTAAGAAAAAACACTTAGCAAAGGAAAAAATACATTCTACAGAGGCTTCTCATCTTGGAAATGAAAAGAAAGAAGAGTATGCAATAGTTGATAATGAGTATTATATTAGACTTCGGGTAGAACAAAGTAGAATTTTGTATCTTTCATTTTCATCGTGTAGCAAAATGGACAAGTAGGCATTTCAGTTTTGGTGAGCAGCAGCATTTTAGTTAAATTTCACAATGAGTATACATTCAGAAACTTGAAGTAATTTTAGTACACTGTCCAAATTAAAATGATCTATTATGAAATATATTCAATGGACATTTGGGTCTCGGCTGAAAATTTGTGTCTAAGATGGGCTCATTACAAGGTCCAAATGAGGATGGAAGGAGAGTGGAATGGTGGCTTTATGCCATCTTTGCATTTTCATTGTACTGTAGCCTTCTCTACTTAGCAAAAGCAGGTTGCCAAGAGGTCAGACGAGAACCAAACCTGCTGCAGCTGATACAATTGGAAGTGTTAGAACAGCAGGACGAACTATAAATGGGATAGGAAAGCACCTGCGATCATACATCACAGAATTCCCCTGATGGTATCCTGGGTTTTCTCACTGCTGCTATTCTGAGACCACAAACAGATAAATTGGATTCTAAAATGACTTAACTATCACCAAACTAACAGAAAACTATCTCCTCCCAAATCGGAAAGTGTTTATTGCACTCAGTACTACACAGCACTGTACCTCTGAAAACTCTTTTTCATTTGAGGCGTTTCAGATGGAAGACACTTTGTAAATAACTAAGTATTGTTGTTGGGCCAGCCCCACAGTCCTTTATTAGGTAAAGGTTCAAGAGTGCTTTGCATAAATAAGCAATTCAGTATAGGGACTTGAGATTGTTAAATGAGTTTCCATTTATTCTTGTTAGAGTATCCTTCTGAGTGATGACTCCAGTGACACAGATTCGCCAAGTGATGAGGACGGAGAGGAGGAAGAAGAATTTTCTCTTTCAAGGGAGGAACTTCACAATATGCTGCGATTACACAAATATAAGAAACTGCATCAAAGTAAATACAGCAAAGACAAAGAGGTAAAAATCCAGAATTTTTACATCTCCGTCATTTTTATTCTTTCCTTTAACTCTCTTATTTTAACTGCTCTTACATTTTAACCAAAAACCGTAATATTTTGTGGACTGAAAAGTATTCTATTGTTTGGTAGACTTAGAACAATCTAACATCAGTTTCAGACAAGGGTTATATAATTACATACAGACTGAAAAGCTGTTGATGCGTAATGTTGAGAATCTGTCAGTAATTTATGTAGTCAGTACTGGCACATGTGTTATATATGGCTTCCACAACACTGTCCCAGTCATTAGAGCAACTATAGGGTGCTAGAGTGCAAGATTTGGGTAATATATATGAAAAATAAGGTGCTGTGGGCTAAAGTCTAATACAGGCAGTAGCTGCTGTTCAAGACTAAAATGTATATTTAAACCTAAAGCATATACTTGCATCATCATTGAGGTGACAAGTAGTAAGATGATGTTTACTTTCTTGAAAGGGAGTTCCTAGTTTTCTTCCTTACTGTTTTCTGTCATTCTTTGGGGTTTTCTTGACTTTCTTTCTTTTTTGCTTTCTTGACTTTCTTTCTTTTTTGCTTTCTTGACTTTCTTTCTTTTTTGCTTTCTTGACTTTCTTTCTTTTTTGCTTTCTTGACTTTCTTTCGATTTTCTTCTAATCTCTTTTTTTCCTTCTTATAGGAAAATAGTCTGCCACATTTCTGCATTTTTCTTAATATTAGGCCAAATTCAATGACTGTTTTGATTCTTCTAATAATATATTTCTTCAAATTATAAGGGCTTTTGCAGAAATTTTCATTGCTGTTTTGAATTGCACCAGAAAGTAGTCTCAGATGAAGGAAGTCATCCTATTCTGCTATCAGAGGATGGGTCTGAAATTAAAATTTGTCTTCTTGTTTCATATGGGTTTGAAATTTCTCCAGAAGAGTGAAGAAATACTTTCCCACCCAGGTCTTTGCTTCTGTTCACTTCTTTCCTTTGTTTACTTGTTAAGTTCTAAACTGAGATTGTGTTAGCTTCTTGAAATATTACACAACTACACAAATATTCATACACCCAATTTTTATACAGGTCATAACTTTTGTTAGATTTTACATAAATATTTATTTTCAGACTAGTAAGAAATAATATCCAGTGGAAATAACCAGGGTATTGTCAGATCAGCAGTACACAGTTATGAGGGGGGAAACACATCTGTCCAAAAAAATTTGTTTATGCTGATGTTTTTACCTTTCAGAAATCTTTTATTAACTTACTAGTATGCATAGGTTTTAAATAGTTAATTTCTGCCCTGTACTGTCTTTAATTTGCCTGTTTATATGTAATCTGCATATAGTTCTTTAATATTTCAGTTGAATAATGCTTGGAATATACTGGCTTTTTTGATAATTTGGGGAAAAATGCTGAGGTAGCTATATTTTTACTTGACAATCTGAATGTTCAAGTTGTTTGTCCTTGTGGAAATCTTTTAAATGCCTTTTATCTAAACCCATCCTTTTACATCCTTTGGAATGATACAGTAGAACACGCATGTAATTTGGGATTGCAAGCAAAATAAATAGGAGGTCTATAATTGGACCACTTCATGTAAAGCACTGTCTGTCTGGGCAGCACCCCTATGGAAAAGGCAGAGCAGTGTGTTTTGACAGTGTAAGCTTCACTGCCCGCTCTTCCCGTCTTAATTAACTGGATGGGCTTGGCTCCCTGTGTAGAACTTGGAGGCCACCTCTGGGAGCAGTGGTTTCACTTTGGACACTATGATCCTTGATAATGATGCTAAATATGGAGAAGTGCATGTTTTCAGATCTCTTACTTATGATCAAGATCTGAACTCATTTACCTGCTATCTCTGATATCTGCTATCTCTGTTTTCCTGTACCATGCTCATTTATGTCCACTCCAGTTGCAGCAGTATCAGTACTACAGTGCAGGACTGCTGTCTACACATGATCCTTACTACGAGCAGCAGCGCCACCTGCTAGGGCCCAAGAAAAAGAAGTTTAAAGAAGAGAAAAAATTAAAAGGTAAAGTCACTAACCTTGTGTTTTTAAATGGCTGCTGTGATTAAACTTCTTTCCTACATTATTTCCTTTGAATAAACATAAACGTTCAGAACTTTTGGGTTTTGCATGGAAGTACCCAGTTCTGTCAAAGAAAAAATCTTCAGAAAATACTGTGCTTTATCTTCTGGCTTCTAGAAAGCTAGAGTGAAAAAAAGGAGCGTGAATTGAGAGTTCATGGCTTTAGATTTTCTTTGTGGACCTCTGAATCTGGAAGTTGGAGTTATGCAGTAAGTACCTTATAGCTTTATTCATTGCTTCAGAATCCATAAATACCATTGTGTGTCATGGTCCATTTACTCAGAGTTTTTTGAAAACATGGTAGTTCCTTGAAAAATGTAAGAACTTATCTGGTACCTGCTGCACTTACTCCTGCATATGTAATTCTAGTGAACAAGAAATGATAGGGAGTGAAAATGTTTTCTGGAAATTAGAGTGAACTCAAAATTTATGTCCAATGTGAGTTAAAATAGAATTACTTCTGTAACCTCTCAGCTGGAGTTTCTCAGATGCATGTTTGCCAGGAAGCACAGTTTCCTTTCTTGATTGAGCTGGCAGCAGCTGTAAATCTGTAAGGAAGCAGGAAGAGAAGTCTATGAACTGTCAGCATAAGGTGAATTCTCTCTAGTGCAAGTACTTAACTTTGAGCTGTGTTTTAAGGGGGCTATTTTGGGCTTCCTTCCTTCCTATCTTTCTGCAAGTTCCTTTAACAGTGTATTTTTTTTCTCCATTAATCTTGCAGCATCCATGATTTTGCGTACTCGCGAAGAATATTTTTAATATCTGATACCAGTATCAGTTTCCTCTGAAAGCTGGTATCTGTAATACATGATAATATGCCAATCTTTTTCAACTGCTGAGAAGTTTGGTTTGAGACTTATCCTACCAAATGCTAATGCAGTTACCTTTAAATGTCTTACCTTTACTTGTCTTTAAGTAGATTTTTACCACAGAGCAAGAAACATCGCACCAGGTCCCAGACATTATAATTCCTAAGACATGTTTCCCTGGGTGGAAAAATTAAACAGGAAAAGATTTCCATTATAAAGTAATGAGGAAATATCTAATATGATAAACAGGTGGTACCAGAATTGGATAAGTTTGACTTTTTTGTTGGTTCCACACATAAATTGACTAGGATAGTTTACTCAGGAAAGATACCTGACTAAATGTATCCCAAAAATAGAAAAAGAAATTGATTTTTATGATCATTGTTGCCATGCAGGCAAGTTGAAAAAAGTAAAGAAAAAGAGGAGACGGGATGAAGAACTCTCTTCAGAGGAGTCACCACGACGCCACCATCACCAGACCAAAGTTTTTGCCAAGTTTTCTCATGATACACCACCACCTGGGTCCAAGAAAAAGCATTTGACTATTGAGCAACTTAATGCACGTCGGCGGAAAGTGTGGCTTAGCATTGTTAAAAAGGAGTTGCCAAAGGTGAGCTTGGCTAATGGCACTGGATCTGTGATGACAGCAAGAAAGTGGAATAGAAAATTAACTTAGTGGGGAGTTGACACTTGCCAAAACATAGTGAAGTAAGACATGATTTTTCTGGTGGTCATTAACAACCAAACTGATACTCTGTACTCTGTAAGCAAAGTGTAGGTTGAATTTATCACCAGTGATATCCAAGTGGATCATGCAGTGCTTTGCCACTATTTTCATTTGACTATCCCACCCTTTTCTATGAATAGTACAGTAAACTCTAGCAGATACTCCTTCCAATCTACAGGATAACAATGTAGAGCAAACCAGTATCTAGGTTTTACATAAAGTTCAGGAAGGGCGTGTTTCAATCATGGTAGCATGTGTGTTTTTTGAAACTTATTTCAGAAACAGTCTATGGAAAAGTGTTTGTATCATATAGAACGAGCTTCAGGCACATTTGAAATAGGCAGCTGGGTTCACTGTCAGTAGTTTTCTGAGCTGTGATTAGAGTGGACCTTACAACCTGCTTCTTGGAGTTCACAGTTAAGAGGTTTTGAATTCTAGGCAGTTGAATATGAGTGACGGCTGTATCATCCTTTATAAGCTTAAAAGCCGGGCAAAGGGTATGTGCGGTGTGATAAAGACTGTTTTGATCATATAAAGAACAGGATCTACATTAATTCTTAACATTTTTAGGATACAGTGGAAATTTTTGTTGTTTACTTCAGTGATAATAGTGGAATAGGAGAACCCTGCTTTACGATAGTAGTAATTAAAAGAAACGATCCTGAAAAAGGAGTTGGTTTACATGCTTCCTTCAGGAGTTGGAATACATTTATGTATGCCTTCAATAATTAAGGATGAAAAGCTGTTTTAGTCAAAATAAAGAATACTTACCGTACCTGTACGCAGTTGTACAATAGTGTGCGTGGCTGAAGTTGGCACATGTATCTGCTGAGGACTGCACAGTGATCTTTTAAAGTACTGTGAAGCCATTACCCTTGTAACTAATTTTAAGATGATATTCTTTTGTAGGCATACAAACAAAAAGCCTCAGCCCGCAACCTTTTCCTAACCAACAGCAAAAAGGTAAGTTGCTTAGCTTTATACTGTTCTGTGTACTGGATGTAATAAGCAAACTGTAACCTCTTTTCTTCTGTTTCTTACAATACTGAGTATGCTAGCAGGGCAGTATAGGAGAAAGCGTGTATAGAAGTAATTTGTCATTTAGTATAAGGCTTTTCATTTTTTAGATGTGTCGTTTTGGCATGTTTCATAAGGAACAGATGAGCACCATGAATTTCTCTCATGAGATCTTTTTTGATTTCGTAAGATTTAGTTTGTGTATTTTTCATTTACTGATCTTTGATACAATAACTTAGTGACTTTGGTACACTTTGTTGGCTTTTGAACTACCCATCTATCCACTAACTAGAATTTGCTGGTTATAAGCATTCTTGATTAAATAAAGGAGCTCTTGGAATATTAAATGTGTTCATTTACATAAATATATATAGGATCTGAGACTGAGAATAGAACAATTTTCTGCTGAAGTGATTGCAGAAAGAGTTCATGTCATCAAAGTCTTCTCTGAGAAGTGCCATTGTCTCTACCTAGAAGGCTTTACTTTAGGAACAGTTGGTAATGGCTTTCTGAGCATTTTTCAGGTGTTACGCTCAAGTGTTTAATTCATTTATATGGCTAATGAAGAGGTAATCAAGTATAGGGCTGAGAATCGTCAAGAGACAAGGCGATGTAGGAAATTTTCCATTCTGTGTATACCTTATGAAGAAAGTGAGCATTTTCTGTGTAAGGAATGCAGAAAAAAGGACCTGCATGTATATATTTAAGAAACTTTGCTGTAGGTAGTTTTTCCCTGTGGTACTCCTTAGCTAGCAGAGACTGGATTTCTTTCTGATGTCTGGGCAAATAGCCTGTGTTTATTGTGTTTGTAGGTATCACAAGTTGCATTTTAGCAAGTGAGTGATGCAGCAGACTTAGAGGTTTGGAAATTCTATTTTTTTTCTTTGTTTTTGTTCTGTTTGATCATTTGAAATCTGCCTTAGAGTTGTTGACATGCAGATTTTAGTGGAGGAAAACAACCTGTCACAAACATCAAACCCAGCAATTTTGACCATTATGACAATGGCATTAATTTATTTATACTAGAATGAAAAAGTTACCTTATATTATCCTTCTTGAGATGGTAGAAAAATTGTAGGATACTCCGTTGCTTTTCAGTGTATTAACATGAATGGGATTGTGTTCCACCAATACTACTACTGCAGCAGCCTTATTAAAACAGGAGTAAAGAACCACAGAAAAGTGTCTAGAATAGGTGAGTCAGAGTTGCAGTCTGGCCTTGAACTGTGATCTCCTGAGTTCCTTTCAAGGATCTCCCCACCAGAGCAATACTTTAAGTACCATGCCATGCTGAAACTGTCTTCAGGTTTTGTCTTCACCATCTCAGGAGGTTTTTGGAAGTTCACATTCTCTTACACCATTTCAGAAGCATTACTGCTGAGTAAAGTTTTTCTTCTTCTGAAGGATCAGACTTGGCTATAATTAAATCTGGTGTTTAAAATCTGTTTCCAAAACCTTTCTTCTCTCTAGCTTGCCCATCAGTGCATGAGGGAGGTCCGTCGAGCTGCTATCCAGGCCCAGAAAAACTGTAAGGAAACTCTACCACGGGCACGTCGTCTTACCAAGGAGATGCTTCTCTACTGGAAAAAGTATGAAAAGGTGGAGAAGGAACATCGCAAACGAGCTGAGAAGGAGGCTCTGGAGCAACGCAAGCTGGATGAGGAGATGAGAGAGGTACAGCAAAAACACAGATTGCTGATAATTAATCTGTTGAGGAGACACAGAAGTGACCAGATGATTTGAGTTTCTAATTCCAAGCCATGAAATTCAGTCATGTGTTCTGTTTCAGCGGTAATTCACGTCTTCCTTCTGCTATCTTTAAATTCTTTACGTAGTTCTTCAAATGTTAGCTAGAGGTGATAAAAAAAGCCTTCAAACTGCGTAAATTCTTTATAAGTGACTAAAATGGAGGAAGGGATTAGAGAAGCAGCATGTGTCTCAAAGACATACATAACTCAGTGTTGATAAGGGCCAACCTTTTGTGATGGTTTGTACATCATTTTCAGTCCAGAAGGCAAGCCACCTTCTCATTCATACTGAATTTTCTTTTTTTTTTCCCCCCTCTTTTTTTCGCCTGCTGTAAAATTATATTGTAATTTATGGGGCACATAATTTTTCTGTGATTGCTTTTTTTGTTTGCCAAGTGACAGCTTCACGGACTCCCTTACAGAGTAATAGGGGCTGAATTTAAGAAAAAGCTTTCTTGTCAAAGCTCTGTGGTGGATTTGTGGTTGTTAACCTTACGTGTGCAGTGATGAGCTAAGGTTGAATCTTTAGAATACCTTATGTTTAGCTTTATGCTCAAATTATGCTTTTGTTTATTGTGTTCCTGTCATGGCTGGGCCCATGTAAACCTCCTGAAGTTCAACAAGGCCAAGTGCAAGGTCCTGCACATGGGTCAGGGCAATCCCAAGCACAGATACAGGCTGGGGGATGAGTGGATTGAGAGCAGCCCTGCGGAGAAGGACACGAGGGTATCAGTGGATGGAAAACTGACTACAAGCCAGCAGTGTGTGCTCACAGCCCAGAAAGCCAACCGTGTCCTGGTCTGCATCAAGAGAAGCGTGGCCAGTAGGTCAAGGGAGGGGATTCACCCCCCTCTACTCTACTCTCGTGAGACCCCCCCCTGCAGTGCTGTGTCCAGCTCTGGGACCCCCAACATAAGAGGGACACAGACCTGCTGGAGCAGGTCCAGAGGAGGCCATGAAGACGATCAGGGGGCTGGAGCACCTCCCCTGTGAGGACAGGCTGAGAGAGTTGGGGGTGTTCAGCTGGAGAAGAGAAGGCTCCGTGGAGACCTTAGAGCGGCCTCCCAGTGCTTAAAGGGGCTACAAGAAAGCTGGGGAGGGACTCTTGATCAGGGAGTGTAGAAGTAGTACAAGGGGTAATGGTTTTAAACTGGAAGAGGGCAGATTTAGATTAGATATAAGGAATAAATTCTTTACTGTGGGGGTGGTGAGACACTGGCACAGGTTGCCCAGAGAAGCTGTGGCTGCCCCCTCCCTGGAAGGGTTCAAGGCCAGGTTGGACGGGGCTTTGAGCAACCTGGTCTAGTGGAAGGTGTCCCTGCCCATGGCAGGGGGTTGGAACTAGATGGTCTTTAAGGTCCCTTCTAACCCCAACCATTCTGATTCTATGATCATTGTAAATTCATAAGCATTTTGTGAAGGTTTTGGCTGAATTAGATTAATAGACAACTTACAGCATTCTTTTAAACGAGAACCTAAGAATTAACAGAGTTTCTGCAATGTCCTGCTGAATGCCAAACAATGAAAATATCTCAGCTGTATTACCTAGCGATGTATTTCACGTATTCTACCATAATTCTTTTTACTAGTAAATAACAGAACTTTGGAGTTAGGTTATCATGAGAGCGTTTTTGTAACTGTTTAGTTCTTTTACTGTAGATGACTAAAATCCTGTTTATTTTGTCAATCTTTTAATTTTTCACTGTAAACAAAACCTCTGAACTTTCTTTTTTTAGATTATGGTGTTCTTTGCCAGGATTGCTGAATTTAAAAGAACTTTTCATTTACAACAATTTTATATTTTAATATAGATGTTTATGGTCGTGGTTAGTGTTCTTATGTGCAACTAATATTCTAGCATTTTGATATCAGTGATGTGCATAACATAATTAGATTAGTTGTTGATATATTATTAGATTAAAAATTTTTTCTTTAATGATATTTTAGACATTAAAATTTTGTCCTGGTTTTTTTTTCTCCTTCATCTGTTTTCTGTAAATCCTCTTTTCTTAGGCTAAGAGACAGCAGCGAAAACTGAACTTCCTGATCACACAAACTGAATTATATGCCCATTTTATGAGTCGTAAACGAGATATTGGACATGATGGAATACAGGAGGAAATCCTACGCAAACTGGAAGACAGCTCTACCCAAAGGCAGATTGATATTGGCGGAGGAGTAGTGGTCAACATCACCCAAGAAGATTATGGTAAACGATTCATCTACAATCCTTCCCATGCACTTTTCTGAATTTTACTGTACTCCACACGTTATCATGCAAACTTAGAATTTCAAGCACAGAATCCTTCTGTGTAAGAAGCACTACTATAATTACTGGAATTTATCTGTGTGTTAATTTGGGGGGTTACTGCTGCAGAGCTCTAACATGGAGATGTTGTTTTCAGATAGTAACTATTACAAGGCCCAAGCTCTGAAGAATGCTGAGGATGCTTACCAGATTCATCAAGCCCGGGTATGTATTTTTTGGCTCCATGAAGTAGAAGAGAAAGCAGAGTAATTTTAGAGGCCACAGAACAAAGATCTTTCATAGCAGCCAAGTCAAGTAGTTTGGTTTAATCCTGGATGCCAGATTTGAATTTAATTTCATTGCCACTTTCTGTGCTAAACAGGTAGAAATCCAGAATATAAAGAGGAATAGGCTTGTTTTCTCTTAGTTTCTGGCTGAGATGCTATGTCGTAATGTGAAATGTAAGGCCTTTTACTATACAGTTTCTTGGTAAGTTAATATGTTCATCATCTTATGCATACTTTCCTCTTCCTGTTTAGACCAGATCATTTGACGAAGATGCAAAGGAGAGTCGGGCAGCTGCTTTACGGGCTGCTAACAAGTCCGGTACTGGCTTTGGAGAGAGTTACAGTTTAGCAAATCCATCTATCCGAGCAGGAGAAGATATTCCACAGCCTACCATTTTCAATGGAAAACTGAAAGGTTACCAGCTGAAAGGCATGAATTGGCTGGCCAACCTATATGAGCAGGTATCTTAGTACATCTTGCAAAATTTTAAAACTTCTAGGATTATTTAAGTCATTAGAGTAAACTTGGTAAAAAAAATTAGTGGTTGTAAAAATAAGACTGCGTGTACTCAATCTGTAATATCTTTAGAAGAAAGGAAAATATTATGTAAGCCACATAGTGGTATTCTTGATTATTTAGGAAAGAACAACTTTGAATGGGGGCATTACGTTCAGGATTCTTTGTGGATGTTTATACAACTGTTCATCACTTGGATTATATGCTAAGCAGACTTTTGCTGCTTGGAGCTGCATACTGTTTCAGGCTTGGGTCAGCTGGTGAACTGCAGGCAGCCTCGTCCTTGTGTGTGTAACCCAGTTCGCAATGTGATCGCGAAGTGCAGATAGGCTGAGGGAAAAAAATCAGACTGAGAAATGAATGAAAGTGCAGCTGAGATAAATTATCTCTTAGGAGAAGATGTAAGAGACAATAAAGTGTTTCTGAGTTGTTGCAGTGGGGCTGCTCACCCTAAATTCACTGGCAACCGTTCTGCTAGTCCTGTATGGATTAAAAGGAGTAAGGTGAAGGTGTTCATTTATGTATCTTTTGCAGGGCATCAATGGAATCCTGGCAGATGAAATGGGTCTGGGTAAAACAGTACAAAGTATTGCTCTCCTTGCACATCTGGCTGAGGTAGGTGGATTATAGCTTATTCCTGGTCAGTATACTTGATAGAAGATGCATACTCTTCACGTGTTGAAAATGAATTCTAGATTATAAAGCTTAAATGTCTTTAAAGGCATTTTACCCTTTGTTTTAAAGCGGAGCCTTTGAAATGGGTGTGGGTATGTGTGTTTGTGTATATAAAAATAACCAGAATTTTCATTTATTTATAGAATAACAACTTTTCACTTGCGCTGAATGTGAAAGCCTGATGAGAGCACAAGATGTACACTTCAGGGTTCACTGAGTTTTACAAATCAGACTTGTAGAAATGAAACACAGATTCTGAGCTTTGTGGCAATCAGTGTGGATTTCCATATTTCAGCAGGGTATTTTTGGGAAGCATAGTGATTCTTCTGTGCCAGGGCAGACAGACAAAACAGAAAAAGCAACAGGAACTTCTTCATGCAGAAATGGCTGTTTTTATTTCTAAAAAAAAGGCTTGATTGGCATCCAGTAACTTGCCTTAAATAGGGGATATCAACCAAGTGATACTGAGAGCAGAATTAACTGCAGTAGTGACCAAATGACAATTATGTGCATTTGTTTATGTTCCTTTTGATACTAGTCCACTGGCACTATTGACCACAACACTGGAAGGGTGTGCAGAGCTGAAGGGTCTTGAGCTCATCTGTATGGAAGGGATAACAGATAGGCTTGTCTCCCTGCTGCACTGCAACTTGACATTTTTGGAAGCCTGCACAGGGCTTTTACTTTTTCTGGCTCTTCATTATGCAGGCCAGCTTGTAACTACTAATACACCAATGGATCAACTTAGTTATTCACCAGAGGGCATTCTAATCTGATGTGATGGAGCAAAGCTTTCTAATGCCACCTGGAGTTCTTTTCCTCCCCAAAATGATAGGGGCTGTTGGTACTCAAAGGTGGCAACTTTCAGAAACAAAGGGAATTGTTCTGGGACCAACTTTGCTGTTATGAAATTAAGTCTTAGTTAAACATTAGATCTGCTCTATTTGATTCTGTATCACCCTGCTGTGCTGGGAGGATTTGCTGTGTTGGATATAGTTTGCTCATTTAGTAGTTGTAAAGCTGTATCAAACTGTCTCTGTATCCCTTCCCCTCAATTAATTTGCGGGTCTTTTTTTTAATTTTTATTTTTAATGTGTGTATTCTAGAGAGAGAACATCTGGGGACCTTTTTTAATAATTTCACCTGCCTCTACTCTTAACAACTGGCATCAGGAGTTTGCCAGATTTGTACCTAGATTTAAGGTAATAAGCATGTTCAAGAAAGTTCTGTTTTCTCAAAAGCAACCGTTTTGTTCTCCTGAGTTCTTTGCCACATCTGGGTGTCTAATTACCTTGGAATTTGAAACTCTGTAATGAGCCTGATTCTGATATTTTTCCATCATCTGTTTTTTCTGGAGCATTCAATTATCTAAGGCTTAAAAATGTTCTTACTCTAGTCACACGATTTTCATTTTGCATCAGCTTGAAGATACCTTCTTGTGTCTTTAAGCTGATGTGTGTGAGGAATTGAAATGGGGCAGGGAAATGATGTTCAGTTCTAATGTGTGGACCTGACAGCAGATTCAGGAATAATATTTCAGTCTTATGTACTGTCTTTAGGGTTAGAGCAGTATTTTCAGTCATTCATATCAATTTGAGCAAGATAAAGATTGTACATGAACAAATCCTGGCTTGCATTAGAAATAGCGTGGCCAGCAGGGACAGGGAAGTGATCCTACCCCTGTACTCGGCACTGGTGAGGCCGCACCTCGATTACTGTGTTCAGTTTTGGGCCCCTCACTACAAAAAGGACATTGAATTACTCGAGCGTGTCCAGAGAAGGGCAACGAAGCTGGTGAAGGGTCTGGAGCACATGTTGTATGAGGAGCGGCTGAGGGAACTGGGGGTGTTTAGTCTGGAGAAGAGGAGGCTGAGGGGAGACCTCATCGCCCTCTACAACTACCTGAAAGGAGGTTGCAGGGAGCTGGGGATGATCCTCTTTAATCAAGTAATAAGTGATAGGACAAGAGGTAATGGCCTCAAGTTGTGCCAGGGAAGGTTTAGACTGGATATTAGGAAGCATTTCTTTACAGAACGAGTGGTTGGGCATTGGAATGGGCTGCCCAGGGAGGTGGTGGAGTCCCCATCCCTGGAGGGGTTTAAGAGTAGAGTCGACATAGCGCTTAGGGATATGGTGTAGTTGGGAACTGTCAATGCTAGGTTAATGGTTGGACTGGATGATCTTCAAGGTCTTTTCCAACCTAGGTGATCCTGTGATTCTGGGAAAACTGAACTCTAAACAGATTAGAGGGAGAAGGTATGCAGTTGTTATTGCAGAAAGTAGAAGAACCGTAGACATGCAACCAGTAATCAAGAAAAATGAGAGATGTGAGGCATAAATAGATAAGAACAAAAATATTAGAAGAAAATAAATTGAGTTCTTAAGGTATACTGTAAGTGTGAAAGCATAGTAAGTAGAATGCAAAGAACAGTCACTGAAAAACAAGCTGCCTACCTAGTCCCCAGTGAAAAACATTGGAGTGTTGTAAAGGAAGATTTGAAAAGAATGTGTACCGCTGAAACAGTGTTGAAATTTTAGAATTAAATATAGGCAAAAGTGTCAGAAGCTTGCAGTTACATCTGCAAAGCAGAATATAGTTTAAATAGTTGAGTTGTTAACATAGTAACCTTTGATATGAAGAGGTCTTGATCGTTTTTTTTAAGCATCTGATTTTCTTTTTTACAGAGGACAGTAAGAGACACCTAGTTATAAGTAACCAGTATGCCAGTAACATTCAGGCTAATTGTTTGAATGTCTTGGTTACTTGATAAGGTGAAGGAAAATACTTTGGAAGTACTACTATAAGTAATATTTGATTTCTTGATGTGGGGTAGGGCAGTATTAAAGGACTTCTCTTTTCAGATAGCTTGTTCTGCAGATCCCTGATGAGACTGTATGTGGGTTATGGTGGTGTATAGTTTGAGGTATCTATATGAGGAGAAGTTGTGCTAGAACATAGTTCAATACTGGATGATTTGAGTATTTTGGGATAAACTGGGATGTGTATAATTTGGGAATATACTTTGGGATAAATTGGGATTACTGAGACTTCAAAGAAACTGATGAAATAGAAATGCTTAAGTTAGTGAGGAATTACTTTTAAAAAACCTAAAAATAATCCATCTATGTATTTGCATGGTCCAAAATAATAAGGGCCCTGATTAAAAATCCTGGAGTAGAAAACATTAGAGCAGTTGGCTATTCTACCTACTTACTTATCTCTTGTATCAGTTCATTGTATAGAATAGGCGAGCAACTGTTAATGCTTTCTCCTTCTCATAAATGAAATACAGAAAAAGTTTTAAAAACGCAGTCAGGATGCTTGTGAAAAGATAATTTTCCCTTTTTTGACTTGGAAAAAAAACCCAAAATGTTTCTGTCATTATATAGCTGTTCTTTGGGTTTATTGCATAGTAATGTTTACCTCATCCGTGGAACAGAACACGTTGTAAAAAGTTTTCTAAACTTATGATTGCCACATGTTTACAACTTCAATCTTTTTCAACCAGTTTTGTTCCTGCTTCTAATCATACAGAAATGTGTAGTCAGTCATGCTTGTAGTAAACCATAGCAAATTAATTCCTTCAGGTCCATGGCAGAACATGTAAACTCAAAGGCAAATCACTTTTTTATTAGCCTTATTATTTCAGAACAGTTGGAATAATATTCGACTAAAGGCACTTTGAAATTTGGAGCTTGTCAGTTGAAGCATGGAGACGTTTAAGACCTTTCACAACCTCAGAAAGCAGCATTCCTCACTTTGTCTTAGTTGAGTGTAGTCCTTTCGTCAGACAGAAGATGGCAGTACAATATTATTAACCAGTAACTGGTTTCAGTGCAGGGCAGATCTGTTCTGAGTAATGGACCCATGAAATTCTGAGCTATAAATGAATTAACAGATTCCTCTGGCAGCAGTGCTTGATTTTTAAAATTCTTATATTAAATATGTCTAGACCAGATGTTTTAACTTTAGCTCAGATTTCTGGGGACAGTTCTGCAATAAAAAAAAAACAACGGGACAATGGGAAATGTTAAACAGGAGAAAAAGCCCACTAGTCCTGTAGGGTTAACTGTAGCGGTGGAGGACAGACGTCTTTCTGACATAAGCAAAGTATCATTTTTAATTTTTAGAAAAAATTACTATAAGGTGTAACATGCTACTGGCGTTATTGAGACTCTCAGCATAGTCTGATTTAGTCTTTATACTAGACATAAGTTGTTTGATATCTTTGCCTGGAATGCTCTGTTTGTAAATGGTTTTAAGTGCTTTCTGATTTTTCTCTGTGTTAAGAAAGATAATTTCCCTTTTCATTGTTTTTGAGAAAGAGATCTGTCTTTCTCATTTTGTAGAATACATAGTATAAAATTCTAGAGCAGATATGTCTTTATTTGAAAATAATATCTTTCTACTTCTGTACTGTTCTAGGTGCTACCTTACTGGGGAAATCCCCATGATAGAAAGGTGATCAGGAAGTTCTGGAGTCAGGTAACAATAGCACACTCATGTGCTTTGACCATCTTTGTTATTTGTGCAGAGTAAACCAGAAACTGTTGCTACAAGCCACCAAGCTAAACAGTGTGTGGAGACAGAGTTCTGTTTCTTCATCCATGTAGTAGCATTTTCATTAAGTTAATGAGGTAGAAGGCTTCTCTTGTGCTGGAGAGCAATACAGTACAGGGCACTTTAGGGCAGTATGGAGTTCAGTGAAAGAAACCAGAGCTCTGTAAATAAAGCGGGAAGTTTCATTGTCAAGGACTGTTTATTCTATTTGGGTAACCTAACTCAGGATGCCCAAGTCTAGCATCCCTGCAGGCCTGTCAGTTTGTTCCTGATTTAACAGCAGCATTTTGCAGGGTTCAATGCCTGAGTCTTGTCTGGCACATTAAGAAACATCTGAAGTTGTTCAGGGACTAATGGGCTGAAGTCCAGATCCACCAGTTGAATAACTGTGCTGTAATTAATTAAAAAAGTAGCTGAGGAAAAATGCAGTAATAATAAGAAAAGATTATGAAACAGAAGTCTGAAATTACAGTATACACAAGTGAACTCTTCACAATGTATTTACATAATGTGGACATTTGTTTCTTATTTTGTGGTTGTAGAAGACATTGTATACTCAGGATGCTCCTTTCCATGTGGTGATTACCAGTTACCAGCTAGTAGTACAGGATGTGAAGTATTTCCAGCGAGTGAAGTGGCAATATATGGTGCTGGATGAAGCGCAAGCACTCAAGAGTAGCTCCAGGTAATAAATTAACTGGAAACAAAAACTTCTCTCTCTGTCAACCTCATGAAAACATCAGGATTACATAAATTGATAGAAGTTAAAATTGACATCCATAAGACCCTAGTGTCTAACCTAGTTAAGTATCTAACTTAGTTAAGTATGTGTATAACTCTGTGAAACTGGATTGATCCACTAGATTTTCCTTCTCCAAATATGTAAAATGTAATTAAAAAGTAATTAAATTAAAAAGTAATTGTGGAGCAGAAACTTTCATTGAGTACAGGATAGTTAAACAAAACAGTCTGAAATGCTGTTCATCTTCTTTCCTGGCTACTCACAGAATTCTGCCTAGTGAATACTTTGTAGTCTTTAGCATATATTGCTATATTGGCTCCATTAAATGCATTATTTTGATTCCTCCTTCAGTGGCACTTCCAGACACAAATGAAGGTCAGAACCTTGTGAATGTTCTTGGCTGCAATAAAGCCCAATCTTTGCCATAAGACTCTGTGCCAGAAAGCTTTCTATTTGTTTTCAAATAATGGATTTGTCCGTCTTTATTTCTGTAATTGCTTTCCCATAACCTTTGTCCAGGTTGTCACTGTACACTGCAAGTTGAAGACTGCTTTAGGTGCAGACTCATTCTTACCAAAGTCTGTCTCTTCAGCGTTCCTTGGAAACTGCCCCTCTTAAGTGTGTATATATATGTATAGCTCAGCACTCCTGCCACAGTAGACCATACACTTAGTGTTGTAAAGTCTGAAAAATACATGACATTTTGATTCATAACAACTGTTTCTTTTGGGGAGTTAATTATTCTGATAATGAGACTTTATTAGTATCCAAGCATTTGTATTAAAAATGAGTAAAATGATACTTAGAAAAATAAAATAATTGATGCACATTTCTTTGTCATTTGTAAAAGGCTACTTCTTCCTGTAATTGTCTTTTGAAAGACTGGGGAGTAGCTGTCACCGTTTTACTCAGTGACCTCCAAAAATTATTTGGGAAGGTCACTGAAAGCAATTGGTCTTAAAATTCCTTATGTTTTACTGTCTTCTACAAAAAACAGTTTTAATGATTTTTCTTAATTTTTTTCATCAGCGTTCGCTGGAAGATCCTACTACAGTTCCAGTGTCGAAACAGATTGTTGTTGACTGGGACCCCAATCCAGAACACCATGGCTGAGGTATTTGGAAGCTCACAAGAGTGGACGTTTCTTTATAAATAACAAGAATATATACTAAATATATGTGAACAGTTGAGAAACCTGTTGTATTTGTGTGGTTGTGGAATCATGCTTGTAGCAAACCACTGGCAAACAAATATGGGATCAGCTCTGGGAGGGGAAAATTGGGAAATGTGTCACACATTCAAATAAAAATAAACTGAAGATACCCAATGATTAGTAATACCTAGATTACAGGATGAAATCTAATTCTTGGGGCTTTTCCTTCTGCTGACTGTAATCATTGTGCTGTGTTGCTCACTGCTTTCTAATGGTGTTTTGCTAAGTTGATATATCTGGCATTTTTCTGGGTGTCAGGGTGGGGAGGAGGAAGAGGATGCAGCTGGGTTTTGTTTAATTTTGCCATGTCTCATGATCTAGTAAAGTGATTTTGCTCATAAAGAGCTGCAAGTGTTTGGGATCCCCAATTATCTTGTCCACAGTAGGGTGACTTTTGCTGATCTACTGTTTTCTCCTTTTAGCTGTGGGCCCTGCTGCATTTTATCATGCCAACGCTGTTTGATTCCCATGAAGAGTTCAATGAGTGGTTTTCTAAGGACATTGAGAGCCATGCAGAGAACAAATCCGCCATTGATGAGAGTGAGTGCAGTGTGTAACTGCAGTAGTTTTTATATTAAAAATATGTTGCCTTTTCCAACTACTAATGGATAAACTTTGTCTCTCATTTTTTGGTAGGAGAAATGTCCTCTAAAGCACAGGGTGCATAGTGTGATTGAAATGTTATGGTTTGTTGTCCATGGTTTATGTCAAAGTTTGTGTTTCTGACTGTAATGTAGCATGTGAAATGAATAGAAAAGCATGTAGTGAAAATGTTGACTTGCTATTTGTTTCCAGTCCTCCTCCTTCCCAAACACAGGAGAACAAATATTGTAAGTGTTTCTTAAGTTTCTACAGAGCACATGATCTTGGAGATCTTCTGAGTCTGTTGCAAGCTCTAGACATAAAAATTATGAAGTGAAGCCCTAAACACCTTTTGAGCTCCAGAAGAGAAGTATAAAAATTGTTTTAAATTTTATTTTTTTTTTTAAAAAAAAAAGTATTCACAGTAAATTTTAGGGAATAGTTATGTAGAAAATCTAGGTAAGTTAAGTAGCTAATTGGAGTAGAACAGCACAGTTGGAACCTGTCACAAAAATAAAGGCTTTAAGAGTTCTCAAATACCCGGAACTTTGTTTTTACAGGTTATCATAAAGAGTGCAGTAGTCTGTCAGTGCGCTATGCCCTGTTCTTGTGATGTTACAATTTGGGGGGCGCGAGACTTAAAACTGTAATGATCTCTTTTCATGAATTAGCACTGTCTCATCTGAAACTTTCTTCTTCACTAATAGTGATAAATTTAAGCCCATATTGTTCAGCCCAGAGGAATATAGAACACATAAAATGCTTTAGAAGTTTATTTTTTGAAGCAGATCTTTAGGTTCATAAGTTAAACAGTGGAGCTTGGCACTCATTTAAAAAAAGAAAAATCAACAGAGAAATGTGCTGTAAGAACTCATATGGGGGGGAAATGGCTGAGCAGTAAGGGACTTAATTTGTAGTAGAACACCGTATAGTTTTCTTCTTTGGTGAATTAATTGTTCCTTCTTCCCCCTTCCCTGTGTTTCAGACCAGCTATCCCGCTTGCACATGATCCTGAAGCCTTTCATGTTGAGAAGGATCAAGAAGGATGTGGAGAATGAGTTGTCAGATAAGGTGAGCAAAAGTATTTATCTGGAATGAGTATTTCAACTTTATTGTTATAACTCTGTTCTCTAATCTGGTTTTTGCAAACTCATTTGTCAGTCTGCAAACCTTAAATTTCATTGTAGACCTTTCATGGACCTTCAGTTTCTGGCACCATGACCCAGCAGTCTCATTAGATGTGAATGTAACTGAAGAACCCCTAATTAATAAACCTTTCTTCTAGGGAAAACATTTTGTTAACAGTTACAAATAAAAAAATCTTTAAGCCTGATTAAGTTGACAGAAATACCACTAATTGAAGTGAAGGAGATTGATACAGCAGTGATTGGGTAATAAACATCTACAGTTGCCTTTGTGAAGTATGTGGTGTAGATTTAGGATTCTTTTTGCTTGCTTGTACAGAGCAAGAAATGCATAGTGGCAACATCATACTCTTTTCTCTTGTTAGTCTCCTAATTTCATGTGGATGTTAGCTATACTGGATGATCTTGTGGTCAATGTGTCCCCAGGTTTTGGGACCACTGGCTAAGAGACATCTACTTTGTTCTGATGTGCTTATTCAAAACTAGAGCTTCCCACAGACACTGTTAGGTGATGCACCTGGCATTATCATGGGCTCCTGACACCTGTTTAAGATGGCTCTAAATGGGTAGCATTTTAACAGTAGGATAGTAGAATCGAGGTCAGATTTTAAGCTGATCAGCTGCACAAATATGATGTTTTCAGACTTCTTAAGAATCTGTTTGCTTAGTTGTGCTCACATACTTTTAAAGGTCTGTCTCCTACATCATTACCAAAGCCTTCCGAAACACACCTATCGGTTAAGTGCTTCCCAGACTGGATCCTGAAATACAGATATGAATGCAAGTGCCTATATATGTATTTTTTGAGAAAGTTATGTTTTCCTTAAGATATGTTTCTCTCTGCTTTGTGTGTACTGATGTGGTCATCCTCCATTTCAGAGATAGAAAAGGCTAAATCTTCATTACTGTTTTGCAGATTGAAATTCTTATGTACTGCCAGCAGACAAGTCGACAGAAGCTGTTGTACCAAGCTCTGAAAAACAAAATCTCTATTGATGACCTCCTGCAGTCCTCAATGGGCACTACTCAGCAAGCACAGACCACCACTAGTAGTCTCATGAATCTAGTCATGCAGTTCAGGAAGGTAAGGCTATTTTAAGTAATAACTTTTTAAAAACATAATCATTCATTAGTACAGAACTAAAATGTGGCTTCTAGAAAACACCATATAAAAAAAAATTCTGGCATAGGTAAGCAAATTTGCAAGCAGTTCAGTTGTGTTTCTGATGCAGTGTAGCATGATGTTGGGGTAGAAGAGCTTTAGCCAAATGGTGCATGCATCTGCTAACTGGTTTGGTTCCAAATTGGTTGTTGAAGGAAATCATTCACTTGGGAAGAAGAGGCAATAGCTGTTATGTGAATAGGAAAAGGTAAGAAGTAGTGTTCAAATTTGAGCAGATGTACTAAAATAGCTGTGACATACTAGTCTAATATTAAAGTTTTAGTGATCAATAGTCATAGCTGATTTGGGATGTCAGTGCTGCATCAGACTAAATTAATTCCTCCCGGTGTTTGACATGCCCTCTTTCTTACAGGTGTGCAATCACCCAGAGCTGTTTGAGCGACAAGAAACTTGGTCTCCATTTCACATCTCCCTAAAGCCATACCAGATTTCAAAGTTCATCTACCGTCATGGACAGATCAGGGTCTTTAACCACTCACGGGACAGGCAAGCCTTCTCCACTTCCTCTCCAGTTTAGCATATTTAGTATTATTACTTAGATTTATTTGAGCTTTGTAAGTGCTAATTAACTGCCTTACCTGATGTGCTTAAATGACATTGGCCAAGCGATGCATTCCTAGTTTTCTTTCATTCATTCAGCTGTTAAGAATCTGATACGTGATGCTGTTTCTCGGTGGAATCCTGATCATCAAATACCCCTTTGATTGAATAAGAAAGTCAGGAAAGGGAATTTAGAGTTGTTGCTGATGATGTGTAATAGAATTAAACTTTAAAAGAATTCTTAAAAAAAACCCCAAAACCAAAAAAAACCCTGGTTTCCCTTCAGTGAGTTTTCATGTTTAAGGAAGCTATTATCTGTCTGTTGTGACATGGTATATCGTGAGCATCTGCTAGTGCCTTGACAGCTTTTAATGCTTACCTTGGATGAATAAAAGCTGCCCGAGTGCAGTTTTGTCTGACTGTGGGAATTCTTGATTAATTTTGTTTGCATTCAGTTATGAGAAATGCTCAGGGCAGAGATAAGAAAGCTATGTTTGAAGGTAAGACTAACAGTTCTACAGCATCAGATGCAATTCCAGAACAATGGTGTGTCCCAGTGTCAAATGAACAATAATGCATGTGGACTGATGATGCTTTTCTCTTACTGCCATGCAATTCCAGATACCCAGAGTGCTGAAATACTTACAATGAAGAACTGAATGGTTACTCTGCGTTTTCTGTTGATTATGTGATTGAACATTGTAAGTTTTAACACCTTAGTGATTTTGTTTGGTTTTGTTGCTTTCATTTTCAGGTGGTTACGGGTTTTACTTTCGCCATTTGCACCAGACCACATCCAGCAGTCTCTCTTCCATAGAAAGGGTAGGTTTACAGTCCTGGGAAGCAAGTTGGGTTGCACACTTGCATGTGATGTTGTGTAATATGTCTTATTTAGGGGGAAGGACTGAGATGCCATATCAGTCCTCTGAGATAATCTGATTAGAACCTTTTAGAATTTTGTTATCATTTGTACTTGTACATATATTTCATTTGCTCAGTGAGGTAGAGGATGGAAGCAGCTGGAAGAATAATCTATGGACAACTTGTTACTTAGTTACTTCAGTCTCTTGTTCCACTCCTCCTGTCTTGTTTTAACCTGCTTCAAGGGATTAATGCTGCCTTTTTAGTCTAATTTTTCACAGATTCAGTTCAGAGAAATCTTGGATTAATTTCAGAACATGCTGTATTGTATGTTAACCTGCTAACTTCTCTTTCAACTAAAAAGTACATAAGATGCAAGTGACCCAGGATCTAATCAATGAGCAAAAAACCCACATAAGCTGTTTATATTGACAAATACAATTTATTATTATAGACGATTGAAATTTTTTTCACTAAAAAGAGCTAATTAGATTGCTCAGCTGCTGGGGTAGGGAAAACTTTGGGAGAAAAAAGCAAGAGAGATATTGTCTGCATTACTATGCTGAAATCTGTTAGCATGGACCTGTTCAGCTATGCAAAACCCTTTTCAAGTAAGAATAACCAGATGCAGCTACAGGAGTCTGCAGTAGTTTGTAATGCTCTAACTTCCGTATGTCTCGCTAATTTTTCTGGTTTCTGTTTGGTTTGGTATTCGTAATAGACTGTTTTCTTGGGGACATTTTTTTGGCATACCATAAAAAGAAAATAGTTTTGGGAATATAATTTTTGTGTAGAAGTTAAAAGGTAAAAAGATATGAATGGTATTTGGGATATGCAGTGCACATGGGTAGGCCTGAAAGACTTTCTCCATTGACATGGAACATAATCTCTTCTGCTCCTCACCCTTCACTGCAGCATATCCATCATCCTTGCTGTATCCCTTGCATCCTTATCCCCATACTCACATTTCCCTACCAATTCCTACATCTCCTTCCAACCCGTTTGACTGACTGGTTGGATGAGAGTGAGAGGGAGCATGTTTGGCATGAGCTATGCGTGTTCTGGTCAGCTGTCTGGCAGATACGTGTTTTGATTCACAAATGTGCACGCTGCATATTGATTCTTAGTAAGTTAAATCAATGTCCTTACTGGCTGCATGGTTTTCTAGCCTAGAACATGTTTGTCTGTCTTGGTAAATACCCTTCTCTTGCCCAGACTGGAAAATGAACTGGAACTTGGTGTCAGGCAACAGCAGTTCAGATTAAATTTTCAATATTTCTGAAAGATCTAGGTTAAATTAGGATCTCCTGTTTATTTACCTAGATTTGTCATATGTCAGAGAATGTGTACCTTGAACTGATGAAGTAAGTTTATTGTTTTCAGATATGAGTGTCTTGTGAAATGTGTTGGCCTAACTTCAGTATTTATTTGACATAGGCATCAATGAAGAAAGCTGTTTTTCTTTCCTCCGGTTTATTGATGTCTCTCCGGCAGAAATGGCAAACCTCATGAATCAGGGACATTTAGCCAGGTGAGGACAACTGAGGTTTTTTTCCTCTGTTTTAGTAATTATAGGAAAAGTAGAGGTGATGTTGGAGGCATCTCTCTGTAAACCTGTGTTTTCTATGCCTCCTAATATTATAAATTGTCTATCATTATCTAATATTACAGGTATAGGACACCACTATGCAAGGCAATTTTTATGCCTCTGTCAAAAGAAAACCTCTGTTACAAAGATTTGACATTGTAAATACACAAGATGGTCAAAGGGCAGCAGAAGAGTTTGCTTAGGTCACACAGTAGGTTGCTGGCATTATCAAGCATGAAATCCAGACTTTTGAAGGCCAGTTTATTGCAATGCTTACCAGTTGCAATTGAGCATATGTTTTAACACACGTGGAATAAGCTTGTGCTGTGATAGTTGTTCTTCAGCTCCGAGCCATATTGTCTACTTTCCACATGTCCTGTTTTTAATATGGAATGGAATTTCAAGGCGTAGGCTTAGGATAATGGATTTTTAGTATCCTGAACTGCATTATCTTGGAAAGGGAAGTGATCTGTTTTAAGTTATAGTGTACTCTGCAACGGACAGTACTCTGACTGAAGTTAAATAGTGACTGTAAGAAATTTGAGATTAAAAGCAAGTCTTTATTAATAAATAAAGGTGTTTTGCTTAGGGTTTTGTAAGTGAAATACTGTTGTGATTTTGGACTACTGTTTCATTTGTCTGTGTTTTAGTAACATAATACAAATTTCTCTTGATCTATCTGAAGGATCTTTATGATAAATTCTGCATTCATTGTGCAGGTTGTTATGAATAATTTATTTATAGAACAATTTACAGAGGAGTCAGAGTGCAATTCTAAGTAGTAGTGGCTAACTCGGTCTGGACCCTTTTAAACGAAGTGCTTCAAAGTGTATTCTGATTTAATCCCTTAGATTCAGTTAAGCCACCTTAGAAGGAAAATAAAATGAGTAATATAATTGGAAGATGTCTAGCAAAAATTATTTCCTTTAAGTCAGGACACTGTAAGCCTGAAATTCTGAAAAAACATTTGTGTCAAATAGTTACGTTGTAACTCACACCTTTCTTTCACAAAGCAGTGATTAAATTTATCTACTGTGTTTTGTTTCAGATGGTTAGCTCTTTTCCTGTCTCTGAAGGCATCCTACAGGCTCCATCACATGCGTTCCTGGATGGAGACCAACGGGGAGAAACAGCGGGGGTCACGTTTTCTGGGGAACAGGGATTTCTTGCTTGATGTAAATTTCCCTCTGTCTTTCCCTAACTTGCACAGCTGCACTTTGCTGCAGGTAAGGAAAATTTCTGTGATAAGGAGACAGTAACAAATCCTCATCAGTGAGAAATTAGGAAAACCTTTCTATCCTTATAAAACAGAGGAAAACAAACTTGAAAACAGGATGACTTTATTATCTGCTTTATTAGATATAGTTAATAATGTTCAGAGTGCTGAATAGAAAAATAGTTTAATTGCTGTCTTCCTCCCATGTGGTGATAAATTTCAAAACTTGCTATAAAAAATAAATCAGTTGAATTAGAAGTCTTAAAAATATTACTGGAGCAATACGGCTAGAGTCATGATTTGTCAGGGATGGATTCTACATGCGAGCTTAAGAGTTTTATAATATTTTTCTACATGTAAGATGCTTGTTTTCTGACTGAAATAAACTCTTCTCAAATTCAATACGTTGTTGCAGCAACTGGGGAAAGCAGAGACTTCAGCCTAGCAGTGTTTCAGAGCTGATGGACATGCATTGTGAATGGTGTCTTTCTACTCTGAAATTTACTTCTGCTGCTGTCTGGTAGACTCCAAATGTGTTCATCTTACTGTGTAATGGAAAGTAATTTTCTCTAATCTTTTGCCTGTGATGTGTGTGAAGGTTTTGTCTTTTTATGACTAAATTTCTGTTGTTAGGTTATATCTCCGTTGATTCGTTCAACTGGGAAGTAAGTTCACAAAAGTGGTAACATAGAGTCAGGAAAGCATCTAGGTCAGTTAGCAGATATGCAGTAAAAAAAAAAAATCTTTTCTGAAACAGTGAGATCGTGCCAAATTTCTCTAGGGAATATTGCTTCTGTTCACGAGTCTGGAAGGGGAAAGGAGATAGCCAGAATTCAATTGAATAGCGTGTAGAGGAAGTTGAAATTGAAGATGCATAAGCAGTAGGAAACCAACTTTGGACTTGGTGTCATGTTTTGCAGTGTTAACAGCAAAGCCAACAAAATGAGTCGTCCTAGTTATCAAACAAAGAGCAAGCCAACTGAGTGTGTATGCCAGTTAACTCTGGCTGTGCTGGTCTTCTGTGTTTCCATGTGTAGCTTGATAAAATGTCTGCGTTATATGGATTTGCTGTCAGGTTGGATTTTTTTTGTGATGCATTCAGCTGTTTGTATACTGACAGTGCAATGCTTATCTCAGAAACTATACTGCAGCTCTGTCCTCTCATTGGTATGGTATGGTTAAGGAAAACTTGTGTGGTGTCAAATGTTGCAGTCTAACAATAAAGGAGTAGATGGTATCAGAAGTTGTATGCGCTTACAGAAGATAACATTCATTTTTACATGTGTAGAAAGACAATCTAGATCTTTACATAACCTTTGGGTTAGTGTGTATAAATACTAAAATGAAAGTCATTATATTTTCTTAACGAACAGAAGGTGAAATTATAGATACTAAATATGAGGTGTGGAATATGCACATGTAGGTTTTAATACTAACAATGAACTGTAAAACATTTGGATAGGCTACAGACCCCCCTGTACCGCAACCTGGCAAGAATTAAACATGTAATTTGCTTTCTCCAAATAGTTTCTGTTCTTTGAAGAAGTCATTACCTGTGTCTCAGGGGATCCCAGTGCTGTGACTGGTGTAACTAGTGACTGGTGTAACTAGTACCTTTTACATAGAAAACATCCAGCTGAGGAGCAAAGTTCATCAGTGTGTGCAGTACAGAGCATTTGTGATAACCCCTATATCTAAAGGAAGTTTAGCCCTACAGTTAAGACATTCTTTAGAACTGTTTTCTAACCTGCATGTTAGACAAATTGTCACCTGGAGTCACTTTAAAATAAGCTATGTTTGCAGAATTTTGTTTGTACAGCTTACATATAGAACATTTAAAAAAAAAAAAAAAACAAAAAAAACAAAAAAAACCCCAAAAAACACTCCAACCAAACAGGGGGAGCAAAACCAAAGAAAAAACCCACAAAAACCTTGCAAAACTGAAGGGAGAGTTGGAAAACAAACGGCCCTTTATGTGCATGTCTTTTAGCAGCATGCATCATTGTGAGTGAAAATGGACTCACTTTTTTTATCTTAGCCCAAATTTGAGAAACTGTCAATGTAAAATCCCCTGAGGCTTCCTCTAGAGCTTCACAAGATAGTAACATGTAGGGCAGTGAGGAGGGGGAGAAACAGAGGAAAAAGGAAATGGTATAAATCTGGAAAGGCTTTTCTTAACTGCTCAGATCAGCATTTCCGATAGAAGAGACAAAATATGAAAATAAGTCAGTAGACAAAAAGCACATTTATTTTTAATAGATATTTCTGAAATTGAGGTAACACCTGTCTAAAGACAGTATGAGTTTCTTCATGTAAACACAGAAATCCCTTGCAGTGTGAGGTCTCTTCATTCCCTTTACTCAGCACCTCCACAACATGTGTATTATATTTGTATACATTGATTTAAATTAATATAAAATCTGATCTGTTGAGATGAACCCTTCTCTCCTTTGCTTTCCTAATTTTCTTTCTATAAAAAAAAATGAGTGTTAATGAGCTTAAGATGCTGGTAGCAATCACCCATATTTATGTGCAGCTCTGTTTGCAATATAGGAAAGCCTCTTTCAACACTTAACTTTGGACTGCATAGTTGCAGTAGATGTGTACATTCTCATTTTTTAACAGTCCTCCTCTTCAGTTCTTGAGTTTGTTGTACTAAGGTATAGGAGCCATTTCAGAGCTGTGGCTGTGTTCAGTTCTGTAACCTTACCTGGTCTTTTCCATGTGTGACTGATGGGAAGCTGGTTTCTGCTGTCCCTGTTATATCTGGTGTCTGCTCTGTCCATGAATGCTTAATGGCTGCGTATGTCAGGGAATTTAGAGAGGAATGTTTAAGTAACCTCCTCATAATTCATGCACAGGAAGCATGGCGCTGAACACCAGTTTAATGCCAGTGTACAAGACCTACTTCTAATACTGTGTGTATACAAAAATAGCATTTTTCTCTTATTTTGGATACCTTCTTGGAAGTTTTCCTTTATGTTTCTTCCTGGGTACTTCTAATTGGGCTAAAGCCAGCTTTGATGGCTCTTTGATACTGTCTTCTAAAAGGGAATTAAATAACAAACTTGCATAGGTTTGGAATTACAGTTTGTTAGCTTCCTCTCTATCCACTTCTTGTATTCTCACTTTCCAGGAAATAGTTACCAAACCCCTCTAATGACCAGGCCCACAATCGGTATGCCAATGCTTGTTGTCATAAGACTTACTGGAAAGCTCTTGTGGCTGCATGCAGTGCTGATTCCTCTTCATAAAATCAGCTGTATGCCCAGTGTGTGGGCCAGGGGTTAGGGAGAGAGGGGCTTTGAGCTTAAAGCAGTTGTTGTGACTCTGCCTAGTAGCCAGCTGTTGCTGAGAAGGGATGTCACTCTTCCCCTCTAACTCTTGCTGTCCTTTCTTTACTCCCAGCCTCTGAATCCTGCCTCTGCTCATGTGGGCTTGCAGTGTCGCATCCCCATGGGAGCCAACTGCAGAAAACTTCCTATTTTCATGGCTGCTGAATTTGTTCTTTGATTAGATGTGTAGCTAAATAGGCTTCTGGAGGGGTGTGACAGGTGATAAAAGTAGCACAAGAAGTGGCATGGTATGGGAAGGGACTCCCCCTTCTCAGCAGCAGTGCTGGTGCTTTGTTGCCACTGTTTCTGGTTCTCAGATGAGTAAGCCAGCATTCACACTGGTTGTCCACAGCCATGTACTCCCAGCTGTGTGCTTCCTACTCTGCTGTTTCAGCACATGGCCTCTTTTACCAGGTGGTGAAACAGATCACAAAACTAGCTTGGAGTGAAGGGGCAAGTATTTGTTTTCATCTTGACCAACATCTTGATGAGTACAGACAGTTAGGCCAACAAGAAGGGACTCTGCGGGGACAGGAGTGAACATGTGAAGCAGTTGTTGCTTAAGCCAGCATTACTGATAAAGAATTGCCAGCTGAGTAAGAGCCTGGTTTTGGGATCATCTCGCATTATTCAGTGTGGCCCAAGCTTTGACCTGTGATTTTTTAACCCTGCTAAGTGTCAGTGAAAGGCTGTCAGCTCTTTCTGCTCTCACCTTTTATATAGAGGAGCAGATGCTTAGTCAGAGAGTATGAACTTTCTTTTTCCAGCTCCAGACCATGAGTCACACTGGTTGCAGCTGAAAGGCTCACATGCTAGGATTGACTGATTGTATTTCTTAAGTGGTACTAGCACGTATGTACAGTAAGACTATTTTTCTCCCTTGTCATCAGGTTCCAAATTACATGTGCCAGCCATCTGTATCTTGCCCAGTGCATCTGTATGTGGAAATAGAAAGGGCCCAGAATGCATGGTCTGTAATAGACTACTGCTGTGGATGTTTTCTAGCATTTTTTGGCATACATGGGAATGCATATATCCAGTGTATGACATTATATACAGAGTGTCTGCTTCTATCATGTGCCCTGATGTTTAGAACTTAAAACACTGGGTTTTTAGAAAATTGGGAGGTTCTCATGCAATTCATTTTGGTGCATTAGGATGCAATTAATTTTGGTGTGTTAGGAACTGAGGCAGAACAATGCCAAAGCTTTAGATGCTCTTCATGTTTTACTGAAGTGAACTGCTGGAATTCTCAGGAGGGCACATCTTGTGATCCTGTGATGTGTGGCATACGTCTTAATGTTTCTAAAACTGTTGCTTGTTTCCTATAGTATGCATAAAAATGCTCTGCATACTATAGGAAATGATTATACATAACAATAACAATTGGTTGCTATGAATATAGAAGTGTCAGAATAAAAACTAAGCAGCAAAAATGGCTTAATCTATAGGCAGTTTATTTCATTGTTTGATGCAGATATAATAAAAAAGTAAATATAATAACTGATGCAAGTGAATAAAATTTAGTTTTCTGTTATTTTCTGTGTAGAGTTGAGCACCTTCAAAGAGCTCTCCTTTCTTTAAACTGCAATGTCATCTCAGTGTCCCCACTTTTGAGTCAATATATTTTTCTCTATCAAAAGGACGTTGATACATTTGTGGCAAATTCCAGGTTTCATACATGGGGGGGTTCATGTGTGTGAGTAACCATGCTAGCACCTTGAAAGTCTTTGGGATAAAATTCAGAGCCATTTTGCATAGAAAATGAAGAAAAGGTTGGAAAAGATGAAAGTCCAAAGATACCAGTCCAATCTCATTTAGAGTCTTAATTTTTTTCTCTGCCAAATTTCATTTTATCCCTGCTTCAGAGTAGATAAAGGAGTAGCTAGAAAACAACTTGAGGGTCAGACATACTAGAATATTCCCATCCCTTCTTCATTATAAAAGCTAAGGTCAAAAGGTTCAAAGAAGGAAAAACTTGTTTCTGGTGCCAACTGAGTGTAAAGGCAAGTATTGAGGGGAGCTATTCTGATTTCAAGCATTTCAGGATTCGAATGTTCTGATAATTACACAAAGATCCTGCACATTGTCACTGTAGAAGATGTGTAGAGTTTCCTTTTTCAATGAGAAATATTTGGTGAATGTCCTCTGTCTGTCCTTCTCATGGGTGGTTACAAGATTTAAGAGTTTTTCTTTATAGCCATAGTAACTTCTTAATTTTAATTTTGTTTTCAGAACCTTGTGTTCAGTAGCCACTCTAAAGCAGTTACTGGCTATTCAGATCATGTCATACATCGAAGGAGATCAGCTACCTCATGTGTACGGTGCTGCCAGGTGACTGAGCTGCCGTCCTTCCTGTGCATAGCCAGTCCGCGGGTAAGTCAAAGTTAAGTTGTAAATTATGTATTTTCTATTGTGTTTTAAATCTTGTTAGAATTGTGTCTTAGGAACAGGATGATCTATTAGTTTCTTGTGGTTGGGTAAAACTGTTGTGAGGATATCCTTTCGCTACTGTACTCAATAGCACGTTTTTTCATAGAGGAAGTGACTGTAATGTGTACTGAAGGAAAAAGGAAAGTTGTAAGATGCACCCAACAGGAGTTATTCTGAGATACGTAGACTTCACTTTCTCTCCTAATATGCAAAGCAGTAAAATTATAGAAGAGATTGTCGAGTAGATTCCCCAGTAATCTGAGGGGGAGATGTAGGTATGACATGAACAGAACGGATTGGTTGTTTGGTCCACTCTGCTGACAAAAGGGGGCTGAGGAGCAATGCTTTTTTGAAGAGGATGTTCATTTTCTCTCATTGTGTCATCTTATGCTCCAGAAAGGAAACACCAAATTGCAATATACAAGGATTACTTGAGTTTGCATTTTCTAAATCATTTGGATATTAAGTGCTACTGCTTGGGGTTGTCCATCAACTATTAACTGAATTTTGAAATTACTTTAGCTGAAGCTTCCTGGGCTGACAAGAGACCTTCATAAGTCTATGGCTGTTGTTTTCATTCCATGTTGTTGGATCTTGACAAAGCTGGACAAAATGTAGTTATATTACCAGGCTATCCAGATGCCATATTCTTCAGTTACTGTTGATATTATTGCTGTAGTCTTGATCAAATGGGGCTGCATGTGCAATTATACATTGGCATCTGGAGAAGAGACGATGGCAAGTAAGACTCTGCTTTTCACCTACGTGCTGCTCCTCAAGCTGAATTCATGTGTGCCTGCAGCTCTAGGGCCAGGGATCCAACTGAATTTTCAAAGTCATGTATCGCCTCCTAGTCACAACATACTACCTAGTTCAAGAACGAGCAGTTATTCTGAGAGTAAATTGTGAAAACCACTTCTTCAGATTCCTTTGATTTGTTGCCCTTTGTAGTTGAATTTGCATTGCAGATAAATATGTTGAATACTTCCTATGCATTAGGAAGGGAGGAGAGGGGTTCAGAAGGCTACATAGGAAGGGGAAGGAAAAGATGAGGAGAGATCATATCTGACATACATTCTGGTGAATACAGATTGCTTGTTTTGGCTTGGCTGGTGTATAAAAATGATTAAGTGGAGGCATGGATTTTTGTTTCTAGGAATACAAAGGCTTAATTTTACGCTTGTTAGAAACTTTTGGCAGGAGTGTAGAAGACCTGAAACAGCAGAAAGAGCACATATGTTCTCAGAAACGATAGCCTTCTGTTGTTGTTTGACCTGTGATGAATTTTGGGAAGTTAATGGAGCGAATCATAGAAATAGGAGTGTATGTTTATGTAGCAGCTGGGGGAGTGAGTAGAGGTGAGGGGGGGGCTTCAGCGTTGTTTCTTTCCACGTCGGCAATTTTCCTGAGTACAGAGAGGCCTCAATCACAAAAAAAAAAAAAGTAAGTGGAGGATGGATCTTGTATTCTTGTATTCATTAAGAAAGGAATCTGATTAATTCAGTTTAGAGTAATACTGTTTATTTTAGTTTAGCGGTTCAGTAAAGTAGTGTGTCAGAGTTATTGTAGTCAGAAGTGGGTTTGGGCATCTCACAAAGTCTGAAAGATTAACTTTGCACGAAGATAAATGCATTTTACATTTTTACAATTTTACAGTTACCCTAACTAAACTAGGTTATTGAATTTAAGGTGGCAGTGCATTCATATATCCCTACCACTGTATTTTTTTGGATGTATTTCTGAACCATGACTGTTACATTCAGTCAGTTTGACAAGAATGTGTTGACATAGGAGCATTTAGTACTAAGAACTACCCTACCTTTTGTTATGAGTAAAACCACAAAAACAAACCTGGAAAAAAAAAAAAAAACCAACTGCGCCATGGCAAAAAGGAGAGAGGGGAAGCATGAACAAGCTTGAATGGAAGGTTTTTTGGCTCTGTCTCAGAAATGTGTCATTTTTTCTTGTAAGACCGTGTAAAAGATGCAGAGCTCTACCCTAGAAGTGTGTGTATGCATTTTAAAAAGTGTGGAGCTGACAGTAAAGATAGTCTTATATCCTCAGATGTCAGTCAGTGTTACACAGGCATGCTTCCTACATGGGAATATTTGTTCTTCTTAATGTAGAAATTGCACTGAGGCACACACACAGAGAGTTTGTCTCAAGATTGTCTCCTAGCTCGTCCTTTAGGTGAGGTATTACTTGTGAGGAATTACTTGTTAGCTTGTAGAATTTTATGATGTGACTTCATTTTTCTTTTAAAAATCCTAGTGTACAAATCTTCATATTGATTTCAGTAGATAAGTCATGTTTCTGTGTCAGAACTTAGTCTGTTCCGTTTTGTGTGTAGTTGCTGCTGGTCCTAGGTGTCCTGGAAATATAAGTAAGACAGGTTGTCTGTGCCTGAAAGACTATTTGTTCCAGTCTGTCCAGTGTAGAAATATGAAGTGAAATGTGGTGGTTAGCAGTGTCCTTTAAAAGAAACAACCTTAGTCTGTATCATCATTGCGGTGTACATCAATGTTCAGGCAACAAGACTTGAATTGTGAGAGGTCTTGCCCTCTCCCACAAAAGACAGTCGTATGCTTTGACTGCAGATGGCAGTACAAGATAGCATCAACTCTAACAGTATCTAGTGAGTAGTGGGAATGTGTACAAAGTCTTACTTAACACAGTCTCTTTCAGTTTGCAGTGTTTCATGTGACTGTGTGACCTATAAGCCAATCTGGTTTAAAAATAGCTCTTGGCATCTTGCAAAACAATACCTTTACCATGATTGCTAAGATTTTGTATGCTTTTTTGATTTTATTTTGATATGTACTATAATTGTGCTTATGAATCTGTTTAAACAATTGATTTGCCCTTGCAAAAATACATCTCTGTGAGGTTAATTTCTTCCTATGAGAAGAGCTCCTGTAAAACAGGAGTGGACCACCAAGAAGATCTTGCTTGATAGCTTTTACTTTACTCTGAACAACACAGCTGGTAAATGTTCAGAGAGGAGCAGCCAGCATCTAAGATATCAGACAGTCTGTCCTGAGGTATGGGTTGCTTACTTCATCTTAGACTTCTAAAGTACATTATTTAAAACTTGATATTTAAACTATTTTATTGCTTATCATTTAGTTAAACCATTAAAGTATTTTCATTTGCATGATACACTGTTACATATGGTATTCTCAATATGTAGCAGTTAATTGTGTCATGCCAGAGTAAACTGGAACAAAAAATTAATCATCCTTCAAATACATAAAAGTTTTTTGTCTGCAATACAAAGACAGTTCTTTCACTACGTTTAATGTTTCAGTTGTCCCATTATCAAACCAGTTCCCACCCTTTCTCAGTTCTCCAGAAACTTAGCTAGTTGCTGTTGGCTATCAAACCCTAGAGACTCCCATACTGTTTCTTCCTATGCAGCGCTCTCCTTTTCACAAGCTTTCACAAGTTTGATTTCCTTTGTGTTCCTTTTCATTTGTTATGTTGCTTTTCATAGTCTCCTAGGCAATGTGTTCATTTTGCATGTTAGGATTTGTGACACAATGTTTTTTAACTTACATGAATCTACGTGGATGATCTTTTAAAAATTGTAATTCTGAAATAAAAACAACAATGACTGCTAAAGCAGTGATTTATTTGCTTCCTATATTGGTGAAGAAACCAACAAAGCATTGAAAATTTATAACTTTTCTGTGTTTTAAGTCCATACTGTAAGGTTAATTGTCTAATATTAATTTTTAGTCTCATTGTTAAGTGAGTTTACAATATGTTATTAAGTCTGTTGATAGTATGTGAAAGTTTCTACTAGCTTTCTTTTATAAATTAGGTTATAAATAGCTTTGTAAATGCTTACCCCAGAATGTTGGCCCCAAACAGACTTACACTTAGAAAAAACAGGAGGAAGAACTTGGTGATCTGCATTTTTATTGGAAGGAATTGTGCTAGATAGTGAATTGTTGTGTATTTATATTTGAGTGAAAGTAGTGTAATTGTTGTATTTGTTTTGGATCATGCAGTTTAACTCTTGGTGAAGTATCTTAAGAAAAACCCATCAGAATAGGCTGTCCTGGTATGTACCATGGCTCAGTTATGCTTTGGGGTTTTATTATTTCAGTATCTTGAAGTTGTCCTATGAAGGACAGCCTTGTCTGCTGGGATGAACTCTTTACTCGAGGACCTGACAGCCACTGGGCATACAGCTGTTTGGCTAACATGGACCTTCCAGACTCTGTCCAGATTTGGATGGACAGGGCAGAGCAGGGTAGTTGAAGTGATGGAGCCGTGCCAGAATAGCTCACATAGCATGAAATCAAGAGTTCCTGTGTTTGCAACACTGGTCTGCCCAGCTGGGTTGTATGTACTGAAGCAGGTAATAGGGCAAGGGATTCATAGAATGGCCAGAGGAAGATGGCCACCTTGTGCTTGTTTGCACTGTTTCTGTGGTCCACTTCTGTTCAAATCAGCTGTCAAGCCCAAGAAATGTGCTGTTCCAAAATGAGGCTGTTTTCCTGTTCATTTTTTTCCTTTCTAATTTATGTATCTTCCCAATTTTAAATTATCGCATGAATTTCTGTTAAGGACAATATGTAAATCTCATCTCTGCTAGGTAAATACTTGATTGTGGAGGGCAAAAATAAAAATTTAAAAAAGGAAGAAGAAATCAGTCAAAATGAGACGTGCAGCAAGGATATTATTCTTTTACTCTCAGCTTTGCTATCAGTTGTGTAGCAATTGGCACAAGGCATTGTTTATCAAAAGGCAAGTAGGCCATGCTTGGTTATTCATAGGACTTTTTTTTGTGGTGTGGGAAGATGTTGCATCTTTGCTTATTTTAAGCCAGTCTAAGATTGTTTTCCATTTGTACATGTCAGTAATGATTTGACTTTTAAAATTTGATCCTGTGGGAAGGTGTCTGAATCGGGGATTTGGGGATGAGGGGGAATCTGAACAAGAATATTGATTATTATTTTACTTGTAGGTAACAGCTGTGCCACTGGAGTTCTACTGCAATGACCGAAGTGCAGAATACGAGCGCAGGGCACTAAAGGAAGGAGGAAGCCTGGAAGCAAAGCAGTGTGTACTCAATGGAGCCCCAGAGCTAGCAGCTGACTGGCTGAAGCAATGCTCCCAGTTCTTCCCAGAGTATCCAGGAGGGCTGTTAGGGATCAGGCCTCAGAACGGCTGGTCTTTTATCAGGATACCAGGTAAGTTTGGAGGTTGTCGTGGAACAGAGATGAGATAAGTAAGGACATCTGCTCTTTGGTGGTAATTATGCTTGGTTATGGGCTTTTTGAGGGGGTGGTAGTGGTTGTGTGTGTTTTTCCTCCCAAGTGAAAGTTAACTCTGGTATCTTAAAATACACTGTGATTTCATATCCTCTGTCTGGAGTAAAGCTGTCAATGGATACTGAACAAGTCTAATACAAACTTTTCTAATGCTTACAAACCCCTCTTAGCATGCCAGCCCACCACATGACTGTAAAGAGATGGATTTGCTTTCGAAAGCACAGTCTACTCTCACAACCAAATACTATTTTGAGGTTGGAGATAGGAAGATTGCAGGAAAACTAAGTTATACCTTGCCACCTAGTGTATTGGAAGACCTTTCTATTGACCTAAGGGATCTTTTCTTGGTCTTCCTAGTGAAAGAATAAACATTACTGGTAGCAGTCTGCCATGAGAAGAACGGGTTTGGGGACCAAGTTCAGAGGAAACTGGCCTGGAAAACAAAGCATGAGGGATTTACTGAGTTTCAGTTGCAATAAAGAAGACTTACTCATATTTCCCAGTAAAGTGGGAAAGGTACCAGTATACTAGTAAAGTAAATGCCCTTCATTTTTTGCTATAATTAGATGAAAGTAATGCGAGATTTGCTAAAATTTGATTGCCAATACTGCATTGACTTTCATGGGCCGGACACGCTCTTGCTGTTGGAAGATGGTCCGGAGCAGTGAGCCGAGTTGTGCAGAAAGTACTAGAGATCAGAGAGATAGCCAAGAGGAAAAACAGCTTACACTGCCAGATGCTAAGTTATTCCCAGACCCTTTTGGGTCAAGGATGTTTGGCAGGGGAAGTTAGTGCAGTAAAAGGAAAATGGCCTTTTGCTTGCTGTAGTCCGGTTTAAGAAGGTACCTCATAAGTACTTGGAGTCATTTGCACATTTGTATCTGTGTAATGGAGAAACCATTTTTCATGAGCTTGCACTAGATTAGTATTCAATGACAGCAGATGAGTTTATAGTTTCTTCAGTAATTCATTGAATTGTTTATCAATTATTTGGAAACAGAAAATGAATTGTTGTAGCAGAAAGTAGGGAAATAGTGAAGGGATTAATTAAAGTAAAAGGCATGCGTAGAGAAATGAAGAAAAGTAGATGATGTAGAATAGAGAGAGGGCTGCATTCTCTTGAAAAGACTTCCATTTTAAGCTGATGACCTTGTCATCAGCAAAAATTTGTAGAGGAATAAAGGTGGGGTTCAAGAAGCTTACAGGAATGAGTGAATAGGTGCAAGGTTAGACAAATTGTTAAAGCACAGCAAAGAATTTAGTTGAGAAGGTGGCTGAGATTAGTGCATTATGTAAAGCTGGGTTAATTTAGGAGGTCTTAGAGCAAAAAGTGGATTAAAAAAAAAAGTAGTTTCATACAGCTGTGTTTTAATTAGGTAGAAAGTAGCATTCAAAAGCTAAACTTACTGTAAGAGGAGAGGGCACATACCACAACAGGACAGCTGTGTTTATACGTGCAGGAGCAGGCACAGTGTATTACAGAAGGTGATTGATGTGCTGAAGGAGCCATTTACAAGGCTGAAGTCTAGCAAGTGTCAAATGTAATGGTAGGTGTGAAGGTCTGTGGTAAATAGGTGGCAAGAAGAAAAGGGGATACCACTCTCTCCTAACCCTGATCTATCCTCTTCCAGTCTCAGTGTTCCCAGTACCCTGGCAGCAGACTCAGCTGCGATCACTGTGGGAATCTCTTGAGGCTTTTCCTGTTCTTTGAAAGAAAAATGGTCCTGGATTAAATGGCAGGAAGTGTCTGAGTCCTTTTAGCATCGATAAAAAGCACCGGCCTCACTGGCTGTTTACTGTGAGAGCCAGCTAGCTCCTCACTGACCCCATTGTGCCGTGCAGACTGTCGGGAGGGGAACCAGGGGTGTCAACTGGAACCCAGACTTTATCTCTCTTTCCTCTGCTTTTTGCATGTCCAGAAGCACTTTTTCTCATTCTCCAGAGAGCGGTGAGCCCAGCTATGGTCATCGGCCAGAGCTCCTGACAAGGGTTATTTTGAGTCATAATCATTTATAACTATTCTTCCCAGGCCGTAGGATCCCATTGTATCCCCTTGTAGATAATTTATGTTTGTATCCCTGTGTGGCTGGAGGCAGGGACTTTTTTTTCAGACTGAAAGCCATACAATATGATTTGACAGTTACTTTCTTGTTTATTTCATACAGTACTGAAGAACCCAAAAATTGTGTCCTGGGGAGAGTTCTTTGATGTGCAGTCCAGGACCTCTATCTCCTGACTTGCTTAAAATTTTAAACATTCCTTTGATGCTATTAAAAAAAAAAAAAAAAAAAAAAAAAAAAATCTGAAGACATTGTCATTGGAAATTTTCACCGATCATTAAAAATGGAAAATGTAGAATTGCAAATTTTGGAAATCCCATTTAAAAAAGAAATAAACTGCCTTTTTCTTCCCCAGGGTAAAAGGGAATGAGAAATAGAAGTGAGAGAAACCAGAGTAGAGGTGGAAGACACTTTTTCTGTTTTGAATAATTGTGGTGTTTTCTGAAGATGGCATGAATAAAGTAGTACGTTTTCTGTTACTGCTTTCCAGAATTTGTCCTTTGAAGCACTAGGTGGCAGGCTTTAAGCATGCAAAAATATTCGATCTTGTAAAACACAATGGTGTCAAGATATCAGCTTAAAGATGCCAGGTTAAAGTCAAATGGTTTTCTCTTCCAGAGATGATAAATCTTTTTTTCTTAGTTTTGTTTTGCTTTCCTAAAAAAAACCTCACTTTCTCACCAGGGCAGTCTGCTCTGATGCTGAGATATTGGACATATTATGAACTGTTAACAAGTTACTAACTTTTCAGACTGTAAGACCATCTGCAAATAAGTTCTTTACTTGTAATTTGCATTTTACTGCTATTTAAAAATAGTAACTTACACAATGGAGACCTAAGGAGCCAGCAGCAAAGGACGCGCATCATTTCCAGTTACCAAAACTTAATTCTACCTATTCATGCCTGTGTGAGAAAAACAGTAGCATTTTGCTTTTGGAAACTTGCTAATGTGTTAATCTGAGTCAGTCGAGGTTGACTTTTGAACAGACCCTGTTTGTTCTCTCAGTTTTCTTCCAGTCAGATGGCTTTTGGTTAATAATCATAGTAGCTTGTGATATATATCTAGAATTTTCATGTTGCTTCATTCAATTTAATTAATTCTGAAATAGCAAGCTGACCGATTAGAATAAAAGCAGAATGTCATGGCTGTATGAACTTAAAGGAAAGAATAACATTTTGTATAAAGAGTAAACATTCCTACTGTGCAGAGTTTTTGATTTACATAGATGTATTTTAAAACCAAATGACCGTAAGTCATTTCCATTTTTACTTAATTGCCAAAGTTCAAAGTTCGGTTTCCCTTAGAAGAATGCATGAAACTATTAACTATTTGTACATAATTGAGACTGAGTTCTGCTCTAGAGATGAGCGTGTTGTCATACATTATGTTGCACTTAGAAGAAATGCCAGCCTGAGCTGTGGTCTTGAGTTTTCCTTGCAGTATCTCCTTGTCTTGGCGCTCTAGTTGACAGATTCCCTACGGTAGTTGCTAATGATTCAAGCAATGATGTGGCACTTGCTTCTGACAAAGCAACGAGACCACCATCAAAAGGGAGAGCAAATGGGAGAAGAAGAGTGACTAGATAGGCAGACAAGTAAGAAAGAGCAGAGCTCTCCTCTTGGATTCTTAGCTAGTGAATTGCAGGAACATGGCTCTAAACTTATGAAAGGAGAGAGCGTTCACAGCATTGGCTTATAGTGTAAATATAATAGCTAATAATTTTAAACAATATTGACAACTCACAGTTTTTTGAATTTCACAAAGCAGAACTGTTGGCTGCATCTTCTGATGTCCTAATGTAGATCCCACTAATGCCAGCATCAAATCCATTATTTATATTTAAGCTAAAGGATGTTTTTGAAAGAGACCTTGATTGACATACTAAAGCGATGAAGAATCTACCATGTTTCTGGATAAAAGTATTGCTGACTTGTTTTTCCTCACTATTGGAAGGATAAGAGGGAAGCTTGCCTTGTTTTTACAGTTTTAACAAGTCACTGGATACTGTGGCTTTCGCTGGTAGTATGAAGTTCTCTTCTGTTTTTAAAAACCTTTGTCCAAAAGAAGAACCGTGAATAGTGCCAGTTGCTTTTTGAAAAATGGAAATGGATCAAGTTTCTGAACTCCGTCACTGCCTGAAAAGTTTTTTAACACGCTGAAATCTTGGAGATTTTTCCTGAATACTTTCTGTTTTTTTCAACCTTTCTGAAAGGTGTACTAAACCTAGGCATATTATTTCAAAATGATCTTTTGAATTAAGTATAGAACAACAACTACGTTCCTGCTTTTCTCAGCAAACCCCTGGTTGTGTGTGCAAAAATCAAACTTAGCCCTCTGTGCCACATCACTGCACTCGGGCACTCGCAGACTGTGTTGCCTGCTGTGCTCATAAGATCTTTTTAGGAGCACTGTTGTGTGATCCACACTCCTCTGTTCCACTAGTATGAACTTGGTTTTAGCTATATTAAATGCATAGTGCTCAAATGAATGAATTAATTTTTGTATATACTTTCTTTTTTTTAAATCGGAATATTGTGCAGAAAGCTGGATTTTCTTCAGCCCATCAGCTAATTCATTCTGTGCAGCGAGAAGCCTGCAGAAGTGTTTACCTGCTAGACATTAGAGAATGGTACCTGCTAGACATGTTGAAAATATTTGGATCCTGTACTAGCCTACACCATCTGCAGTTGTCGACTTTCCGTTTTGGCTGTAAACCTAAATTCAGACATCCCAAAGAATAAAGAATCATCAGTAGCCTTTCCAAGAGATAATTTTTTTGGAAGAAAATTTCTCTTCATCCTCTTTCAACAGTAATGTATTGTTTACTGAAGTTTATGTACAGAATGTACAAACAGGAAGATCTCCTTCCTGAAAAATACTTCATGAGCAGTGCTGAAATAGAGAGGACATGAAGTATAAAATCTGAAGTGACTTAAAAGATTGCCATCTGGAAACATTTCTTAAACAAAACAAAAAAAAAGTGGAGGGCAGGGAAGAAAAAGAAAAGTTAAGGCAGTGCTGTGAAGGGGCTGTTATTTTAGAGTGACCTAGAGAACTGTTCTTCACTTTCCATGTTGGTGAGGGGTTTGGTCTTTATACTAGATCTGTGGAGGATAAGTCTAAAGCTCAGCAGCAGGTAGCAGCAAATGTCCAAAAGACATTAATGTGTGAAGTAGAAAAGACTTTCTTCAACTGTCAGGGCATGTTGTGGTTGTTGATCTGGTCAAGATGAATCCTTACGTGAAGGAAAAGGCTGTCCAAAAAAAGATTGAGTCCATACTCGTGAGGACATCAATCTGTGATGAGATTTTGCCAAGTGGATATATTCATATACTCCTGTCCCAGCAAACAAACATTATTGTTAGCAGTGTGATTGTAAAGTGTCAGCCAGAAGGGATGTTGCAGTTTCTTCCATCACAACTTGTTACTTTAGAGATTATAATGCAGTGAAGTGCTAGGAAAACTTAGAAGTGAACTTGTTGCGTGTAGTTGTTTTGGCTTTAGTAGTTACCTGATTTTGTTCCATTTCTTTTTTAGACAAAGAGAGTCTGATCACTGACAGTGGAAAACTTCATGCTCTTGATCTTCTGTTGACACGTCTGAAATCTCAAGGACACAGAGTTCTCATCTACTCCCAGATGACGCGGATGATTGACTTACTGGAGGTAGGAGAGCTATAGCATACAGAAGCCAAATTCTGAAGATGCAGATTTAGCAACAACGTTTTGAGGAAAATACTATAATTTGGATGCAGCAAGCCTAGGGTAAAAATACTATATTGAAGCATACCCAGTAAATGCGTTAACGTGCAATATAAGAGCTGCCATCCAAAGATAGACTTAAGGTCCAGCCTAGTGTCATTCTTCCCCCAGTCTACAACAGCCAGTGGTATGAGAAAGATGTACAAGAATAGTGATACTTCACAATTAGTCTCTCAGTGTCCAGCAGCTTGCAGCTCAAGGTCATTCTGAGCCAGATGTGCCTTCTGTATAGTCAGTAATCCTAAATGGATTCTCCTTCCATAAATTGTTCAGTTGCATCTTGAGTCTTCCTAAGTTTTTGTCATCTGCACTGCCCTGTGGCAAGGGGTTCCATGGCTTAATTAGCCTCTTTTGCTGGTTTTGAACTATTTTCTTCTATTTTCATTTGATGCCCACGTGTCCTTTCATTGGAAGGAAGAGGGAGAACAGTGATGAATGTTATGTTGTTTGTAATTTCACAGACTTTTACTGTTTCCCTCTATCATCTTATTCCTGTGCAGAAGTTTGGTAGACATTAATAATGAAAGGTTCTCTGGCATATATGATAGGAAAGAAATTAGGAATTAAGTCATTACTCATTATTTAAATACAGTCAGCCTGCCTCAGAAGAAAAAAATCAGTGTTTGATTAGCAACCATGCCACCAAAGAACTAGTCTGAAGAGACATTAGTAGGAGAGCTATTCATTTGGTTTCCTATTGGTAATACTTACAACAATTAGAAAGAGCAATACTTCTGTTTCTCTGAGGTTCTGTTGAAGACAGCAAAGTTTGAGTTTTTGGCTGGATCTGAAAAAAGGAATATCTTGTGTTACAATGTCTCTGTCCCTTATCAGTGAAGGATTAGTAGTAATAACTTATGACTACCTAATTCTGAGTAATAAAATAGGAGGCTTGATGTACATTAATTTCAAAGAGGCGATCCTGATAAAGTTTTCTGTCTGGTGGGAAAATACTTGCATTGGGCAGTATCATTTCAGTACTGCTGAAACAGCAAGATCCTGTGATCCTTCAGCCATTAGTCCTAGGTGTCCATGGGCTCCCTCAGCAGTGTTTGACATGGGATGCTATCTTCTCCACAATAAAGCAAAGAGAAAAAGTGAGAACCGTGAATCAATAGCTGCCTAAATCATGAGTCCTGTATGAGCAGGAGTGCATTTTAAGGTCAGCACTTAATAGTTCAGCAACAAATCACAAGCTGAATTTTGTTTTTGCTGCTGTGAAGAAAAACAGAACTTGTATGGTTGTAATTCTGTGTTTTGGCTCTTTGCCCAGCATTGCTTCCTATGTCTCTTTTTTTGGCAAACACTGGACATGGTGCAGGTTTGTTGACACCCTACATTACACCAAGAAGCTCATAAAGCTGAGTGTTTAGTGCGTCTGTTTTCTGTTAACATTCCATTTTAAAGGCTTGGGAGCACACCATTTTGCTACATCACCTCCTAAAGGCTCAACTTTACTTGTTGGGTTTTATTACCCAACAAGCCACCTACCAAGTCCTCTGTTTTTCCTACTCCACACCCATGTAACAGAAGCTAGAGTTAAGCAAGCTAAAAATCAAGCAATTACTGAGTTTATAAGAAAATCCTTGTAAAAGTTGCGTAGCAGTAGATATTTATTTTTTTCCTGAACGGAGATATCAAAATGGATCTCCTCTGTCTACTTCAATGTGAAAGAACATAAGATGTCCTCTTTCTTTTAATAGTATTTTGACTGTGTCAGTGTAACTGCTACGATATCATACTAACCTAATTATGCAGAGCAGAGAGCACAAAACACATTGTTTACAAAGTTATAAAACCATGTTTGTTTGATTTAGCTTGAGCTGAAGAACTGCTGCTTAATTCAGCCATTATAAAATGTCAGATACAAATAGAAAGAGGAAAACTATTTTCTTTCAACAGAAGGGGATAAATTAGAAGTTCAGTACTTCTATTTCATGCAGATAATTTTAAAATCACGATGTTTGTTTTTCTCAGCTCGTTTGCTTTCTCTTCTGTGGGAGAGTAATTGTCCATTATTTCAGTGGGAATCGCATTCATGTGATGAGGTGTCAAATTATATTCTGCATGAAGTCAAATGTCTTAGTTACATTCTACCAAAAGTTTATTAATTGTGTCAAAACATAAGACTACTCAATTTGGACTGTGAAATAACATGAAGGGAAAAAGTCTTATAATTTTTGAAATATCAGTGTCAAAGCCCAGAAGAGCACTGACTTTAATGGCACTGCATTCTTACCATACTCAAGGCATTGTGTGTTTTTCATGTATAGGTACTCTGTTGCCAGGACCACTTTTGTTATTATCCCTAGATTGATACTTTTGGTGGTTTGGTGACCCCTTATACTAAACAAGATTGGCAGATACATTTTTTCAGACAGGTCTAGAATAAGTGTCTCCACTGAGATTAAAGCTTCCCCATGAGGCTTTTCCCAACCCACCCCATCACTCCTTGTGGGAACTATAAGAATGAGCAGTCATCAAGTACCTTCCACAGTTACTACTTAAACAGTTGCTTTGCCATCAGAGTGCTCTTTTTCGTTTTTTGGGGCGTTTTTTGGCATTATTTTTTTTTGCTAAAAGCACGCCGTGATCAAAGGAAGGTGATGGAGGCAGAGCAGAACCTGTTAAGCAGTGTTGAACAGACAACTAGCTGAAGGCTCATGCACTAAGCTGGTTTGCGGGGCAGGGGAACAACCCATGAATGCCAGTATCCCAGGTGCAGAATAGCTTATTCTTTTGTAATTTGTGCCTTAGTGGAAATGTCTGCAGTCTGGGATAAGGATAAATGCAATGAAAGAAGTTGTTTTCTAAAGTGTGTTTGGAAGATGCTAATGGAGAGATTGTTACTAGTGAGATGAGAGATGAGTAGATCAAGATGTTGAAAGGTTGAATCATCATAAAAGCAGATAAAGAAATGGAAGAAAAAGGCCTTTGTGATAATAGAAAAAGGATCAATCAAACCTGGAGAAAAGGTTGCGTAGTGCCTGATAGACAACTATATCTCTCTGGTTTTAGTTGGTGACAGAAATCTGTCAGAAATTGAAGAAATCAGTAGTAGATTAGGGCTTGAGTGTCTGTTTGGTGAAGTAGCTGTTCTCTGCTTTAAACTTCTGTTGTTGTACTCCTGAAATCATACTAGCCATGAGCTCTGTTTTGTATAGGTAGACCAAGATTTTAGCCATTTCTACATTGTTAATTTTATTTACCTGTTTTTCCGCTTTCATCTGCCATACATTGAAGCTTTTTTCCAGTACAGCAGTGTTTTTTCCAGGTTCCTTATAGTATGGCAGCTCTTTCACCTTTTCCGCAGTAGCAAAGTGGAACAAAAAGGAACAGGAGCCCTGAAGGATAGGTGAAAAGGAGAACTGAGTGGTACTGTCAGAAGGTTCATTAGAGTGCAAGCACCACCACGTCTTCTTGCAGCACATTAGTTCTGTATCTTCTGAACACTGCAGCTTGGAGCAAGATACATCCAGTAGTTCTTGCTGCTAAAGCACCATCTGTTTCCTTTCTGTCTTCATTTGCAGTCACAGCATCTCAAAAAGGCACATGCACCAGTAGGGTTAAATCTAACAAATGTAACTAGTAGGAGTTGCATCTCATCAGCCAAGGATCACATTGTTAAAATATCAGAGGGTATCTTTCCAAAGAAGTTCTATGGATATCTGTATAGCCTGAAGAGCTTTCTAAGTAATTCAGATTCTATCGATAGTTGCACAGGTATCAGGAAATGCTGAGTGCCTTAGAGCATGAAAAATGTGTCTCACTGGAAAAAGCCTTTGCCTACAGCATTCCTGGTTGATGCCATTTGATTTGTGTCCCAGTCAATGGTTTCAGTTCTGCTGCTTGACACGAGCTGTGGGCTGACACATCAATGTAATGTTCAAAGTGTTCTTGTACACAGTGAGATTCACGGGCTCTTTACTAGGTGAGATAAAGCCTGGACAGACACTAGTGTACAGTACTGGGTTTTTAAAACCGCTAGTCAGGATTTGAAATCGTCAGGGAGCAGATACAATTGGTTTGTTAGGAAAGGTTCTCTTACGCAATGAAAGCTCAGGATTTAGTAAAAATTTAGTCTTTGTGAAAACAAACTTCCTATTTTAGTAATTTTATTTACCTATTTATTTATAGAAAAAGGCACAGTACCATAACATTGTCTGCAGTGCAGCAAATGCACCCCCAACTCTGAGCTGACATCATTATTTATCTCCTATGTGAAATGCAAAAACTGACATGATTGAGTAGCTTTAATTTCTGAATTTCTATTATTATAAAGTATTGCTTACATAAGATTGCCTATAGCATATTTATTGATGACATTTAGGGATTTTTTTTTTTGTAAGTAGAAATTCTGCTTTTATTTTTTCTTCTGGGAGAATCAAAATTGAATGGTTTCAAGAGCAACTGTATTTTTCTGGTGTGTGTTCTTCACAGGAATACATGGTTTACAGGAAACATACGTACATGAGATTGGACGGTTCTTCAAAGATTTCTGAACGAAGGGACATGGTAGCAGATTTTCAGAACAGGTAATTTTTTTACAAGGTGTTTCTGTGCTAAATTGTGTGTACATAGAGAGTTGGTGTAAGATGTAATGGAAATAAATGAAATTTACACTTAATCACTTAATATCACTTTCCTGATATCATATGGACCTCATTTATCTAAAAGAGTTTCTAGGTGGTTTGCTGACCAGGAGTCACTGGTGTTGATATGGAATGCAGTTTTATGTAGGATATTTGTTATCTGTGAAACAATATTGGAAGGAATTTTAGTGCACCCACCTATTGTACTTCTTGCCTTTCCAAATATACTATTGCTTATAAAGAAGCTGAGTAGAAAGGCAGCAAATGTTTGTTGGTTATTATATGCTCTGACAGTTGACACTGTGAAGATGAGATTGAAAATCTTGCCTATGCTAGAGTTTTGAAAGTGACCTAGTTTTCTGCAAAACAAACCATTTAAGCATGTTATGTTAAGAAACCTTAAACTAATATACAAGTGATAAAATGGGGATTTTATTAGATAGTAAGATACGCTAACCCGTTTCATTTAGTAAAACAAACTGGATTCTTGTAATTTTTACAAGCACATCAAGAAAGAAGAGTATGTAATAATTTTATTATAAGTTAATATATTTTAATATACCTTTGTCTCCACTAGGGTGCATTATTTATAATGATTGAATTTATGGTTATTAAGTTTCCTTTTAATCATGAGATATGGCTTGGTGTCAATTTGGTATGGTAGTTCAAAGTAAGGTTACCCTTCCCAGATGTTGATGTGAGCTTGTAAGGAGGTCACTGTTGTCATTGTTGTTTATTGCAGGATGAAAGCAGCATTCTAGACTAGAGAATGGTCCTTGTGTTAGCGGTCCCAAGGTAGCTGGGTCCCTTCGTAGCTGAAGATAGGAGGGGAAGCAATATGCAGCCTTTCAGGCCACTGGTTCATGAGGCTTAAAGACCTGAAGGACTGTATTGCAATGATGAGCCTTATATAAAGCAATAAAACTTGAAAAGAATGTGTGCCAAATACGAGAAGTGAGAGGAGCATGCAGTATTTTTCTCCCTGTTTCCAGGTGTCAGAAACAGATTCCTTGCAGGTTATGATGTCCTTCTGGAATCTTGACTCTTCTTCCTGTAAGGTTCTTTAACCAAAAGAAATGGAGAAACTTTTAATGAACAGAATTTGGTTTTATTAATGAATAGAACAACTGAAGAAAAATAATCATTTCAGCAGGATATCCCTCTGAGATCTAGGTCAGCCAGTCTAAACAAGAATTCCTATTAAAATGTTGGTTGAGTTCCTCTTATACATGATTTACTTATGAGAAATATTTTCAGGAAAAAAAGCCTGATGGAGACTAAACTATCCTGCAGGATATCCTAGCAGGGTGCTGCAAATATATAGCTGTGGAATTATAATTTGTTCCTGTAGTCTGTGGCACTGTCCACTTTCTTCCCTTCCCATATGGCATTTCCAGAAGCATTTCACAGCTGGATGTTCAGGTGACTGTCTATATGCACGTTCCACTATTGTTAGAAGAGTGAAAAGATTTCCTCGCTAAGGATCACCTACATTGCAAACAGGCGCCTGCTGACTCCTTTGGCTTTGTACCTGCAAGATAAAGTCAAGAGATTGACAGCTTGGCTTCAGTTCCTCCCAGCTGCCCATAGCTCTGGATGGATTTTTGTACTCTTAGATTTTGGACTGCCAGAAACCTTTCTAGTTTTAGAGTTCTTGGTGCTTTTTTTGGTGTGTGTTAATTCATAGTTTTCATAATCATTTCTATTGTGTATTGGTAATTTCTTTAGGGGGGCAGGGGGAAATCTTACCTTGGACCAAAGAATGGGTTCTTTGAGAGTCTGTTTTTTTTTATACAGCCTTGCAAGGTACTTGTGAATGTCTTGAAGTTTGAGTCCTGAGAAAATAGTTCTGCTTGACCTTCAAGGATATGGATTCCAAAGCCCTTAGGTTTTTTAGATTTGTTTTGTTGTACTAGCATGTGTGTAATAGCCTGCAATACACCCAGACTTCCTCCAGGAAGGACAAGAAAGAGCTTTTAGATTTGATGAGTGGACTTCCAAGGGCAGACTGCCTACACATAGTTAGTCAAGAAGGAAATGTCCCGTGCTGCTCATTCAACAAGAGTTTCTGGTGCATTACTAATTTTGCACTAGTGTACAGACAGTGTGGTACGAAAAGAACACTGGCAATGCAGTGTCTTCTCTTAAGCAGAGGGCTTTGCTCTGTCACTGTCAAAGTACAGCATGTGAACCTCTTTGGAGTCCTTACTGGTACTGTCTGCTTTGTTTGCGTCAACTTATTCACAGATCCATACGGTGTTAAACACTTTTAAATACTGCTGACGCCCCAGTGGCACTAGTGAGGTTCACGGCCTTAACAGAAATCCTGATTTCACTGTTGCCGCTTGTCGCAGATTAAAATATTTGACACTGTTATCATTTAGCAGTAATTCAAGGTTTATTAATGGTATGAGGAGGATCAAAAGGTTGAATTTTAACAGCACTTAATGATTCACCAATTTAAAGATTAACAAGGTGATTTGGTAGAATACGTTATAATTACTACAGCGACTTAATTACAGATTGGAGAATGACAAGATTCACACTAACTTACTACATGGTACCCTAAATCAAAGTATATATATGTGAACACAAAACATATACACACACAGACAGTCAAAAATATTTGGATTTGGTGACACTCATGGAGGCAAATGTGCACATTTAAACACATAGATGGGCGGAGAGTTGGATGGAAGAGACTAGTCTGTAGTTAAAATTTCCCTCTTCTTGAGTCTGGAGCAAATACAATGCATAGGTACTCCTCAACGGGCGATAACTGAGCCTTGAGAAGTCTGACCTCACCCTGGCCTTTCATCAGCTTTATGGGCAGATGATCTTCAAACCTTGAGGATTGTGTGCCTGAGAGGCATCCCAGCTCAGGGGGGATGCTGGTCACAGCCTGCTGTGATCCAGGTGAGCTCAAAGGGTCTCGCTTAGGAACACTGTTTATAGGGTCCGAGATAATTGACTTTCATCAAGTACTCTTCCACTTCAGCCCAACTCAGAGGACAGAATATGCTGGTACTTTCTCCCAGTTGCACAGGCCTAGAACTTGCTAGATCTTGAAGTTCTGGTGTCACCCCCTTTGGGCCATGACCCAGGTACAGATGTACTGGGCTGTCGGGAGATGATTGATTATCATTACGGTTCCCAGACGGTAGGGTAGGCAGGAGCCAGGTGTGCTAAGGGGGTGCCTCAATGTTCTGATCCACTACCTTTCCCAGTTCATCTTGGGTTGGCCTGTGGCTCAAGTAGGGGGGGAATTGCACCAAGCAGCCCAAGAGAGGAGGGGAGTTGCACCACCACACCGCTTGAGTTGTCATCAGTACTGGTCATCCTATGTATAGGCCTGTCTCCTTTGTCTTCTGTGTGAGCAGTGTTAGAACTGCCATTGAATCTCGACCATCGTTGTCCATTTTGTCTGACTCCTCAAATGGTAGCTACGGCCTAATGCACTGTTACAGGTGCTTGTCTAGTGCGCCCCACCTTCCTCAGTTATGTAAAGGGTTATGAGGCTTAGAGGATTATTCCCAGGTATTGGGATGCCTCATGTCTCTCTTAACAGCCAACACCCTAAATCTGGTGCCAGCAAGTCTGACCCTTGACACTAGTATGACTGTATTAGGGTTTGTGGATGTTCCAAGGAGGTGTTCAGAGACGACTTTCACGAAGTGTCTTGTGGAATGATGATCCATCTTCTACTAGGGCCTTCTGTCTGGAGGGCCACGTTCACCAAAGGCAACTGGTTTGTCATCGACTTCCGTGCTGTCTGAGGAATCCCGAGGAACATAAATCTAATACAGTTAGAGCAAACTGAAAACGCTCCAAGGTGGAAAGGACAGCATGTGTACAGTAATAATGGCATTCACTTACAGACTGTGTTTCAAAGAACTTAAGTTAGAGTGAAATGAATGACTTGCTTTTGTGCGATATCTGATCATTAGTGCTGTCTACATAATCATCCTTGAAACATTTTACGGTCAATCACAACTGAATTATTATATTATTATCTTGAGATTAATCAATTTATCCTCATTTTACAGATAAGAAAAGTGGACAAAAGAAATTAGAACTTTTAATGTGAATCAGCAATGCAATTAGGACTAGAGCGGAGAAGTTCTTAGACTGAAGGACTTCTGTTTGTGCCAGTGGACCCTTGTCCTTTTCTCATGTACTTCTATGTTTGCCTTTGTATTAAGATTATTCTCCCCCCTGCCTCCTCCCCGAGTTGTTTGTTCTGTTCAAAGCACTGAATTTAGAACAAAGCTTGCACCTACACAGTTTCAACGTTTATTTTTCTTTCTTTATCGATTGAGAACTGTTAAGGAAAGATTTTTTTTTTTAACATCAATCAGTTTTGTGAAACAATAAATTGTTCTTTGTCCATATGAAATCTTAATTTCCAATGAGGGCAAGATAAGCAAGCCCTAGTTTGTTTTGATAGAGATTAATAAGCTGCTATTGCAAACTGAATGTTTGCGTGTTCTGACAGTCCTGATTTGTAGATTAACTTCTCTCACTCATTCATATGGGGTTTTTTTGACCATGAGCAGCACAAAATGTTCTGAAGTCTTCAAGTAATAGAAATAGCCCTGATCACTTTATATGGGCCAAAAAATTTTACTTCTGTCGTTATTTCTTGTTCATTGTGCACAAAATAGGTTTTGATCTCTTTCCTCTACAGGAATGATATTTTTGTGTTCCTCTTAAGCACAAGAGCTGGAGGCTTGGGCATTAACCTTACAGCTGCAGATACGGTAGGTGAAGTTTGGTAAAGTAATACAGAATAAAAAATCAGATGTTTAGGTTTCAGTATAAATATTTCTTTGCTTTTCCTGCCTCATATGTCTCCAGCCACAGTTTTTCCCAAGATGCTCATCTCCTGCCTCCCAGCCTTATGATTTATGTAGGAAAATTGGTCTTTCTGTGTGAAAGTTGGCACTCTTTTAGCCATGCTGATCAACATTTTTTAGTACTGCCATTCACATCATGAAATTTCATAAACTTGTTTACTTTGCTCATATTTACAAAATAGTATTATCTTGATGATAAAGTTGTAGACTACTGGACACTTGGTACACAGTTTTTGGTTACAGTTGGAAATATTTTCCTTCTCCCCACATACTTTAGTAGCAGAGTCTAGAAAGGAGTTGCATGACTGAAGGTGTCTACAGATGCAAATAGCACTTTCATACAGTGAATGCTGTTTCATGTATGACTCTGCTCTTAAGGTTCAGCTGCAAACGAATCAGGAGGACAGGTACCTTTCTTCTGTGCACAGAAGAATGAAGCAATGCCTCTAAAAGTACAAAGTCATTTTCACTTGAATATTGGCTTGTCAGGACTGATAAATCACTTCCTTCCCTACTCATCCAAGGTGTAAAGGCATTCTGATTTAGGTGAATTGCAAGGATTTGCACTCTGGAGCAGCTGCCACTAATCACTAGGGAAGAAATACTGACCTACATGAACCATTTATCTCTTCAATAACAGCTATTCTTGTGCATCTAACCCAATACCTTGTGTGCATGCAGATTTGACCCCAAGACAGACTGTAATCCTTAGCCACACAAAACCAAAGATCTCCGAATCAAAAATATTACATTATTTTTTTTTTTTTTTAAATACCCTATCATATCTTCCTGTCACTTAAAAGAAATCAGAAGAAAGCAAGTATCTGTAGGATTTCCAGGGTTGAAAAGTTCTCTTCATTGAAATTGCTTCAACAGAGGAAATAAACAGATGGAAGCACAGGCATACTTCTGCAGGCTCCTTACATGAGCATTTTTAGTTCTGTGTTTTTGCAACTTTCTGAATACTTTGCTGTCTAAAATTTTTTTAAATGGTTTTGTATGCTTACTGTGCACAGAGTACTGTTGGAATGATAGGGCAATATGAATGTAATGTGGCATTTCAGGTTTTTGTAGTGAAAGCACTAGAAGTGTTAGACTAGACTAGACTTTATCCAGGTTTGAAAGAAAAGAAAATTGGAGTATTACTTTAAATGTGAAATTGTAATTTGATGGGCTTTTTCTTCTTAAGGTAAACACTAAAATGGCTCCATGTTGTGGTTAACCTATAATTAATAATATGACAGTGACTTAATGTGGTGACAGACTTAGGAATTTTGTGCCTCCAAAGCAGATCTGTTGAAGAAGATATTAAAGGGATTTTATGGAAGTTGAAACATTCACAATGTCAGTTAGTTTGAATTCATCTGAAATGCAATGGAAAAAAATTCACAGGACTAGGCAAAGCTAGGTTAATACGGCCTGCAGTGGGCCAGTAATTCTGTGGGTGTATAGTAGAACTTTTATCAGCATGTTGGATTTTTGTTTGTTCAGTCACCAGGTGCCTTAAACGTATGGTTTTATTTAATCCTTTCTGTTCTGGTGTTCTTTTGCAGGTAATTTTCTATGACAGTGATTGGAACCCAACAGTAGACCAGCAAGCCATGGACCGGGCACACAGGCTGGGTCAAACAAAACAAGTCACTGTGTACCGGTTGATATGTAAAGGCACCATTGAGGAGCGCATCTTACAGAGGGCTAAGGAAAAGAGTGAGGTAGGATTAAAGAAATCATCTGGAACAAGAAGTTACAGAAACAGTATCAGAAAACATGTTTCAAAATGAGTAAAGAAACAGAAAAGGTATCTGCAGGGAGACAGAAGAGAAGCCAAAAGGGAATGTTCAGATAAACAAATCTGTGTCCCTAACACAGCAACATTACAGCTGCATTATATGGACTAGGAAGAAGCTAATTATTTACACTATGACTTCATGAAAACTATTCCTTATGATGCAATGAAACTACTCAGGTCCTGCACTTGGGCCACAACAACCCCATGCAGTGCTACAGGCTTGGGGAGGTGTGGCTGGAGAGCTGTCTGGAGGAGAAAGATCTGGGGGTTCTAACTGACAAACAGCTGAACATGAGCTGGCAGTGTGCGCAGGTGGACAAGAAAGCCAGCAGCATCCTGGCTTGGATTAGAAATAGTGTGACCAGCAGAAGTAGGGAGGTGATACAATGCACTGGTGAGGCTACACCTGGAGTATTGTGTCCAGTTTTGGGCACCTCAATACGGGAGAGATATCAAGGTGCTGGAGCAAGTGCAGAGGAGGGCAACGAAGCTGGTGAAGGGCCTGGAGAATAAATCCTGTGACGAGCGATTGAAGGAGCTGGGACTGTTTAGTGTGAGGAGGAGAAGGCTGAGGGGAGACCTAATCACTCTCTACAGCTACCTGAAAGGACATTGTAGAGAGGTTGGTGCTGGTCTCTTCTCACAGGTAATTAGTGATAGAACAAGAGGGAATGGCTTTAAACTGCAACAGGGGAGGTTCAGACTGGACATTAGGAAAAGATTTTTCCCAGAAAGAGTGGTCAGACAGTGGAATAGGCTGCCCAGGGAGGTGATGGAGTCACCATCCCTGGATGTGTTTAAGGGTCGTTTAGATGAGATGCTGGGGGATATGGTGTAGGGGAGAACTTTGTAGAGAAGGGCTGATGGTTGGACTCGATGATCCCAAGGGTCTTTTCCAACCTGAATGATTCTGTGATTCTATACTTAGGTTTCTTTAAGACAAGAGCTTCTGTCTTTGCTGTGTCAGGGCTACTGATTCCTCTCATGATATACTGTTATACCACAGCTGAATTTTTTTTTAAAGAAATTTGGAAGGTAATCAAGTGAAAATTATCTGAGGTATGAGGGTGGCTAGAATTGCTCAGTGTCCTGAATGTCCTGAGCAATTCTGCAGTAAGCAGTAAATCAAGCAGTAAACCAAGGATCAAGCAGTAAGTGTATTAGAAACTTTAAACCTCATGACACTTTATGGGCAAGAAAAAATTAAGCAGATTCGCCTTCTTTGGTAGCAGTAGGTATACTATATACCCCATTCAGATGTTTTGTGTACTCAGGCTTTCTTTTAGCTTTCATCTTAGATGCTGATCATGGTGCTGCAGGAACTGAAGCATCTCCAGCTGAATGCATTCGTGTTTCCCTTCTTGAAACTCACCCGTTTTCTGTAGGATACTGCACTAGAGTCACCTGTTATCAACCTGAAAATAAAGTGTAGTCTTTTTGCTGGTGATCCAAATCATCAAAATTGGCTTATGCTAAGGCTTGTTCTCTTTTGCTAAATTGAAGCTCTTCTTTGTTGTTTTGTTTTTTGGTTGTTTGGGGTTTTTTAATACAGTTGCGGTAATAGAGGTTGAGTGAATCGCTTAAACTGAGACACTGACTCAATATGGAGATTTAGTTTTCAGTCAAGGAGACTAAAAATGTTGTACCCTTTAAGAATGTGATCTGCATGATCCTCTGTGCAGATTACTTGAAAAATTGGACTGGTATTTTATACCTGACAGGAGTACTGCTGTATTTTCTTTTTGTTCAGCAGTATATTAATACTGTTATCATTTGTTGTTTGTTACATGGTGCTTTAGAAGAAGTGCAACTTTGCAAAAGGGATGGCAGTTTTCTGCTTTCTAGCTCAGTTGCTTCTCATATTTTATACCCTTAATTATACTCTTAATAAATCTTCCCTGAAATTTTGCTACTAACTTTGGTATGATAGCGAAGTTGAGTCAATTCTGGCTTACACAGATGCGCTGGCATCTTTTTTTGGCTGACTTTCACTGAAGGGTAGTGAGAATGGTTCATGGCTGCTTTGAGTAATTTTTCCTTTTTTTCTCTCTTGGTTTTTTCCTTCTAGATCCAACGAATGGTGATTTCAGGTGGCAATTTCAAACCTGACACCTTGAAGCCAAAAGAGGTGGTCAGCCTTCTGCTGGATGATGAGGAACTAGAAAAGAAATGTATGTGAAATTCATGTTGCAGCATGTTCCCCATCTTCTACTTCAGCTTATGAAATCTGTGTTTTTATCTCTACAAACACATGTATTGCTGATAACAACTTCTGTTTCCTGGCTCTTTTTGTATTGCCAACTCTTGTTAGTACAAGCTGGTTTCATATCACTGCTGAGCTGAAAGATGAAGTTGTGCAAAGAGAGACATGATGATGTGATAAAGTTTTTATTGGCACTCATTCAGGATCATTACATTGTTCCTGAATGACAAAGCTTTGTCAAGATTTATGTAGGTCATGACAAGAAAAGTATTAGTAAAAATGCTGTATTCCAATATACTTTTGAATCTGTATTAGAGGTACATGTTTTTATAGTGAAATTCTTCTTTCGAGCAACATAAGACTTTTTAGTAATTTGGATACAAATAGTTTTAGTAAGTAGTGTTTTCAATGTGGTTTAGTTTTGCTACAGCTGACTTTTCTTCACAGTTCTGTTAGAACTAGAATTTCTTGTAAGATTCATGAAAGGTATGAAATCTTTCCAGTGGTGACAACTTTGTATTTCTTTTCTGACAGTGCGTCAGCGTCAAGAAGAGAAGCGACAGCAAGAAGAAACAAATCGTGTGAAGGAACGTAAACGTAAAAGGGAAAAATATGCTGAAAAGGTACTTTGATGCAAAGAGGCTGTCTGTGTCAGTGATAGAGCCGGAAGAGCTCAGGCTCACTATTATGCGGTGTGGAAACGTTTTATGCAAAAGCAGTCTAACGAGTAAAGCCTTCTTCCCTGTGGCACTTACTTACACAGAAGAAGGATATTACAAAATACCCAATGCATAGTTATCTGTATTTTAATATCATTAGTAACCTGAAAAATAAGGAAGTACTGCACATCCAAACAAGACTGTAGAATCACCAGTAGTCTGCAGACAACAATTTGAGGACTCATGCTTGAAAAAACCAAAATGATCAACTGATTGTTCTATGACATATAAAATGGTGGCTTAATCAAGATTTTGTTCTGCAAGGACAAAAAGGGAATGTAAACAAAGCACCAAACACAGATAAAACCTATATAGCTGCGTGGCTTCTGTGAAACATGGGAAGATCAGTTTGTTTAAAAAAGATAATTAAACTAGTTTATGAAAAGTCTGAATTCTTGAGACAGGGAGACTTTGCATTAGTTAATTGCAATTTTGTGTAATGGTGAAGAATTTCAGGCTCACTCTAAAAGGCCATGGAAACCAAAGTAATTCTGTAAGAGTAATTCTCCATCATTCCATCTATTTTAGGAAGAAAAAGTACCAAACCCTACTTAAATCTAAAGAAGGAGCCTTTAAGGAACCTGTTACTGTGTCCTTCAGAAACTTGTTCAGGGAAATTCTGGGCATGGCATTCCTTGAGTTATAATACTGCATTAGATGTTAAGATTCTGGGTTGCTTATTCCCTTTCTTCTGTTTTATCATCTTTTTCATTCCTGGTATTGTTTTATTTATTTCAGAAGAAGAAGGAAGATGAATTGGATGGGAAGAGAAAGAAAGAGGGCATGAACCTTGTGATCCCATTTGTTCCCTCAGCTGATAACTCCAACCTGTCTGCTGATGGGGACGACTCCTTCATTAGTGTAGACTCTGCCATGCCCAGCCCTTTCAGTGAGGTAGGACTCACTGCTGCTTTAAACTATATACTGTTTCAGTTGTGGCCTTACATCTTGTAGGATTCTTGCTTTCCATTATTTTAGCTAGTGTAGAACTTCGAGTATTTGGGGAAGTGAGATGTCTTAAAGGTGAACCATAGAAATTAAAATAATTTATTGAAAACATAACAGCTGCTGATAAGCTACCTTACAGCTCCTCATGTTATTTGACTTTCCATTATTCCCCTCTTTGCTCTCTGCCTCCCTTTCTTACAGAGTTCATGCCTTGACTCTCCTCCCTTTCAGCCCCTGAAATTTTTCCATTCCTGCCTGCAGTCCCACTTACTTTCTTCTCCCTTTTTCCTGCCTTTGTCATGCTCACATTTATAACTGTGTGCCTTCTTCCATACCAATACCTTCCATAGCAAGAACAGTCTCTTTCTGCTCCTGAACCAAACAGTATCCCTCAAACAGCTCCTTGACGTTCAGTTTCTTTGTAAGTACTCCTTGCTAGTCTCACCTACATCTCCGTCTCTGCTTGCTTCCTTGCTTCTGATTCTGAGTTAGCGTGGGTTTTTTTCTCTGGAATTTAAATTGTAAATTCTCAGTGGCACACATCTTATTTTCCTTCCTCTTTTTGTAAAGAATTGCAAATTGGTTTTGGCAGCAAATATATTTTGTTCTGTGCTGTGTTGATTAAGATTCCTATGTTGTGTTGTTCCCTTATTGACCAAGATTTTTAGTAGCAGTAGTATTAGGTTAAGAATCCTGTTGTTTTCTCTCTTGCAGTTGAAGATGCACAGTTGAACAGCAGTTTTCCTAAATCTCTGCTGAGACCATTAGTCTCCTCCTTCTTAACTTAACATCTATTTTCATGAATTGAAATTAAGTAGCTCCTGGAGGTCTTTACTGCTGCTCAGCATGTAAATAGAGCATGTGGTATGATTAGGCAGATCATGTATCATGCTGCTAGTCTCACATAGAGAAAAGGAGAGAGAACAGAACAAGTACCAGTTAATTACTTGCAATTGTATGTCTTTTAAAGATCTTACTATGTTTGTACCCCTCCCTTTCCTAACCTGAGAAGTGACCGGCTTTGTTCTCTGTCATGTTTAGATATCCATTAGCAGTGAATTACATATGGGCTCTATCCCTCCCGATGAGAGCAGTAGTGATATGCTTGTGATTGTGGATGATCCAGCTTCTTCAGCACCTCAGTCAAGGGCGACAAACTCTCCTGCTTCCATTACTGGCTCAGTTTCAGATACCATGAATGGTCAGTACTTTTACCTTGACTTACTACAAATATTTATTAAACATTGACTTTGTATGGCTAGGTGATACCTTTTCTGTATTTTAACCAGAATATATGTATGGTTGGCAAGATTTGGGGAAAAAAAATTGCCTTTTCATTGTGAAATTACCTCTGATTTGATAGGAAATATGTTTATAGTCTGTTGTTCACCTCACTTTCCTCTTTTCTGTGTTAGTTACTCTTAAAGTTTTGTCCTTTGTTCTTGTGTTACAGAGGTGCATTCTACTAGGTGCATGTTACCAAATTACAGACAACCACAGAACTATTAATCTGTAAACTTTTCCTTGAATTTACTGTTGGCCTAATAATCAGTTGTCTATTTCGAATCGGTGATTGGAGTGGCTGTAATTTTAAATAACGGCAAATATTTTTAAATACCATAGTTTTCTACACTGAAATAAGCACAGCCATAGTTCTTGACAAGTTTCTTTAAGAACAGCAAATGGAAGAAACAAAATATCTATCTTCAAATAAGAAAATGCTTCATCCTGAAGCAGAACCTAGAATCTTCCACCTATTTGTGGATTGGATTCATAATAATAATGACAAGAAGTTGGAGTTAATAAGGTGTGGTTGATGAAGAGTGAACTTTTGTATACATGATTTCTTTTCAGGGGATCACTGCTTGCTAACAGTGTCTGTATTAATGTAAATGAAAAGTGTCAGTTAATAGGAATGGTATTAATGTAAATGGTAGGTCGTTATGATGCTGTATTCATTTGTGAGTCTTCTGAAATACTATAGCAGTTATTGTTTTAACATTCTTTCGTTAAGGTGTTTCAATGCAAGATACACCTCTCACTGGGAGAGGCCAGTCAGGTCGAAGCCGGGGTCGTCCTAAAGGTTCGGGCAGTGGATCAAAAGGCGGCACTGGGAAAGCCAGAAGCCGGAAATCAATAGCGGGAAGTGCAGCTGCAATGGCAGGTGCCAAAGCAGGGGCAGCCGCAGCCTCTGCAGCGGCATACGCAGCCTACGGGTACAACGTCTCTAAAGGTATGTGGGGAATGGGGGACAGCAGGCTGCCCAGAGCAGAACCAACCCCATGAGTTTGGGTGATTGTTGTTTACAGCCTGTCAAAAAATAGATATAAAGCATTGTATTGGTGGTATTGTTTGTCCATTATATTCTGAGATCAGGCAGTACACAATGTGACATGGTAGTGGTGTGGGAGTATAGCCAGTTTCACTGCAGATGCCCTTGAGAGTCTAGTCCTGCAGAAGTTTTGTCTGCCCTTTGAATTAATCTCATACCGTGTATTTTTCCTCTTTGTTTTTTTATTTTGGTGTCCTGACAAATCGGATAGTGTTGTTTAGCCCATGGGTATGGCTGTGGCTTTCCTGCATTGCTGTCATGTTGAAGTTACAGCATTGGGTCCCAAAATCTGCTAAACTGATGGTGATGGTGCTTCAGCTTTACACCAGCTGAAGGTGGCCCAGGGTATAACTGCAAGGTGTTTTGTATCTTAAGGACATGCCTCTTCATTAAACTCTCGTAAATCATATTGAATACAGGATGGTCATAGGACTGATTGTTAGTACATTGTGTGTTGTTGAAGAGCCACAAGTGGAATAATATGCTCACATGGAATTTGATTCTCTTTTCCATTACTAGGCATGTCTGCAAGTAGCCCTCTACAAACAGCAATTATTCGGCCTTCTGGACTTGCAGACTTTGGACCTTCAAGCGCCTCTTCTCCCTTGAGCTCCCCTTTGAGCAAAGGAAACAGTGTTTGTGGGACCCCCAAAAGCTTAAACCTGACCAGCAGTCTCATATCAGAAACTTCAATTCGGAAGCAAAGCAAAGGTGCCCACACCTCAGGTGGTCGGTAGTAATTTTGAACCCCCAAAGCTTGTCTGAACTGCGTTGGCTTTCAGAGTAGACCACCCTGCCAGTTGGAGGCATGCAAATGAATGCCTTGTTACTGTCTAGCATGTGTGTGAAAAGAAAATCAAAGCACAATGGGAGTGGGTGGTTTATGTGAGCACTTTGATTATGTGTATTCCAAAAAAACTATCTTTGCAGACACTGCGAGAAGGAGGGAAGGGAGTCTGGGGTTACTGGGAGAGTGTCAGCTTGTGTTTTATTGACGCATCTGACAAAGATTCCCATGAAGGCATCCAGCTACTCCATGCAATATCCTGCAGCTGCGTGTGCTTGAAGTCACACCACTATACTTTCTCTCTTGTAGCTTGAGGTGGAACCCAGAGTTAGCTTTATCCTATGAAATCAGTATATGAACCCCAGGAGTATCCTGTAGAGTCACAAGACATTTCCGTACTGGCAGCTGGTCAGTGTACGTGCTGGGGTAGTTGGAAGCTAAGCTGAAGATGATGTGTGATCAAAAAAAAATCTTGGATTCTTCTAGCGTGAGCCTCTGGGTTCTTTAAAGATTTGAAATGCAAAGCAAGGTGTCTCAGGTGGTTTCCAGGTAATGGACTCTTTTCAGCACCGTTTGTCAGGAAGAGGTTCAGAGCTGCAGAACAGAGTGCTGGCAGGCCTGGTGAGAGCAGCAGCACTGCCTCTACTTCACGCGGGGGAAGAAACCACAGGCCAGTGGTTTGGTTTCCATTTTGGAGTTCTCATTGGCACGAACGCTCGCTGTGTTCAGAACAATTTGTCTCACTTCTGAGGTGGGCAGAACTCTTAAAAGCTTAGAAACAAAATAAGGCTGTAATTTGTACAAATAGCAAGAAGAGGGAAAGCTGAAGTGCCGTGGAAGAGTTTGCGGCTGCTCCTCTCACTCACTGTGCCGTGGCAGAGCGTGGTTCTGCAGCTTGCAGTGCTGCGAGGGGAGCAACAAAAAACAGTCCCGAGAGAGAGAGAGAACTGTGCCATTCCCTCTTCCAGCCAAATCCTGGGGAAAAAAATTGTCTCGTATCCCAACCATCCATTGACTGTTCTTCCAGTGTGTTTTCCCTTCATCTTTGTGACCATCACACGTACTAGCTTGGTTGAGTTCACTGCAGTGTGCAGGTACCAGTGGCCATGTCCCGTCAGGCTGATAGAAGGCAGCGCTGCCAGTGCCCGTCTGTGTTCTCATTCTCTGGTTGCTCCTTCCCCGATGCCGATGCACAACCCCCCCCGTAGCCCCTTGCTTTGCTGTAAGCGTTGTCTGCATTGCACTGAGATTTAGGTGTGGGGCAGTTCTTCTGTCTGACACATTGAATTAAAAGGCTGTTCTGCCGGGGCACTTTCATCCCTTGAGAGAGAAGCAAGTTGAGTTGCAGATCTGGGCTGTAACAGCGAAAGATGACTTTTTTTTATTATTATAATTTTTTTCCAACCCCAAATCCTTTGCCTGGCGTCCTACAGTGTGGAGCGAGTGCTTCCTGTTGGCTCTGCCTCTAATTTGCACACCTGAAAATAGCAGAACTGAGCTTAGTTAGATTGATTTTTAAACAGATTTGCAGGGGATAATTGAGGGGGAGGTGGTGTTTAATTAACTCATGAAGACTTCCCCCTTCCCCTCCTATTCACATGTATATATGATATTTAGAGGGAATCAGACAAATGCCAAGCCTTTTTTTCTCTTTGAATGTGCTGTCTATTTTTATAACTGAACTTGTACATATGTATAAAGAGAGACACATCTTTCTTTTACTAACTGGAGAAGAAAATCTTAAATAAAATGGAGTGAGATAATTTTATGTAAATCAGCGTCTTTGTGTTTTTTATGCATATAGCTGTATGAATGAGAGGATTAGGGAAGAGAGCGTGGAGGGTGTGCATCTGGAAATGCATCTAGAGACATATGCTGCTCAATGTAATGCTCTAGAGTGTCTACGCTCTTCTGAGTAGCACGTTTGTAACCTTTTTCAGTTACAACTGTACCCTTATCACGTGTCTGTATTCACTGATTATCTCATAATCTGTTTTGGAGTAGGTATGCAGCAGATCACAAGGAAACAGAAGCAAGTATAATATGCGTAATTACATACTACCCGAACGATGATGGTTGAATTCAATACAGTTGATTGTTCTGGGACATCATATTCTACAGTTTTTTGTTTCTTATTTTATTTTTTTTCAGTGGGAGTGGAAAGGACTATTTTATGCATGGTCTTGATTTTCAAACTGCTGGACAGTTGTATCAATTTGTAATCCAAAGTGGAGGGAAAAAAAATATTTGTAACTTGAAAAGATTGCAGAAATGTAGTATGTACTGTTGCATGCTATACTTTTGGAAGATTAAATATTGATATTTTTAAAACTGGTAATACAAAAATATATTTAAAGTCATTTAATCTTCAAAAGAAATACCAAATGACATCACACGTTGTGGCAAAAGTAGTGGTAGACTATCTGCTTGCGAAACTTGCGTCAGGCTAGTGAATTCAGGAGGATCTATTGTTGAATGGCTAGATTGTATCCAGTTCAATTTTTGTAAAAAGTTAAACACACGCATTCTTTGTATTATTCATCATAGAAGAATTGAGATTCTGTGATACTAATCAAGGAATTAGGAGGAATTCATGTGATGGCTGATCTATTCAAATTTCTTGATTTGGGGAAGGAAGTAGTGCTAGAAAGACAAAGACTGGGAATTTTTTTAAGGAGGTGGAGGTAGTTTTGTGATCAACACTGTGGGGAATGCTTCTATGAAATGAGTAAAATGGACATGCACACTGAAGCTTTGTTCTTTGAAGTTTCAGTCTGAGCATCTTTTCACTCCAGCTGTGTGTTGTGCACTTGTCTTGTGGATTAATGGCAGAGAAAGTCACTTTCCTCTGGGGGATCAAGATATTTGCTACTGGCAGAAACAGAGTATTGAATGAACTGAGTTCATGTTTTAAGCTGGAATGGTGAAATAGGTGTCAGTATGTTTTGGGGGATGTTGGAAATGCTGTGCATTGCTCATGCTATTTGATGATGGCATTTTACTCACCAGTTACTACAAAACTGTTAAATACAGTTCACTGATGACTACTGCTGTTGAAGACATTTAAAGGTGATAATTTTCTTAGGTCATCTGAGAAGTTAGGACTAAAAGGTGCTGTCATGTCCCACCCTCACACACATCTTTGTAGTTTAGCCTACGAGGGATGTCCAGTTCAGCAGGGTCCCCAGAACACCCATTCTGCCGACTGCCATGCATGGTCAACAAAGTCTTAACAAGGAGTGACATAATAAGTCTTAAAGACCAAAAACTGCAACTGCAATATTCCTTTGGAAGAAAGCAAGAGTAATTGAAACCATTACCTTCTCAAAAAATTTTGCAGGGTAGTTGGAGGCAGGAGACAGGGATTTCCTTCTGACCTCTAATGCTGAATTTAACCCTTAAGCATGATGAGCCCCCATGCTGTTTGCCCTCTGTCTTCTCTCTGGATATAGTTAATCATCAGCACCCTGAAGATGGCGAAACCAAGCAAAAAAACTGGGGAAAAACCAAGTCAAATGATGCATCAAAGAAGCAAGAGAAAAACTTCTCCTTGCTCACCACAGACAGGTTGTGAAAGCCAACATGTAGGATCATTATTATGTTATAAAAATAGAGCACTCCAGCATCCTCTCAACTCCTCTTCAAAATCATCTATATCAGATACAGGGACCTGCATTGCAGTCCTCAGAAATTCTTCTGTTTAGCTGTACAGTCACTCTGCAGCCCCTTCCACACAAATTCTTGGCATTTCTTAAAAATGGTTTGGTTCCTTGGCTTCACAATGTCTTCAGAATTATTCTAACTTCCATTTTTAATTATTCTGTGGTAAATTGGAGTCCACTTAATTCAAATCAATTGGAGATTAATTAGCCGTCGAGCCATTCTCTTCTTCTATCGTGGGTCAAGCCTGTTGTCCTCCTCATTTAGTCAGCCACTAGATCTCTTCCTCTTCTGCAAAGAGATAAACAGGTTACTGTAGGAGGGGTTTCAGCTAGAACTGCTTTAATTCTTAACTTCAGGATATTAATACTGCACTGTCCAAATGTAGTGTTATTTCTGTGCCTTCTCCCTTTCTGTTGCATGCTTTCCCCACCACAGTGTATTTGCTGTCTCACGATCCATTTGTGGAAAGCTGCCTGTCTGCCCAGGGCTCTATCTTGCTTTATTCCAGTCTTCCCAAAGTATTTCCTTTAGCAGCATGTCCCAGTGGGGGAGGCACAACGAAGCTCAGTGGGAAAAGCTCCATGCGGAAGGGACAGGGGTCTGCACTACTTTGATGGTAGCTCAGGAGCAGCTGAGTTGCAGCTGGGAAGAGGAAGAGCACAACTGATAAAATCACTTGGGGGCAGGATGTGGATCAGTGTAATTTGGGAAATGCTGCCCTGTCACCACTGCATTGCCAGTCCTGATCTCCTACTCTCCGTGGAGCGAGCTGGCCTGCTTCTGCTCCCAGATACACTTACAGGCTCCTCGGCTTCTCACTTCTGCCTCCGACTTTCTTTTTTGATGACTGTTCAGTCTGAAACATGCATTATAACTCTAAGGGAGCCTTACAGGCATGTCTTGTCTCCCCTTCCTGCTCAGGAAGGGATGCTGAGCCATTCCCTGCTGTCCTTTGGAAATTTCTGCTCTAGTGGCCAGAAAAACAATTTGTAGCTCACTACCCAAAGGGATGCTGCTTGCATGTGAAGTGTAACTGAGATGTGCTGAAACTGAGGCTAAAATAAAGGCAATCACATCTTATGCTCCTAGGTGTAAGCACTCACTGAATTGTGAAAGATTTTTTTTTGATTTGCAGACTGCACCAGGTGCACAGCAGTGAATGAGAGAGGGGAAGGGGCAATTCATCCTTTCTCTCAGGAGCATCATTATTAGGATGCTACAGATGGCCCAGCTGTCAGATTCACCCAGCAGGTCTGTATTGTAAACAAGTCTTTCTTGTAGCACTCAGATTAGCATTTGCTCCTCAGAAAAAGCCTGCAACAAACGGCTTGTGAAACAGAAATACGTGGTAAGATGTGTTGGGTTTCTTCCAGCTTCACCCTCCTCTTAGCTCCTGCCTCCTTCCTCAGGAAAGTAAAGTTACTCCAAAGCTAATGGGTCTTCCAGGCTTTTTGTACCAAACTCTATTTACGTAGTGTTCTTCTAGGGGCATATGAGGGAATTCATTTGCATCCCAGGCATGAGGAAGTGTTTCAGGACTCAGGTATGAAATGATGACTCCTTCCTTCCTTAGCTGATGAGCATCAATGATAGAATGAGGTAGGGGAAGAAAACATTAAAACACCACTTCTGTGCTTCTTGAGTTTTCCCGTGGACTGTCTCTTCCTTCTTTGACAGTATTGCTGGTTGTGTTAAGTCTGTCGTACTTTGCAGGAGCTGATGTGAGCTTCCAGGCATCCAGGGATTACGGTGTCCCTTGTCCTCTCTGTGACATTGATTTGCAAGCACCTGGTTTTTCCCTCCCTGCTCCTTAGCCTTGCCCAACTCTTCTCAAGACTCAGGTGTTGTCTTCAGGGCTTTTGTTTGGCAGGAGAAACATTTCTGTTTAAAGGTGTTAATTTTTAAATGCATTGACCCTCGTAGCCTTGCATCTCAGCGTTACGAGAACTGTGAATTAAGATAAAGGTAAGCATATATGCAGTGTGTGCGCACTGTTACCATAAATATACCTTCACCAACTTCTTCAAAACCAAGAAAGACTGTTACTGTTGCTGAGAGATTAGGACCTACTTGGAAATTTACTACTGGTTTGGACTGTCACACAAAACTGATGCGTAGGATCAGACTATTTGTGTGTATTTTCTTATAACAAGAAACTAGTGGCTTTATTCTCAAGATGTATTTAACAAATGCTATTCTACTAGGAGAAACAATTCCTGTTTATCTCACCTCTCACCTGTTCTTGTAGTTCCTCTGATGTACCCCTACATCTTAACTTCCTATCTGGGCCTTCCTCTAGGAAGGAATAAATCACAGGTGGGAGACCTCTCTCCGTACTGTGATAAGATATCTGTCTTTCAGGTTTCTTTTAAATTCTGATGTTACATGTTCCACTGATGTTATAGCAGAGTTCAAATGTAGAAAGTCTCATTTGTATTCAGGCTAGTGAGTGTATTTCAGAATTTTACCGCTACTGGGCAGACAAGCGGTTTTATGATGCTTGCTCTGTAATGATGTTCCCAAATAACTCCCCTCCTAGGTAGGCTCTTTGCAAAGAAAGAACATTTGCGTTAATTGGGAACAACTCTAATTCACTTCATTCTTTATTCAAGTAACTTCTCTCCATAGATGACCCTAAACTTTGTATCCAAGTTGCTCTAAAACCCATCTAACTGCCACACAGAAAGTGTCTTCAAAGCAGTCGCCTTTGGTAGTCCTTACCCTCCCCACAGCCAGCCTTAGCTGGCAGTGCACAGAGTGCTTGTCTGTATTTCACTCAGCCTATAGAAGGCTGCTGGTTTGTTGTTTTTTTGTTTTTTTTTTTTTTTTTTTTAAGAATGGAAGAGTCAGCAAATTTCACATGTAGTTGGCTGAATGTTGCTTTTTATTTTTTTTTTTTTTTAAACTACATTAAGCTTTTGGCACGTGACTGCAATTAGCTACGTGCTGATCAGTGGAACGTGCTGCTGCTCGGTAAATGCAATGGCATGAGGCCGGACACACCCTTGAATGAGGCTTCAGTGCATGTGACAAAGCTCCAGGGTTTTCCTTTGCAAGCAGAGGAAGCAGAAGGGATGTTCAGACTATATGAATTTTGATAGAATCTTCAAAATGAACATCCAAAAACCCCATTTTTTTTTGGACATTCCCTGGATCTGGGGGGTGCTGATGTGAGGACTCTTCTGTGTCTTGTTTCTTCTTGTTGCTCCTGCTCTTTCCATAGAGTTCAGACGAACGCTTTTGTGGACGATTTCTGCATTCCTACAGACCTCTCTTTTCTTAACATTTAATTCAGATTTTTGTTTGATTTAATCTCATTTACAGACATAGTACTATGGTATTTATTTGTAATGGATCTTGAAATAGCTCTAACGATACATAATGGTACATTCCAATCTCTGGATTTCAAGTGCTCCCAAAACAGTAATTCAGCTTCGTGGTGTCAGTTTGTCCAGGAGACTGCAGTCTTTCATCATTTCTGTCATGTTCGGAGTTTGGAAGAAGTTACTGTATCTAACTTGTAGTCATAATTTTACTGTGATATATATTTAATCTGGTTAACATGAAAAAAATAATTGCTGCCCAGTTTTTTAGTAATTTGTCACTCAGCTCAGTTCCTATTGACTAGTTGAAAATTTACTGACATTGTGATGCTGAATCTGTAATGCACAAGTAGCTTTTCAAACATGGTGTTGATTTGGGAGTGGAAGTCATGATGATTTCTTTTATGGGCTGCTATAACCCCAAGTGATTTACATGTTTTTGAAACACACCATCATGAGCTTTGCAGGAGGTGGCTTGCTTCCCTGGGTTTGATAACTTGCTATTAGCATATGCAGTCAGAGGTATATATTGTATAACTAATGTAATTCAGTTACACTGTGGTTTGCTGTCCTTAGCTATGTATCATTGTGTCTGTCTGGAATCAAATAACTAGATGTAAAGAGTGAGAACTGGTTTGGGAGAATATTTGCAGACAGATTAGAGAAGCCCATCTCTTCCTTGCAGCGATATAATTGATAGCAAATGAGAAAAGTAATGCTGTTTAAATTTTTAATTTAAAACAGATCTCGTGTCTGAGCTGTTACAGGAATGTTTATTCTCACATGTGAGAAGTTTGGAACTGCCAGCAGCTGTGAGCCTCAGCCGTTAGCTAAAAAAGCTTGAGGGACTGCAACAAATTTGAGTGATGTGTACAAAACAAAAACACCCCAAGCTATATAAAAATGTTTCTGTTGAGCTTAATTTTTAGTTGGCAAATAAATATTATGCAAGCTTAGGTACATGAAGATTTAAGAATACTGAGAGCAAATTACTAAACTTGCAACCAGGCAGATTCTCATTGGGCAATGGCAAACATTAAGAGTATCTAATGAAAATTTCTGATGACTCTCGCATCCTTGCACCAGGATCGAGTGCTGATTATGCGAGCACACATTATCTTTATTTCTGACGTAGTATCTCTGAATACCTAACGTACAGTTCCAAGTACTCTGAAAAACATCATCCCTCAACGTTTCACACAGTGCCTTCAAAGTCACTGTATGCTTTTGAAATCATGTTCTTGATGTCTCGGTTCCCCATCTGTATAGTGGATATAATATCTCTTCACAGAGGTCTTGTGAAGAGGAATTAAAGTTTGCAAAGGTGCTACAGTGATTTGCAAAGGTCGCTATAGTGATTTGCCAGAGAAAAGTCGAAATGGGGAATGGTCCCTCTGCATTTGGAGCAAGGTGTGCATAAACAAATATAGGATCGTACAGGAGAAAAAGCAATTGAACTGGCTGCTTATTTTTAAGATCCTCCCATCAGGTGAAACGAGGCAGGAGTCCTGGGAAAAAATAGTGGATATTTATTCTGAATGAGGCTAGTCCCATAGTTACTTTTTATCCTCAGTCCTGAACTCGTCTGCCCTCAAATTATAGGATGTATTTCCAGGAATAGATTCAATATAGATGTAGTTTAGAGACACAAATGCTGCCAAGAATTGACTGCGCTGCACAGTGACAAGAGACACCGTTTCATCTGGCCCCTGCCTAGCAGGTCCAGAGGTAATCGAGCCTCTTAACAGTTGGAAGATGAAAAGCATCTATCACAGCCGTGGGGAGCTGCGCATTCCTGCTTTTCTCCCTCTCTAAAAGTGGGACTGTGTGTTCATGGAGAGGAACGTCTTGGAGAAAAACACAGTCTTATAAAGCAGGCCAAAAGAATGAATGTATGTGTAATCTAAAATGAATTTATGTATAATCTAAAGGCCTGCTAGCTGTTTGGAAGGTAGTTTTGGCTCAGTTTTACGTAATGAAGTGGGTACTTCACTGGAAAACAAAAATAAGTGAGCGATTTCAGCCCGTGATGTCTGTAGAAGCATCCTGAGGATAAAGCTGCTGACACCAGTTGTCTGTAACAGTATCTCCCACCCCTGGGGCCCCCGGCCGATGAGCGACGTGCCAGCCGCAGTCCAGGGAGGTCACTTGCAGCACTGACGGTTGTTGTGACACGTGAAAAGCACACACACCAGTGCTGCCCTGGGTTCCTGCGGGGTGAGCGGAGGGAACATCAACACATCCACGGGCAGCCCCTGCCTTTCCTCACCGGTCCCTCCCTCCCGTGGCATTACGCGCTTCCTTGGTGCCAACTTGAGAGTTTGGAAAGGCTGGTGTGCCGTCTAGACAAGGAGGGGATAAAAAGCTGCTTTTTTAGTTTGTTTTCTAAATGTTTTCAAATGTCGCATACGCTTTGTGTAGACAGAGTTTAATATCAGCAGGCTGGCTGTGGTTGCCCCCGAGGCGGTTTGTTTGTTGATGAGGTTATAATTGCTGTAAATGAGTTGGATTCGAGTCTGTGAAATTACTTCAGTATTGTCTGTGCTGTTGGTGTTGCTTGGTCCATAGCTCCAGTTCAAGGCAAATCAGATAGCCAAGGCCATGACCTAGCGAAAACCCAGTGCTGGCATTAGCCTGGACCATTCCCAGCCTCCCTTCACCTGTGAACAAGGGCATGCGGGGCAGGAGCAGTGCTGTGCAAACGAGCACGTCATGTCATCTGTGTGCACGTGCTAGTGAACCCCCTGGTCTGCAGAAATCTGCAGTGGGAAGTATGATCCACAGCTTCGTGCGGAGCGTGGGGTGGTGTGCCCGGCCGTGGCCACTCTGCACGCCGTCTGGCACGGCACAACTGGGCTGCACATCCTGGCACATGCCCAGTCAGCCCCGGTGCACGTTCATCGTGTTTCTGAAGGACAGGCTTGCTAACCAGCAAGGTTGAATGAAACCCATCCTCTCCAAAAGTCATCCTCTGACTTGTCTTCCCGTGGGTGAAGTGCTCACAGATTCCTGGGTGCCGCAATAGCTGATATCTGCTTGCAGATGAAGCAGCACTCTGGGGCTCATTCCTACTGTGTGAGCCAGCGGGGCTCGAGCAGTTGGGATAAAAACTTCCCTTTTCCTTTGGTGACAGGAGTTTTAAGTGCCAGTAGCTATCAGGTGTCTTTTCAGTTGTCAGGCTCAGGCCAAACTGATCCCTGGTGGTTTTAACTGAACCTTCATGGAAATGAGTCCCATTAAAACAGTGAGGTGAGGGAGGCAAAAAGCAGCGTAAACAGGCGGACGCAAGAGAGAAGTCTTTGTTCTTGTGTCCCCAGAGCAGCCCAGCGTGGTCTGGGAACAGTGTGGTGTCCCCAGCTAGGAAAACAGCACCTCTCTGTCTTTGAACTTCCCTGACCTTTTACGTTATTTCAGTCTCATTCTCTGGAGTTCAAGGTACTGGCTGTGCTTCAGGAATTCGCAAGCATAAACACTCATCAGTGTGGCTGGCACTACGATGAGATGAAAAGGGAGTTGAGAAAGAATAAAACACATCCAAAAACCAAACAAAAAGTGTACAGGGTTTGTAAACAAAGCATGTAGAGCTTCCCTAGTGCTGCCCAGAATGCCCACTTCCTTCCGCCCTCCCTTCTCTCCTGGGCCCAAGGCTCTTTCAAAGCAATATGGGGCTTCTCTCATAACTTTAATACAGCATATAAATTAGGGAGGTTTTCACTTAAGCCAGGACAACTCATTAGTAGGAAATTCCGAAGTCTGCTGAGCAGCTGCGGGCTTTGCTGCGAGTGTAGTTTTTCCACAGCCTAACTGTAAATCTAGTTTTTTTTATCCCTTCCTGTGCCTCCGGTGCGTGGGGAACCATGCCGTGCTGAGCTAGGATGCGTGCCAGTGGCACATGGCTGCCCACTCATGCACTTTTTAATGTTGCATCTGTCCTTGAGTTCTAAAAAAATCTCTTTGGATTTGGTGCTACTGAAGTATGTGCCATGTTGTGAAAACTGGCAGTACCAAAGCAAGAAGTCCGACTCAGGGAAAATCTCCCATCCAAAGTCTGCTCATTTGCTTTCCCCTTTGCCTTTGGGATGAGGTTATTGCGCTGAATGTGATATAACCCGATTTAAAGTTTTACAAAAGACTTCCAGGCCTAGATTGACTCCGAGGTTTTTGGGACATGTTGGCAGTGCTACCTACCATTCTGGCACTGAACTATCTGGAACATGTTATATGGAGAAGCATTGAAGCGCACAGGTGACCACATCTATGTGTTTTGTGCTGGATATTTTACGCAAAGTCAGTCTCACTTGTCCTGGTGCAGCTGTACACCAAGTAGACCCTCCTTCTTTCCACTGCTTCACCACCCAATCTCTTGGGGTAGTAGGAGCAGAAGAACAGGCTGTTACCAAGCAGATGTTGTTTCTGGACACATCCACTCGGCATACCGTGTGCACAAAGTGCTGTCCAGCCTCTGCTGCAGAGGGGAGCCCTTGCCAGAACGCTGCCTTTGCAGAGGCTGTAGCAGAAGATCACCAGCTGCTCCCTCACTTGCATCGGCCGACCAGCCCGTGTATCGCTGCAGAGGCTGTCCAGGAGCAGCGATAAGCATTCTTTGAGTTTTTTATCTTTTGCTTTTCCTCTGCCTGTGAAACATCTGTAGGTAATTAAATCCACTTTTCAGCCTGCCTCTTGAGCGGCAAGCAGACAGTAGACACATATGGGCTAGCACGTGCTACCTACAACCAGCTCCTGTAACAGCTGCTAAATCCAACATGTGCCATTCCCTGTGACTTGCACGCTGCCTGCCAGCCTCTCCCCAGCATCCACGGCGGAGCCCCAGGGACCCTCTCGAGGCAGGGGTATGCATGTGGAGCTACGCCTCTCTCCTTCAGCACACCCCGGCACTGAGATCCCACGCTGGCTTCTTGATAGCCTTCAAAGTCTGTGCTGGCCCCACTTTTTGGATGCTCAAATGTATGTTCTCCTCAAGCAGACCCAACCAAGACGTTGGCTGCTTTATGCTGGTCTGTTCCCCACCCTTCTCCATCCTCTCTCACCACCTCCCTCCCACACTAAGCTGCATGCCTGTACTGCCATCAACCACAAACACGAGTTTGGTCTCACGGATTTTCTGACCTGGCATCTCATCTAGAAAAGTACACCAAGTGCAGCTAAGTTCACACTTTGGTGATATGTATTTTAAACTACATTTTTACTAAAGCTGGAATCGCCTAGGTAGAGGTTTACCTGTGTGAAGTCTCCTCAGTTCTTAACACTCCACCTTGAAACGGGGATGATGCTGTAGCACCTAAGGAAACAGAGACTTTTTCTTCTGGTTTTGGCTTCCCTCAATCCTTTTAACATTGCTGAGTTTCTTTATCCTTTCTCCTGCCCTATTAAGGACCATGTGCCCTCGGGAGCGCTTTATACATATGAAGGGCACGGCTGGATTAACTGTTGTCATCTACTTTATTTAGCTGGCTGTGCCACTGCAGAGCAGCTGGGTAGGTCCCGTCCTAATGTACTCAAGGAAGCAGTAACTCAGGGCTGTGTGGGAACTGCCGGGCAGCAAAATGGAAAAGGTTGAAGAAGGGTCTGAAATCACATGAATTATGCTGGGTTTAGACTTGGATAGAGTGTGACTGATAGTGCTTGTAAACATGTTTCTATTGCAACCAGTTTCTAATGTGAGGTGACCTGATAGGCACGAGCTTGCCACAGGGAAGCCAGAGAAGAGACAACTGCATGTGCAAGAGGAAGCCACTAGATAGAGAAGCACCTCCAGAAGTGTCTGGCAGCACTGCGCAAATGAGGGTGGCTGTCACCCTCTGACAAGGTGAGTGCTCCTTCCCTGACCAGCCATCAGGCCAGTGCCAGAGCTGCACCCACAGCCTGGGCTGGCAAGTTGTGCCATGGAGAGGGAAGGCCTACATAGGGGCTGTCACCTTGTGTGTCACTGCTGGCCTGGCACTCCCAAGGGCCACAGCTGTATGACTGCCTCCAAGCTGCAACTATCTTCCTCACATCTGGTTCGTCAGAGGCAAGCCACCATGGTCCCTTGTCTTTGAGCAGCAGTACAAACATGAGCTGGGCATCTAGCAAATGTTGCAGGGTGCCGTCTCTCCACACTCACATGGCCAAAGTTCAAATTTGGGATGCTAACCTCTTAAATTCAGCAACTGGCCAAAACGTGACCAGTTCCCAGACTCACAGGACACAATTAAAGCCTCAGAAGAAAGAGCTTGGTATCTCACTGTCTGTCCTAGTGACTTAAAGATGCAGTGACAGGACGGCAGCAGCTTTTCATTACTCCTGAAAAGAAAATGGGGTCCTTTTTTTGGAAGTCCACTGCAAAGAACTTACTGGGAAGGAAAGGGTAGTTCAGTGAAGTAGGGCATCTGTGCTGAAAATACTTTATTGTTCAAGGGAAGAAGAAACAGCAGCTGAAGGAACACGCCTAGCACTGACAGGTTGTTCACAAGCACTTGCTGCTTGTCTTTTACCAGCGATGTGAAAGATCACGGGGCCAGCCCAGGTGAAAGAGGATGAACCAGCAAAGGGCTCTTCCTGCAGGGCAGCAGCATGGTCCTTAGTGCATATCACCTAGTGACTCCTGTCAGCAGGGTCCCTGTGCCTTTGAAAATTTGAGAGGTAGGAAGATGTTTTTGTTTATTTTGGAAATATTTTGGTATAACCACAGGCTTGTAGCAGTAAGGGAGTGTTTCCCTGCAGGTAAGTTGATTCTTTAACCCTTTGATTTTCCAGCTGGGGGATACAGCAGCTCAGGTGAAGTGAGAGCCTCCACAGAACAGTGAAAGCATAGTTTCCTCTAATCTGTTATCCCTGAAACATACACCTGCCTTTAATTAGTGGTAAAGTCAGTTGTTTCAATTAGTTTTCACTCCATCACTTAAGTCTTGAGGCAGGTAATACTGGTAGGTACAGTGACCTGCTAGTGCTGAGGCAGCTGGTGACCAGAGGAATCAGACAGGAACCTTCCCCCCAGGGGCACGCAGCAGAGGAGCAGCAATTGCTCCCTCCCTGCAGCCGGCAGATCGGGCTGCAGCAGCAGCCTCTCATCCTTCCACTGTTACTTCTTGGAAACAGCCACGCCAAGTTACACTCAGAACAAAAATCCTTTGACCTGCCAAGGGAGAATTGCATTTCTGTGCCTGCCCTGCATGGTCAGGAGGGCTGGCTTGTAGCTGAGGTCAGCACCAGCACTCCGGAATCAGCCAGAGCTGGAAACTGGGGAAAGTCGCTGAATCCCCTTCTCTCAAAGGGCAAGAGTCAATGGGCGCCTCTCAGGAGATCCAGCATGGGCAAGCTGCTCAGCAGGGAGGTGGGTTGGTTTTTTTTAAAACACAGCAAAAAAACCCCAAAACCCGTAGGAAATACAAAACCTTAGCTGTAATGCTGCTGTTTTTTAAAAAAACAAACCAAAACAACACATTAAAAAAGAAGGATCAGTCTGACATTTAAGTCAGTAATGAAGAAGACCAACACCAAAGTACAGAGGACTAACTTTGCAGTTTGTTTTATTACTGGGCACAGCACAGTACCACTTCATACACATACAAGCCACAGTAATACAAACAGTCCCTCTCCTTTTTTATAATCAAAACCCCACCTGGTATCTGGGAGGAGTCAGGTGTCCCAGGGGTCAGCTCTCAAGAGCTGTTTTGCTGCAGTTGCAGTAGTTTTCTTACCAAATACTATGGGTTTTCATACTGTTAATATGTGAAGCTGAAGTCTGAGCCTGCAGCAGCGCCTCTGCTCAACACCAATCGAGGCAGGCTCTGCAGCAGCTCAGAGACTTGCAAGTATGCTCAGTCACGGTCCTTCGCAGCCGAATAAAAGCGTCACCAGACAGGCACCCCGGTATGGAACTAGAACCCTCAAATGTTTCTACAGAAACCCACGTTATCCTGAAGCACCACAGGTTCATCCTGGACTAGCTGCAATGCTGCTGCGGCATCCAGCCAGCCTTCCTGCAGGCAGCACGGACTTCCCATGCAGGCAGGACCGTTTCTTACCGAGTCGGTTAGCAGCACAAGGTCAGCGGAGCTTGGAGAAAAGCTTCTGTTATTAAAGCAGGCTTAGCTCCTCAGAAAACTGATTTAAAACTAGAAGGCACAAATGCAAGGTTGCATGTGGGCTGCATACCACTGTGGCATGTGAACAGTTTAGACACCCCTCGTAAGGGGAAATACAACACATAATAAATACGACATTTTAGAAAATAAGTGCATTACTGTGATCCTTCACAACATAAGGAAGTAGGATCCACAGGAACCTACAGAGGCCGGTTCACTCCATATTGCACAGAAGTCCTGAAATTTAGTGTCAGGTCATTGTACTGGAGGTGGGACGTGGCAGGGGGAAAAAAAAAAAAAAGGTCTTATTTGGCAGAACCTGCCCAAGTCTCCACCACCACAAACAGCTTTTTGCCAATCTGAGGTAGAGTTACATATATACTGCTTAAACCCAGTCAAGTCCTGCTCAACTAGTCTTCAAAGAAAAAAAAGTGCACAGAATAGATGAGCCTCTTTCTTCGCTAAAGAAAGTGAGGTCTGACCCCTGGAAGCAAGCCTTACAGAGCAAAGTTCCAGCGAAGATCCCTGCTCCCCTCCTGGAAAGCAGCGACAGCTATCGTGGTGCTACAGGTAAGGAGTGTAACAGGTACTAATTGCAAGCCCTACAGCAAGCATGTTTTACTCCACTTCCTCCCTCCCCTAGTACTTGCTCATTCTCCCTTTATTCACTCAGTCCAGTATATTTTATCAGAGTTAAGATTGTCCCCATTGCTTTCTCCCCTATGTCCCTTCTACTGGGACCCTGCAAAAAATTATTTCAACTCTTAGACTTCTGAGGGTCACTTGCAGTTTCTTCTAGGGGCTCCTCTGTGCAGTACAGGCACGGAAGGATGGAAATAAGAGCCTCTTCGATGGAGAAGAGATGTTTATCCTCTGCTTGAGGACAAAAGTAGCGCATAAAGTCTGCCAGTCTCAGCAGGTACTCAATGTTGTGACCAGCACAACCGCTTGAGACGATGATCTGAGCTGCAATGTCTTCTTCAGACGCTGGGCCAAGGTACGAAGGGTTCTGGGGTGTTGCAATGTAAACAAGAGCCAGGATGGGTTCCTCTGCATCTTTCTCCTGAGGGTGAAACTTCACCAGCTTGGTGTCGTAGCCTCCCAGGACAGCTTCTCGCATGTTGAGATACTGGAGCGATGCAGCAATTTGTTCCCCACGGACTTCATAGGCCACACCCCACGTGCATGCCTGAAAGTGAAAGAGCAAGGCGGTTATGGGATGCTCTGACTGCAGTGGACACATCCGCTAGCGTTTCAAAGCGAGCCTGCCTTGCTTTGGGGGTCTCTGCACAGCTGATAACAGGGCAGAGGAGGATAACACACCCCCGCGCCAGTCCCAGGAGGGCAGAAGAGCACTCGGCTGCCGACACCAGCCCCCAGTGTGGGGAACACGGCCCAGCCGCGGTACTCACCCCGCCGTCCTCCAGCAGCGTCACCACCCGGCCGGGCTGTGAGGGAGAGTCAAGAGAAGAAGCCGTTAGAGCCGAGCGCGCCCCAACGGCCGCCCTGCGGGCCCCCCACGGCCGCCGCCGCCGCCCTTACCATCCTCTCGCTGCCGCGGTGGAAGGTGTCTCCCTGCCAGAAGCGGCGGCTGTACCCGCGGATGAAGCCCACCTTGCGCGACGTGAACTCGAAGCCCGGCCTCCACACCAGCGAGCCGTACCCGAAGATCCACACCGGCGGCGTCAGCTGCGGCTCCGCGCCCTCCGCCTCCCCCGGGGCCGACGACGAGGTGGAGGAGGAGAGGAGGAAGGGGGGCAGCGGCGGCTCCGGCCGGCACTCGGGGCGCTGCGGGTCGCGCTTCATGGCTTTGGCGCTGAGGGGGTCGCGGCGCTCACGGGGCGGCACGCGCCGGCCGTGGCGCTTTAAAGGCGGCGCCGCCCCGCCCCCTGGCGGCCGCCCCGCCCCGCCCGCGGCTCGCGGCGGGTGATGCAACCGGTGCGGGGTGTTTCGCCGCCCGCGCGTGGGGCCCGGCGGCGCGCGGGTTGCGTCAGGCGGGGTGGCGGGCGCGCGCGGGCCTGCCCGGCGGGAGGGCCCCCCGGCCCGGCCCGGGAGGGCCTGAGGGGAGAGCGGGGGGATCGGGCGGCGCTGCCCGCGCTCGGTGAAAGCTGCCGGGGGAACGGGGCGGTGCCGGCGAGGGGATTCCCGCCGGGTGATCCCCGGGGATGGCCCGCCCCGTCAGAGCCCTGCGCGCGGGGAAAGAGCGGCCGCTCGCCCCCGGCGGGGCTGCGCCTGGGGCGGCTGGAGCAGGCCGCGGCGTGCCCAGAAAGGAGGGCCAGGGTCGGCAAGTTCTCCTCGGAGCCTGCCCCGCGCTGCCGCCGCTGGCTTCAGCCAAGAACGGGAGCTGCTGCGCTGGAAAACCAAGCAGCTAATATTAAACTGGGTGAAAGGACAGCTCCTGAGGTCGGCGGGGCTGAGGCATAAGGCATATGGGTGAAACAGAGCCATAAAAGCCACATAAAGGGGAGGAAATGGTGCTGGATCCGGTCAGCTGAGTGCATTTTCCCTTCTAAATCCAGGCTGGAGTGTGGGCTTGTAATACATAACCTTTGTTACATAGATGGGTCCAAGAGCTGGCTGTGTATGAGATGGAGACCCAGCTGTAGGTCAGCTTTAAGCAGGTTGTGACAGCCGAAGAGCCCGGCTAAAGCGGTGGGTTCAAATTACAAAACTGCTCGTTTTGAAAACAGGAGAGAGGAGGGGGGGAAAGAATGAGTAGCAAAACCATTTTACAGAAGTATTTCCCATTATTGTTCTTGTCCTCTGCATCTAATCACTCCAAACAGTCTATTTACAATCTTTTCTTTAGTTTCCTGTTGGGCCCCTTCCAACCATCATCCACCTTTCCATTCCACTTAACAGGGCGTTGCAGCTACAACGCACACAGACTGTGGTGGGTGCTCCCTGTGCCTTGGCACATGCACCACGGGTGACATCAACAGCCTGCGTGGTTCTCGCATCTGCCCTGCCGTGCCTTGCACAGCATGGCCTCCTCTCCTGCCCTGCATGACGGGCTCTCTGACTTGTCACCTTGGGTGACCCTTCACAAGGTCAGTCTTAACAAAGCTCCTTCATTCTCCTCTCCACTTGCGCTTTTCCCAGTCACCTTCTCTGTCTTACTCAGGCTCAAAGGTATGGGGTCGGCACTGCGTCCTCCCAGCCCTTCACACCACACACCCGTGCTGGTACAGGCTTGCAGCCTCTGGTTCCTTCCCCACCAGTCCCTTTCCATAGCCAGAATGTGAATCCATCCCCTGTTTATACAACCGCCATACCGGAGGCCTTAGTCACAGACAAAGAAGTGCTCTAGAAAGTCTTCTTCTTTGCAGCCGTCTGTGTCAAAGCTCTGCTTGGCAAAACAAGAAATAAATCTACATTTTCCGTCTTGCGGGTCCTGGCTCCTAAGAGACAAGACCCCTGCCTTAGCTGTGCAGTTTGTCAATGCCAAAATAATGTGGCTTTTCAGTCAAATGAAACCAGTTTCGTCTGGGAATTAAACCAATGTGTCCTCTGTGTCCCATTGCAGCAAGCGTATACTTTTCATATTTAGTTCTTTATTTTTTTCCTGCTAAAATCAAGGACATTTGAGCGAAACCCCAATATAATAAAAGCATTCAAACATTTGGCTGTAGCTGCATCATCCTTATCAAGCAAGGGCACAAACAGTGACAGACAAATCAGTGTCTAAAAGATAAGCTGAAGAAGCTCTTGCTAGGTTCTGGTCTTAGTGATACCAGTAAAAAAAAAAATCTAGCCTCTTTCTTCAGTTTTCCTCAGGATGTGAATTTTACCCATCTGAGAAATGCGCTGGATTATGCATGTCTCGTAAATGAAGCACTAGATATCTTATCTGCTAGTACAAGCTAAGGAAAATTGGATCAAGAAATAGAAAATACGCTACTGGGAAATGACTACATGCTTGCTGATGGGAGTGGGGGGAAGGAAAATTGCTCCTTTCCACTGCAGAGCTGTCTCAGCTGTGTGTCTGTCTTTGTCAAAAGGCTCTGCTAGGTGGCTAGGCCAGCTTTGCAACGGAGAGCCAGTGCCTAAAGCAGAAGCCTTAGGGGACCAGCTTCAGATCCCGCACCAGTTAAACACTACAGATCTCTGCTCCCTTCAGTGCTGTTACACCCAGATCATTTAGGTATGAGGTTAGAAACTCCTTTTGAAGTCAAGTCCCTGATTTTCTTGTGTAAAGACATTGGGATATTGCTCCACCATTAGGAGCACAGCCTGGGGGAAGGCTGTTACTGAAGTTGTGACATAGCAGCAAGAGGTTAAGCATTTATTTTGGTTTCAAGCTTTCATTAATCCATTTCTTGTTACTGACTGTACCCACATTGTACTTTGGTTAGATAAATCAAAGGGCATAAGGATCACCAGGGGTGAAGGGCGGAGCAGAAGAGGTGTCCTGGAGATGGTATAGATGTGGCTATGCAAGTAAAGCAGGTGGATGCTAAGGAGAGGATTTAGTGTCTGTCAGTGTTGGAGCTCGTGTTCATTCGTAAGGCGAGGAGAACAGCCTGCCAAACTGAACCACTGGCATGCTCAGGCAGGTGTGAGGGAGGACGTGGAGTGGCAGTGGGGTTAACTGTTAGGGAACACAATGTAGATTCAGGAGTACAACGAAAGGAGATGGAAAAAAAGCATAGGAGTTTGACAGTTTAAAAGTGACTAAGGGAAAAAGGAATGGAAGATAATGGCCATACTCTGTTAATGATAAAAAAATTTAAAAAGCTTAACAGTAGTAAGAATTTTTTATTTTGGCCTGGAAACCTTTAGGAAGGAGAAAAAGGCAGTCGTCGCAGCTTTATTTGTTACATCCTGAAACTAGCTTTTCCAGGTTTCGGGAAAAGGAGGAGCTAGTTTCTCTTTAGCAGTGTATGTTCTGCTTCCCCAGAGTGAACGTTCCCGCGTTAGTGCCGAGTGACTAACAGTGCCAGGGTTGCCTGTTTTTCAGGATAGTGGTGAATCACCCCAGAGCCAGAGGAACCAACCACAGGGCTGGCGTGACACGTAGCAGTGGATTGAAACTGCCATTAGCTTCATCTTGTGTTTCAGGCTATTACTTGCTTCAGTAAGCTGAGGACACACACTGGGTTTTACCGAAAGTGGTTCTATTCAGAAAATACCAACTGGGGACAGGAGGATCACCAGTTCGTTTCCAGGTACCCCCACATCTTCCTCCAACAGCTTGGCACTGCTTTCCTCTCTATATAGTGAGCAGACAGGAGAATCTAAAAAATAGCTCTGCCCCTTTTCCCTAAGGCTTCAGTGAAGATTACAGCTACTGCAGTTGGAGGTGAGGTTCAAACAATGCCACAGACGCTTTAAGGCGATGTAACTCAGTACTATTCCCCTGATATTCACGATGCCATATCTATGTGCATCACCAAGGATCTCACATCTGTTTGCTGAATCCTATTCTTATGGCATTTACAAATCTCCTCCAGATGTGAACACTTACCATATAAATATGCATCCATATAAATAAACATCCTTGTTTCAAACACGGAAATACAGAAGTGGCAATGTCAAAGCTTCCACATTAAAGCTTGGGGATCAGGAATGATGTATGGAACAGTAGGCAGGGGTGTATTTGGATTTGTTTGCTACATCCAAAGGGAATGTACTTTCATTGTTAAATGCTTTAACTCATGGGGTTAAACAGAGTTCCAAGCAAAGAGAAGAAAAAACGGTAAAGGACATACCAGTACTTTAAAGAGAACAACCCTAAACTCTAGTGGCTACAGTACTGTACAGACACCAGACTGACAAACAAAAGCCTGCGTATCTAGGACAACAAGGAAACTGTGCATACAAAGTGCCATTCAGGTGGAAATCAAACAAGGCAGGGAAACCAGTCTCCACATTTAGGTGGCCTGCATGTCAACACTAGTAATAGGATTAATAGCTTGGGGGATTCTTTTTCAGGGCAGAACTTAAGCTGATGCTGATGCTGACCCACTCCATGTTCTGTCTGTCACCCCTACAGCTGCTACAACTCTGGCTGTTGTCAGCTGTGTTGGTGGTTTTTGCAGTGTGCCCAGTTCATATCCCAAAGGCCACTGAATGCCCACAGATGGGAATGACAAACTTAGTTGAGCTATGACAAACTCGATTTGTCATTGAATTAGTTACGTGAGGGGGGACGAAAATAAAAATCCATAGATCTGAAGAGCATTAACATGCCAACAATCCCCAGTGTCCTGGTAGTTGACTGAGAAGTCCTCTGAAGAAAACCCAGCATTATTCTTTTGGCTTTTGAGTCTTGTACACCAAAGTGATCTGCTACACTATGCTTTTTGCCGACTTTCCCTCCCATTCTCACTGCAAGCTGGTGGGCAGTTTTGACCCTGCTGGCAGGAGCTCCCCTCGGTTGCTCTGGTCACCCTGTCCCTCTGTCACATTCTGTGTTGCTGACTGATACTGAGGTCCCCCCAGCACAGGCCCATAAAAAATTTCTTGGCAAAGAATCAGAACTCCAATTTCAGGCTGGATTTTAGCTTGGTTAAGGGCAGACACAGTGAGCAGAGACAGTGTGGAGGGTTGTAGCAGGAGCTTAGGGAATTTTGTCTTTTCTTCCTTTAGGGAAGAAAAGAAACTCAAACACTTCCTACAAGCACAGCTTGAGGGATGAGCATACTGGATACTGGACGTAAAAGCTGAGTACAGAGCTGCTGGAAACCCCTTTTGCCTGAGCCCATAGCATCCCAAGCCTAGGAGCTCATCCGAGTGCCAGGCTGGGAGCTGTGAACTAGATTGGCTCATCCTTCGGTGCTGTGTAACTCCCTGCTCTTCGCTCCCTGTGGCCTTAGTCTGCTGCCCAGGTGCTACGCTGACACCTAGAAGGGCATTTTGAGGAGTCACGTGCATGTCCACACAGGTAAGACACAGACGGAGGTGGCATGGGCTCAGATGGCTCCGATGGCTTGGGCAGGAACCTCAGCCTTGACTGTAAATGTCAGTGCCTTATCCGGGCTGATTTAGTGTTGGCATTTAGTTTCACGTCAGGAGGTGATTTAGTTTTACTTCTAGTATATGAAGAGAAGAAAAATGGGTTTATAGCTAAAATTTTAACAAAGCATGTTTGAGAAAAACCTGAAGGAACTGGTTGATACGAGCAGGTAGGCTGAAGAGTCCGAAGACAGAAATGTGGAAGACCCTCAGTCAAAGTTAGAAAGCAATCTACGGTTTGCATCCTAAGCAGGGAAAGAAAGGTGTTTAGTGAGTAACCAGCTGATTTCAAAAAGGGTTTAAGAAATAATAAGGAGCTCATACAGGATGGAAAAGGAATAATGCAACAGAGAAACCTCTGTTTGGCACTTTACTATAGAATGAAGCAAGAGCTTTAGAAGTTAGGGGTAATTTACACATTGCAAAGAGTTTAAAACTCAGTAAGAAGCTTTCTAGTCACATAAAAAGAGAATCAAGAAAGAAGTGAGATAACAGGCAGCAATATGACTGCCAAAACTAAAGATAGCTTAGATGCAAACCAATAAAAGACAGGATGGTGATTGTTATGAGGCTTTTAAAAAAATTACCACATCTGAAGCAAAATCACAGTTCTAAGAACTCCTGGTGCTTGTGTCAAGGGAGGTGAAAGAACAGACACAAACCAAGAGTTTATTAGCAAGGAATGTAAATATATCTAAGTGGGACAGGTACCACATGACTGGAAAATAGCAAGCAGTGCCTGTATTTGAGATGTGAAAAATAAAATGCAATGTAGCAAACTGAAGTTAGTTAGTCTGACCTCAATAACACACAAATCTTTCTATTATGTGCTTTGACAGAAAGAATAACTCAGGATGCAGATATAGTTGAAATACACAATGGGCTTAGCAAAACACTTCACTGCAGACTAACTTCACAGCTGTCTTCAATAATTGACTTCTGCAGAGAAGAGAATGTGCAGATGTAGTTTGCCTAGGCTTCAGCAAAGTATTTAATAGGGTAACGCATGACAAGTTATTAGGTGAGATGCAGACAGGAACTGTTACAAGGGAGATGACTGCACTGGATAAGAGAGGAAAACTGGGGGGCATTAACCGGGTACTGTTATTTTGAGACATGCTGGTGTGGTTCTGGGCTGCATGAGGGAATCACCCACCAAATCAGCAAGAGTTAATGCACAACACCCTGCTGAAGCTGCAACTGAAAGACTGTTTACAGTTCAAAAAAAAGATGAAAGCATGGACAGAACAGGGGAGAGCTGTTCAGCTGATCGAGGGAACAAAGACCCCTCCCTCCTGGAGGATGCTGGGCTTGCTTAGCCTGGCCGTATGTAAATGGGGGAACAGGACTGGTTTACATCATGGAGTTTACCCTGGTGACTGGTGAAAGAGGAGGAGAAGGGAGCTGTTACTCAAACTGAATTGGTACAAAAGCACATGAGCAGTAACTGGACATGAGTGGCATAGCCTGGAGGTTGAAAAGAATATCCTAACCTGCAGAGCAGCAAGTTTTTAAAATTGCATCGCCCACTCCTCCAGATGAAGAACCAATAACAGAAAAAAAACAACTTTATGTAGACTTAACTGCAGTGGAGATTGTGTGATGTCATTATGTCTATTAACTACAGTGCCCTTCCATCCAAAGCTCTTGTTTGAAGAGCAGAAAGTTTCCATTTCAGGAGCATCACAGGAAATAGCAGGAGCATAGTCTCAGTCAGTTGGAGCCAAGCTCCAGGATTTCCACAGATTTGTGGTGTCAGAAAGGCTTCATCAGTTTGCAGTGATAAGGTTCTGTCCTGACTTGCTTGCAGCCGTTCTTGCCCACATCATCACAGAGTCTTCACAACAAGCATTGCTTCTCTGTGGCCTAGATGTTATGGATTCATATTCTACTAAACCCAAGACACAGCTAGCTAGAGGATGACCACAAAGCCCCAAACAGGCACAGAACTGAGAGTTCTGAAATATCTGATTGACGTACTGATGGCAAAACAGGAGCTGCAGAACAAATGCAAACCCTGAAGCACCATCTCATCCCCTGACTACTGAGGAACCCCAAACAAGGTAACATTACAGCATCATCTGGAATTTTGAAGACAATTCATGTTCTACTTGCCAGCAGAGAAGTGAGCTACAAGGTCTGTCACCAAGCTTTAAGGAAGGACCAGAACTAGCCGGCATGCTTTCTGAAGACAGGAAGCAGCAACTTCCCAAGTGTGATAATGGCACAAGAGGTTTAATAACAGCACAAGAGGTTTCTCCTCAGGAACAAAACCCATAAACCACACAGCTAAAGAGACACGAGAAAGGCCTATAGAGTAAGGATGAAGTCTGAAATGAGACTAAGGAGCACAAAGAAGAACCAAATGCTCCCTCTCCCAGCCATCTGGTAGAGCCCAGCATGCCCTGGTGTAAGGAGGGCAGCCTGATGCCCAGCAGCCCTGCCCCTCCTTGTCGTGGCCGAAGGGAAGGATTTACACCTACAACAGTCACTAATAGCCTTCATCTGAGAGAGAGAGGAGACCCACCTGCTACCCACTCATCCAAATCCTTATCACGGCAAAAAGGAGAGTAGTAACAGTGCTGCTGTTTAGACTCTTGATTGCTCCAGGGCAGGAAGGTGTGTGTGTTGACTGTCCAGTCAAAGCAATAAACCAACCACTCACCATGTGGATCAGTGTGAAGAAAGAGAGATAAGTAGCTGTCTTGACAAGAAGCTGCTCCTTCACTGAATCCTTTCTCCTTTACAGTTTCTGATGTGTAAGTGTGCCTCACATTGTATTTCACTCTTTTGAACATTTGAGTGTTGCTACTAAAAGTCTGGTTGCTGTGGCAAAAAACCCTAAATGATCCTGACGTTGTGGTTCATACCAAGCGGATTATCGTTAGTGACAAATACTGAAAGACTTTGCTTTAAACATGGCCACGCTGAGCAGACTTTTGTGTTCTGATGTTAAGACTATGTTTCTGCCTGAAGGGAGAGTCCCTATAATAAATGGCTGAAAATATTTGTCTTTATATTTTAGTACCTCTGGCACCTATACTGAGAACCATTTGAGGTTTGAAAAGTAGATGTAGAGGTGTTGTATGTGAGCTACTCTGTTTGTTTTTGTGGTATTAATAGAACAGATTCTGGCTCAATGGTAACTCCACTCCTTTTGTGGAATCATGTCCGCTTAGGTTTTGGGCCCTTGGTTCTCAGCTGTCTCAAAATAAAACGCTGCTTTCTTCTCCCTTTGCTTTGGTAACCTAGGTCTTCAGCTTCCCTTGATGAATCTTTTTGTGATTAGCCCAGCAGATCTGAAGATCTGTCCTTACTAATTACAGGTACTCTTCCCAAAGACGAGGAGCAGAATGCACCAATGATCACCACCTTCCTTAAAGCACAATGCTATTTATTTAGAACAAATGTTATGGAAAAAACACTTGATAAGCCAAGAAATGATTCACACACCTGCTAAGCGTTGCCTGTCTTCCTTGTGGTGCCCTGGCAAATATGATAAGCAAGTTCTGCCAGCTCTTTAATTCAGAGAGAGCATCTGTGTGTCAGATCAGGCTGTCTCTCTGCCCCAGAAGACAAAGCTGACTGCCAGGATAACAGGCACGGAGGACTTGCGTGAATACGCGCAAGTTCCACAGAAACACACTCATTCAGCCTGGAACACAAATGCACAAGTAACATGTGCTGCCCAGCAGCCTGTCCAGACCACCCTTTTCATGCTGAGGGCCAGCGGTCAGTTCTTGAGCATCTCTCCAAAGCTGGATATGCTCCTGCCTGTAACCTGGGTGCCAGTCATGCTGCTCTGTGAAGTCAAGTGCTTGCCACCTTCTTGCATGCGGGGACAGCAAGAACTTGCGTGGCTGGACAGCTGAGAGTACTCAAAAGTAATCAGTAGCTGCTGGACTTTCTGTATGGCCGGTAATGGGCATTGTCCTCCTACACTCAACCACACATAAGATCAAAACACGAAAAGCATCTGCCTGGACAGAGCTGTTGTGTGTGTTGGCTGTGACCCGTCCTGGGTGGACCTGGTCCATTCCACGCTTCGTAACCTTTGTGGCAGTTCACTGTAGCAGCATTTGAAAGCTCGGTGTTATCACTTCCATCATGGGGATATCATGACTCTCAAATACTTAAAAACTATTAAAGATGATGAAGATAAAGTGATTTCAACATTAAACTTCTTTCAGCTCGGTTTAGGAGATACAATGCTTCCAATCCTGCTGGAATGAGAGGTCAGAAAGTGCAGCAGTAGCCCATGTGGGAACAGAATTTTTCTAGTGAAATAAAATGGATTCTCTTTTTAAGACAAGTCATGATTTCTGTGGTCTGTTCTCAGACTGGCAATGGCTCTCATCACAGCCTCTTTGAAGTCTGGGTTTGGCTTTGAAAAGAAAAACAGCCATACGTGTGTGTTACTGTCCTCTTTTTGGGGAGAGAAAGTTTCCTTTCTGTCCCATATGAAAAACCCGTGCCATGTGGCAGAATGGTTGTACTGTCCTGCACTCAGATGGAAACAGAAGGCTTGTTGAGGGCATATTGCACCAAGTGACAGGCTGTGGTGGTAACAGAAGGCAGGTGGGAGGAACACCAGCGGCCAGGCTTCAGGCACTTGACTGCCTGGCCAAGACTGCTGTTGTAGTGGCTGCAAAGAGAGAGGCTGATCAACAGGGTGAGTCAGAGCATTAGCATAAGTTGGGGTGAATTCCCTGTGGCTGCACTGTGCAAGGGGGTGTGTTTTGGGGAAGCTGACTCCAGGCACGTACGAAGACCGAAGACCGGGAGCCGCTGGGCTGCTCCACCTCTCCTGCTCGTGACTCATGGCACTGCCAGTGCAAAGAGCCTTGGCCTGTGTGTCTGTACCAGCTGGGCTTACTGGGATCACTGGCATTTCTGCCCTAGCTTTGTGTCATCTAGACATTCCTGCACCTGGAGGCACCGACTTCACCTCCCTTCTCCAGGCAGAAACAAGAAGTTACTACTCAGAGGTGGTGTCCTTATCTTCTGTTCCCTGGGCATAACAAGGCCTGGGCACATTTTGCATGAAATGGTGGCTGTGTTGCCATGCTGTGGCTCAATGCCTAAGCAAGCAGGGCTCCTGCAGCCCTGAACAGCCAGGCCGTTAACCAGTTACAGCTTCCCTGCTCCCAGTGCAAATGTGAGAAGGCCACTGCCAGCCTTTTGGTCGAATGCACGGTAAGGAAGAGTAACTCGACAGCTTTTCTAGGTGCAGGGAAGATGTTCCCGCTGCACCTCCTTGCCATGTAAACTGTGTGTGGGAAGCGTTGACAGTGCAGTTCTGTGGTCCGTGCTCCTATTTGGAACGCAACAGGAAAGTGACTCATGTGACATTACATCCCGTTCTGCGCAGGGAACGTGGTGACTTGAGGGACAGGCGCTGGGCCACACTGTAGCTGTGAGATTGACAGCAAAATTATATAGGCTGGCAGTGACCAAGCTCTTGGCTGGTTGAGATCACTAGTGAAGGCATTTGAGCTCCACTCAGCTATCAATGACCTGTAGGCACCAGCAAATAGATTTCTACTCCATCAAGAGCTGTCATACTTTGCCAGTGTTTTAATTCCTGTGGCTGAAAACAGCATTCAGTGTTGACAGAAGAAGGTATTTACCCAAGCAGACATGACAACAGGCAGACAGTAACTCCTCCCTGTGTGTAGCTGCAGTGACATAGTCTGAACTTTTTCCTATGCTCAGTGACCATGTCCTGATGTTGCTCCTCTCTTGGCTGACTCTGACCTATCAATATTTCCTACGAGATTGGTTCTGCTATTGATCCTGACCTGGCACTAACCTTTTCCAGCTCTGCCATGACATCTCTACATTGCAGATTTTAATTCTTCTTGTGCTCCTAACCTTGTCTTATCTCAGACCCTGCTACATGCTGAGCTTTTTGTAACTGACCTAAGAGCAGAAGCTAAACTGCTGAACTCAGTAGCTTCATCTATTTATACCAAGGCCAGTTTTCCTCATCGCTCTTCACCCTCTAATGCCAGCTCTCAGCAGCTCTTTGGTAGTTTGAGGTGCTGTGGTATCTTCCCAGTGCCAAATACCCTGCCTAGTTATGTCTGTCTGTGCGTGGTGACAGTGACAGTGTCACCAGATCAGAATGTAAGTGCAGTTTACCTGCCTTGGCTGGAGTAAAGGGTAATGTGGGTGCAGGAATACAGACATCTGGGCTTGTTGAGCTCTTGAAAAACAATGGGACTTTTGTGAGGGGAGGTGGAGAAGAGGGAGAAGTGAGGTTGATGTGGCTCATGTGCTTTTTACAAGTAATCTACTTAAATTAATCCAATCTGAATTCCCCCTGCATCCCTGTACCTCATCTGTAGCACTCCATCCCCCAGAGCCACCCCGCCAGTCATAACAACACAGGGTGAAGTGCGATGTAGTTTGGATGAATCTGGATCCAGATTTTACCAGGGCACCCTCCCCGTTTAATGGCCAGCGTGAGATCTGGCAGGGAGCTGTACAGTGCTGACTCTGGGGAATCTCCTCCTGAGGCAGACTAAAGCTGGGGGCACTCTGGTAGCACGGACGCTGGAGGCTGATGACTGGTGTGTCAGTGGAATATCAAAGTCATAACCTGAGTGATTGGTACGTGATGTAATGATTGGACTGGAATGCTGTACACAAGCAGAGGCATCGTCACCGCCTGTTTACTAACTCTGGTGTTACACATAGCCTGAGGTAACCTCAGGCTAAGGAGAGCGCAGCCAGATTTTTGTGAGGTGGGAGCACTAGACTGGTGCCAGGATAACAGCTGACAGTGTCAGCTTTTTTTTGGTAGGTATTTTTCTCCTCTCATTTCAAGGAAAAACCTTGAAATGTTCCCTTGATGGTATCCTTGGTATAAGATTTCACAACTCTCAGCTAATACATGTATTTTAAACCCTCAAAGATGTGTGAACCCCACCTTGGTACAGATTACACTGTTGAGGAAAGACTCTCTGTCCTGTTACCTGTTGTGTATTGGATAGAAACCAGTTCTTTGAGTCCATCTTTCCTGCAAGAAAATAAATAAACTCTTACCCCAGAACCCCAGACAATTATAACAAAGTGATTGTACAGCTGCTTCTGATGAATGTGAAATTTCTCTTCGCAGTGCTGGGACATGCACAGCCTATTCTTAATTTTGCGGGGTACACATACATGTCATGTTGCAGTACGGTGAGAGCTTTCTAATATATTTCAGTCTTCTCTAGTATAAGTCCCATTTAGGAAATCTGCACCAGCTAATATAGGAAGGCTGTTGCCTTATCGCCCTTTAAGAGGCTAATGATTCTTTAGGATAATCATTTTCTCTTTTTAAATCGCCCTCTAATCTCAGAACGTCCAATCCCATAGCACTTGGCCACAGCCTGCCAAGACCCCAAGCCTCTAGCAGCAGGTAGCTTGTGATGTCAGCTGGAGTGCCTGGGCGATGTCTGGGGGAGAGAGGCTTAATGTGGAGGTGGATGCAGGGTGAGAGGATAGTAGTGTTCTGCTCTCTAGGATCTTGGTTGGCAGAGGCTTATTCCTAAAGTCTGTCACTGAAGGCTAATGCCAAAATCTTTAGCTTTATTCCATATTCCACTGCTTCAGACAAGAATGGGCAGTCACAGTGCTGCCCACTCATGGAATGACCATCTGTGTGTATAATGTTATGATCAGACCCCGTTATGTTTTAAAGCTTACACAAGAAATTAAGGATCTTACCAAAGCAAGACTTGATCAAAATTATCAGAGGTTCCTGGGTGAAGACTGTTAAGAATGTGTTTAAATCACTTGATGCTGAACTTAATCACATGCTTAAAATTAAGCAGTTAGTGATTCCTTTCATTTGAGTCTGAGTCTATGCATAAGTCTATGCCTTCAGAACCAGAGGCATGAAGAATCACTCCAGGTCTGCCAGTGCCTTTTCTGTCCAGTCCTGGAGATGGCCAAGATGATCAAACTGTTGTCCAGGGACCGTTTAATGCTGCATGTCTAGTTGAATCATTGTCCATCCCCCCCTCCTATTCCCCATTTCATTACCTGCTGGGCTGAAATAGGAGCCTATAATATGAAAGCTCCTTGAGCAAAGGCTGTGGATGGCTGTTCTTTTCTAGATCCATCTGGTGGGAAAGTTCCCCACACTTGGTCTGTCCCAGCTTCTCACTGTCCCTCCAGACCTGCTGGCAGGGTTGTGCATATGTATTTTTAGCCTAAATGAGCAGGGCAAGCAAACTGCTATTCAACAGGTTAAGCTAACATCTGATGGCACAGCAGTTCAGAGTGCGCAGCCACCTCCAAGCATTCCTCTTTCCCCTTAGCTGCCTCATTAAACTGGCTTCCCAAGTTTGTGCTGCCATGTAGTGCAAAGCAGTACAGTAGAGCCCTGGGATTTCTTAGCCCTTGGATTTCCATGGGTGAGCAGACAGAGGAGAGGGAAGCAGGCAGCTGTTGCATGTCAAGTGTTTGGCTATGAATAAGCGTGGAGGATGCAAGGGTAGGCAGGTTAAGTGCAGCAGCAGAAAGGATTTAGATTTTGCTGCAAGGTGATGGAGTGGCCCAAAGCAGTGATGGATGTAGCTGAAGAGGGCTCCATTCATCTGATGCAAAGCCTACGTACTGCACTTCTTGCAGTCAAGCAGTAGAACTATGAGAGAGCAAATCTAAACCAAGAACTGAGTCTTTTCCTCTCTTCAATCCAAGGTGACTTGGTGTATGTTGAACATAAATATAGTTCTGCCATGCGTCTTCTTTCAAACATCAGCAGGTGTGAGGTCTTCTAGTTCTGTCATGACGATGAGTTCTGCACTGAAGAAGAGTCAAAACTAGGCTCCGTAGCATCCTCTGTGAAACCTTCAGCCTAAGAAGTGACCCCTCTGTCAAACTTCAGCTACTTTCCCGTAACAGAATTTGCCTATTTTCTTTGAGCTATTTTTGGCTGTTCTTTAGGTATACATGTGGTAGAGGAAGATTATGAGAGCAATTAAAAAGGAATTGCAAGACGCTGTGCTGGAGGTAATGGAAGAAAGGTGTCATGGTATGGTTGTGCAATAGCTTCATGTTTTCCATATTGCTCATTCTGGAATGCACTGTGAGACGTGAGGACTCAGTACCTGAGTGGAAGGGTCATTGTGGCATGTTACAGTATTGGTGATATATGTAGCAAAGGTTGCATCAGATGGCTGAGCATTAGCAGTAAAGAACATCCAAAGATCCCTAAAGTGGGGAAGGCCAGCTGGTGGCCACATGTGCCTTTTCCGAGAAGACATCAGATCAAAATAGTTACAAGCTGAATCCCCCAGTTTTTCTGTGCTTGGATTTGAAAACAAATAATTTCATACTCGGTGACCAGCCTAGTCAAAAAGCAGCTATAAATGGAAAACTCAGAAACAATAGCAGGGCAAAAAACAGCATTAAGCTCTCAATATGACCCTGTAAATTGAAAAAGCTAAAAAAGACAAACAGGGGAGTTGGGGAACATGCAGTTTGAAAGCATCATTGGTTTTTGTCAAATTTTTATAGACAAATATTTTTTCTGGTATGTTGCCTCTGTATGAGAGAAATTAAAGCAACTGCTTAGATACTGTTATTTGTCAAATATTATAACCTAAGGATCCTGTAAGAAAATTGAGCAGGCAAATTTCTCCTCTTCCTACACAGGGTTCTCACTTAGTTTTCTTCCTTTGCTGATCTCTCATTCTCCTCATACATTTCCAAGAAACCTAAGCAGAACCATTCGCCTCTCAGCAAGCTCAAATCTGTGTATGGAGAGATGATGTGAAAGAAAGATGCTGATAACCATGACACCTGAGATGATTTTATGCCTTCAGTAGACCACAAGTACCATGGAACCATAGCGTTGACTTTGCTGTATTCATTGCCTCTAGCCTTGAGCGTACTTCTTGCCTGAGCAAGCTCAGACATTGCATCAGTGTCCTCTAGTGATGCATAGAACTCTTCTTACACCAGCTAATTGAGACTAACTATCCCTCTCAGAGGCAGATGAGTAAGTATTAGCTGCACTTTACACCTAGGAAGAGTGGGAGGGGAAAGTGGCTTGCCCAAGTTTAATTGGCAGCCAGTGTGAGCAATGTCCGAGTACCCCGTTTGCCTAAGCCCGAGCCCTGTGCGTGCAGAAATTGTAAAGTTCTTTATGGAACATGGGAGATGAGTTAAGCATTGGGCTAATCCATTCTGTGTTAGATATTATATCGCTTGCTGGGTGCTAGGTAATGTATTGAGAAAGATGTGAGGGGAGCAGGCTCAGAGGCACAAGTTGCACTGCCAAGCAGAATAACAGTACTAGTGACATGGTGGCAACAGGCTTGCACTGGCCTGCTGAGCGCTGGCAGGAGGACAGCCTGGGTAGTCCGATGGCAAAAGGGATGCTGGCCTTATTTCAACTGCTCAGTCTGGCTGCATCAGTGCCCTGGTTAGTATTTCCTTCCTTCTTCTCTAGAGAAAAGACAAGATAATTTGAAGCGCAAAGCCAAGACTTTGCCCTCTGGAGAGATTCCAGAGTTGCAGATGGACCGGGCTCTTCGCAGTGCTGCTGGAAAGCAATTACATTTGCAGTTCAGGGGAAGGGAAGAGGAGGAGGGAGAGTCACTGAACTGACAGCAGGGATAAGAAGGTAGCTCATTAGCACATCATCTTTTCTGCACCCTTCTGTGTGGGAGCAGATCTCCATATGATGACATTCAGAGTCTGGCAGGAATGTCATCCTGAGCTAGTAGGAATTTCTCTGCAAGAAAGCGTGAGTGGGTAGGTTTAAAGAGATCAAAAGTGAGCTCCTCTGCGGTCCAAAGAGCATAAAGGTTCATCCTTCATGGTCATTCTCAAACTTCACCAGCAGCTGCTAACCTGAAATATGAAAAGGAAGCATGGAAGTAATGAGGTATTCATTAAAAAGAAAAACAAAAACCACCACCAACAACAAAAACCTTCTGCTGCACATCTCATCCACTTTTCTTGTTCCAGCCTTGGAGTGCACTCCAAGAAGCACCTATTTAATGCACTGAGTCTGTGGTAAATCATAGCTGGGAAAGATGGTGTCTCCCTTTACTCTGTGAACACCCTCTATGGCAGATGAATTTTTAAGTGAACATTAGCAGTAGAGAGCTGATTATGTACTGAGCAGTGTCTTGTGCTTGAGGAATTCCAGTAGAAGCTGTGCAGGAGACCTTGCTGTCTCTGTATGGCATTTGTAACAATTTGGAGAATGTGAGTCCTATGGCAGTGACAATGGCCTGTTGAAAACCCCATAGTACACCAGTAATAAAGATGTAATACACTTAATTATGAGCTGAAGGGTGAATTCCTTACAGGCTTATTCAAAAGACTCATGTGATTGTTTAACAGCACTAAGGTGTGCATTCTCTCATCCCCTGAGCAGTCCCCACAGCCCCAGAGGAAAATGTCAGCGAAAGCATAGCTTAACCATTCTCTGAAGGAGGTAGTCGTGAATAGGAAATGTGCTCATGCCTCACCTGCCAGGCAAGCAGAAACAGCTATGCACCGAAACAGTCCTCCATGGCACAGCTCGTGTCTCCTTTTTGTGAAGATGTCTATGTTAACGTGTGAAAATATCTGTGTGAGGTTCTTGAGTCCTTTTGTTGAGATGGGGGGGAGGAAGAGGCAAAAAATGAACCCACACTGAAACGTTTTAAACCCAGTGAAGCAGCAGGTTTAGACCAACCCTTATTTTCTCCTAGTTCTTCTGTCTCCTCAGTATAAATGTTTTTCAGCTCAGGGTGGGGAAATTGGAGTGCCCACGGGACCTGCAGCGCCATGGTGTAGTAACACCTCTTTTTGGACAAGTGAGCAGCTCTGGCAGCCTGGGTTTGCAGTCAAAAAGGGGCTCTTCAGCATTGCCTTCAGCTTGTGTCAGTACAGGAGCTGTGCCATTACCCTGGGCAGATTCTGAAAGGTGACAGTGTCAGCAAGGTGGAGGGCAGAACTGAAGAGAGGCTTTTGTCTTTAATGGTAACGCAGCCTCCACCCACAGAGGATCTCAAAGCACTGTACAAACATCTGCTGTAAACTACAGTGGATAGCAATACCTGACTGGGAATGTGAGGGACAGAGAAAGAGGGTGAATTCTGCAGAGGGCAGATGCAGAGACTGAACAGTAGGAGCTGGGAGAAGAGAGAGGGAATAGATGCCTTACCCTGAATTCCTGTGATCCTGATTTACACCCATGTAACTCTGTTGGAGTCAGTGCAATTACATTAGTAGCATAGCTGGCTGAGAAATAAAAAATGTCTCTTGACCAGTTGTTCTTTGTACTATTAGCACAAGCTTTCTTCACACTCCAGAACATGCTCCATCCAGGTTATAGAAAATTGCAAGCTGTAACTGTTCAGCAATGCTTTTTATAGATAAAAAAAGCTGAGAACAAGAGGAGGACACAAGACGTGTGATCAAATATTGCACAGGTTAATGCAAAGGCATTTTGGACCTAAACACCCAGCCCTAGAAAATTACAGCTGGGGCTATTCAGCACCCTCAAGGCAGCTGCATGCCTGCATGAAGAGGCATTCCCTTTCATTTGTCAACTGCAACCCTGTGGCATTAACTGCCACAGGACACAGAGCGGTGGCTGGACTAACAACATTAATATGAAGGTGTTGTTTATGGAAGTGAACAATTAGGTTAGAAAGATATAAAGGGTGGCATCTACCCTTCTTCTGGAAAATGACTGATCTCTGCATGTCTGGGGTGGGGTCTTCTCCTGTGGTATCCTGTGGGTTGCACAGCAGTCCCTTGAATGCCTTTGCCTTGCTGGAAAATGACTCAGAAAGGTTGGAGAGCTGCAGTTAGTTGTTCTCAGGAAGGAGGTGCAGGGCCTGGAGAAATGAAACAGGAGCTGGAGTGAAAGAAAAGCAGAGGTGGACAGCGAGGAATCCTTTTCAAAGTAAGTGTTCACAGTGCAGCTGCTTGCCATGACATGCTGATGCCTTTTGCTGTAGGCTTACAAATACCCCTTAAACTACTCTAACTGCCCCTTTGCTAGTATAATTTCCAGCACGTGTGCGAGCATGAGAAAAAGAAATTGAAAGCCAACCAGCCATACCCCAAAACTTCAATGCTGCAGAGGTGACTCACTGTGCCAGTCCCTGAGGGGACAGGGTGACACATCTTGGTCAAGGTCAAGGGATGGGATTCTCCCCCTCTACTCTGCTCTTGTGAGCCCCCCACTGCAGTCAGCTCTGGGGGCTCCAACATAAGAAGGACTCAGACCTGCTTGAGCAGGTCCAGAGGAGGCCACGAAGATGATCAGGGGGCTGCAGCATCTCCCCTGTGAGGACAGGCTGAGAGAGTTGGGGGTGTTCAGCTGGAGAAGAGAAGGCTCCGGGGAGACCTTAGAGCGGCCTCCCCATGCTTAAAGGGGTCTACAGGAAAGGTGGGGAGGGACACTTGATCAGGGGGGTGTAGGGATAGGACAAGGGGCAATGGTTTTAAACTGAAAGAGGGTAGATTTAGATTAGATATAAGGAATAAATTCTTTACTGTGGGGGTGGTGAGACACTGGCACAGGTTGCCCAGAGAAGCTGTGGCTGCCCCCTCCTTGGAAGGGTTCAAGGCCAGGTTGGACGGGGCTTTGAACAACCTGGGCTAGTGGAAGGTGTCCCTGCCCATGGCAGGGGGTTGGAACTAGATGGTCTTTAAGGTCCCTTCCAACCCAAACCATTCTAGGATTCTGTGACTCTCTGATCTTTAACCAATCCTGGCAAAGCACATGGCCTGTTCTCCCCACCTGCCTCCAAGCTGCCCTGGGAGTCAGGCTTTGGAGCCTGCAGTCCCACAGACATGTGTGCTGTCTCTCCTGCACACCTTCCAAAGCCTTGTGCTCCCCGGCCTCTCTTCCTTTGTGCCCCAGTGGCAGTGATTAAATATTGATGTGCTAATGCACCTCTGACAAGAAACACAATGCTGCCCTTTGGGGGGGGGGGGGGGGGGGCGGAGCTGGAGCAGGTCCCTGGCTCCCTGAGGCCTCCCAGTGGTACCAGGGACCCCAGTGTGCTGCTGAGCCAGGTGTACAGGTGTCCCCTAAAGCAAAGAAACAACTGAGAAAACCACAACTGAGAAAAACAGAAAGGTTTCTGCCCCCTCAGGGCGCAGACCAAAGGATGGCTGCTTCTCAGCCTTCTAGTTCAGCTATTTTCAGTCAGTTTTGTGATAGCAGGCTGGGGAGAGATGAAACTTGCTGTCTCACGCACAAACCTCTTTGTTTGTTAGCTTGCTTGATTACGCTGAAGAACTCCTGGTGCTACAGCTGCAGTCCAGGGACCCTGCTTGTGGCCGGGGGAGCACACCAGAGAAGGGTCCTGGGGTAGGAATCTGATACTGAGGAGAAATGATGCTGTTTGCTTTCTCCCTGCACCTGCTGCTTCTCTGCAGTAATGCTCCTTGTGTGGAGCTGCAGGCTGAAGCTGAAACATGAGCAGTGCCTGTCGGAGAGATGCCCTTCCCGGCCCTGCATGCCAGCGCTGAATTAATGTGCGCTACCTGGTGTGCTGCATCAGATGCTGCACGGTGAAAGTCACTGAAGGCCAGGGTATAAATTCCCCAGTCCCCTGGGTTTCTCGAAGTGTAGAGTTTGCTTTGTCTCTTACAGCTGTGGAAGAGGACATTAGCTTTCAGTCTCATTGAAAATGCCTGAGTTACATCCCCTTGGCTGCAGGGTCCCGTTCTGATTCCTTGTCTGTACTGTAACGTGGGTTTCGATGCCGCACACCCCCTTCCCAGGACTCCAGCCTGGCAACTGTCCTTGCAGACAGCATTCTGCAGTGCCTCAGTGCACTTCCCATGGTGATACAGACTTCTTACTTACGGAGTCACTTGTGACCTTACCATTGCAGTCCCAGAGCTGTGCAAAACCTTCTAACTGTTAAAAAAGTACTTTGGCCAGGCATCTTCAATCTGTGGCTGTGCAATGATGCACCTGTATTCCTGATATTAGTAAGCTATCCCTGAAGCCCCAGATCTTGCTCACAGTAACAGTACATGCCTGTAGCCATGCAGCACAGGGCGTTTTACTCTCTGTTAGCCCCACTCCCCTGTTCCCCACTAACCAGAGTGCACAGTGACAGAGCGCTGCTGTGTCTTCAGTTACAAGAGACCCTACAGCTCTACTCTGTCAAGGTGCTTCTTGTGACAGGCAGATGTAGTCTGCCACCTACCCTGAGCCTTCACAGCCTCAAAGCTCCAGTCTCAGGCTGCAACTACTCTACAGACCTCTACTGGCTAAGCAGTGCTGATCAGGGATGCTGTATTTCTGGCTCTGGAGGGACTGCGAGACTGCCTGTGCTCATCCCTGTGTGAGGCTTTTGGAACTGGTGCAAATACTCACTCCCTTTTCCCGCTGCTCTTCCTGCCCTCCTGCACAGATGAATGTACTTGGCTTTCCAAAGACAAAATGTGAGTACAAGAGCTGGTACATGGCAAAGAGCTCCTTCAACACCAGAGCTCTCACCACTCCCACGTGCTGCCAGTTTGGATTCGTGTGGCACGATCTGCTCCTCTCCAGCCTGTTCCCAGCAGTGTGCCCCACAGTTACTCGTGGTGGGACGGTCCGTAACGAAGGTAATGTACAGAAAATGCCCTGCTCCCATTGCCTGCTCAGATTTCTGACAACACCACTCAAATGGAATAGCCACAAAGCTTTATACTGCAATGGGACCACTCATAACGGTGCAGCCTTGTTTCCATGTGTTTTAGTAAGAAAACTGTGCGTTCAAAGCATGCATATGTCATGTTCATTTAGGGTCAGCTAGGGAAATCAGCTTTCATTTTTTTCTTGTACATCAGTTATTGCCACTTTGATGTCTTCATTCTGCAGTTCAGGACGTCCAGGGTCTTTCCTGTGCTGTGTTTCAGAAGCACCTGAATATTACGAAAGCTGCAACAAAGGACAGTTCCTTCCTCAAATAGTTTACAGTTTAAATAGGGCAGGCAAAAGGTGAGGGAACAGGGGGCCTTTTTTTTTTTTTGCCTACTCTAGGTGAGATGTGAGGAAATAAAAGTGCCAGCTCATGGTTTCACTGGTGTTCTGCTAAGCTTAAATGGGCACATGCCTCTGGTGTATGTCTGCAAAGGCTATTTATTTTTCTTTGTATTTGAAAGGTGATGACCTGACCCAGTAAGTAACTGGTAATATGTATTAGCTGGGTCAGGCCCTGAACTGGGTACTGGACACTAAAGAGGATTCACTTAATCTGTCTGTGACAGGTCATTGCTGCAGTGACTGCAGGAGAGCAGGCAAAGCCAGAGACCAGAGCTACATAACAGCTACTAGGAGGCTCTTGTGTGCTTTAGTGTGAACTTTTATTAAATGCAGATTGTTCTCCTGTATGTCCCTGTCCCCCACCCCCCTAAAAATCAGAGCATTTGCTTTCTGCCAGCCTGTAGACTGCTCCCTGTCTCCAAGAGATCTCCAGGATCCTGTTAGGACTTGTGATACACCATCAGGCAATTGGCAAAAAGGCAGAAGTCTTCCAGGGATTTGGGAAAGGGACCCCTTCTGGGGTCCATGTGGTTCTTGGGTGCTTATACAGGGGTGTAGAGAGGAGGAGGGTGTTCTTTCCATCCGAGCCGGGGAGCTCACCTTGGCGTTAGGGGCTGTGACATTCAGGGAGAGACTGAAACAAGACTGGGGACATTGTTTGATTACAGGTAAAGAGAAAATACCACACACTAAAAGGCCTTAAATAGAGCGGAGAAAGGCATAACCAGAAGTGGCTAGATGCTGAAAGCAAATTCAGCTGTGAAAGTGAAATGGTTCTACCATGGGGGTAATTAGCCACTGGGACTAGCTACTGGAGACCGCATTAATCCCCCATACTTTGATGTCTTAACATGCTTTCCCGCAGCATTTGCTTTAGGCAGGTCAGTGCCAGGTTGCTGAGTAAACAGAAATCGCTGTGACATACAGGGTGTCTGAAGAGGTGAGCCCTGTGAGTCCCTCAGAGCGCAGACAGGGCCGTGCTTCTCACGGCAGCCTGCAGCAGCCCCCACCACCAGGCCGGTGTCAGTGGTGGTATTTTTGTGTGAGCTAAAAAGGGGGGTGCTGGGAAGCTGGTTCAGGCTTGGGAAAAACAGTTGGCACGGTCGTAATCGGGCAGGAAACAGGAAACAGTGTCGTGAGGTAACAAACAGGAAGCGATGATGGCAGCACAGCGGCCCAGTTTGGGCTCAAACTCAAGGAGAGCAGTGCTCCACTGTGAGGGGAGGCGGCGGCAGCCACGTCTGCCTCCGCGCCCGCGTACCACCGTTTGGTTTGCCCAGATGCTGTTTACACTGAGCAGCTATTTAAACAATAAGATGAGACCGGTAAAGGCTTATTTGCACTTCCGCAGCCGCGAGGAGTCTGAAGGAGATGAATGAGTCCTCACAACATCCTTCTGAGTCACGTTAGCATTAACAGCTCCACCTTGCATGTCGGGAGAGGGGAACGGGCAGCTGTCAAAAGGGAGGCTTTCTCAAGAATATGTGGGGGTTAAGCATCCGCATCCTGTCCTTCAGAGAAGCATTGCCTGCTCCTCAAATTTACACCTAAGGATGCATCTTGCACAGCCCAAACCATCTTAAAGGTAGTTGTCAGGTTTCAGTTAATGGCGTTGACCCTTCCAAGAGTCACCCTTCGCTCCCAGTTACTTCAGATGCCTCTCCAGGGGAGAACGCTGGAAGGATCTACCTTTCTCCGTGAACCCTAGATGAGCTGCATGGTTGGCTTAAACTAGACGCTTTACGCTTGGAAGGCTGCGGTGAGGTGAGATGAACCTGCATCTGTTGAAGATGACTGAGAGCAGATTGTGGAGCAACTGCCAGAATGGTGAGGAAATTCTTCCTCTTCACGTATGAAAAATGTGTGTCTGATGTAGGGGCTTTTTAACCGTGCTGTCTCCATGAAAAAGGAGCTTTTTGTAATTATAAACACATGGGCATTTCTACCCGTTCCTAGGATGTAAGTGAACTCTGTCTCCAGAAACCTGGCCATGCATTGTGAATGGTATCTAGAGTTTTGGAGAACTTCAAAAACCTCCTCCTAAGCCACTTATGACAAACATAAATACCATTAATAGAGTGAAAATCAGTGTAAACTTCATCAAGGGAGGGGGTCTGGAGGAAGAAAAGATCTTCTGTGCTACAAGGAGACATGAGATGAGGAGAAGCTATTGATGATGAAGCTAACACCAGGACCTGGTGGGCTGAACTGAAAGAGGGGATTAGAGCAGGGCCATTTCTTTTGTAATCATCACACTTTTATCCTGTGTGGGTTTTTCACCCCCCAGATACATTTTGTTCAGATTGTCTTGTGTTTCTTTCCAGTTCCAGAGAACAAATGAGTTTCTGGGCAGGAACAAAAAGGCTTTGGCAATGCTTTGGCATTTTCTGCAATGCAGAAAGCGTAAGGCAAATATTAAACGGTGTTAATAGAAGAGGAATTTCAAACGCACAGTCATTCATATTTGCACCAGGAATTTTGACCCTGCTCACAAACCATTGTGGGAGCTGTGTGCCCAAGCACAGGAACTGTCAGTGCTCCCGCATGGTGCTAGGAGTGGTCGAATCCTGTTCTGACCAGTGATGGCCTCTCCAGCTATAAACCAAACTCTCAGCAGATCTGTTTGGATGTTAAATATAGGTTGATTTAATTTAATTTATAAAAACAGACACGGTGCCTCTGTGACCTTCTAGGCAGGTAGTTAAAAACACAATCAACAAAGCCACTGTGACGCCAGCAATAACTCAACAAGTAAGTCATAAAGCACAGATAAAAGATGTCATCACCAAACAGCCTCTCCTCAAACTGCATGTTTTCCTCATTTATCTGTGTATTTGCAAAACATGACTATGAACAAGGTGCTGTTTTGCACCTTGGGACTCTTCCTGGGAAGGACCTGGTCCTCATGCAGAGCAGCCTGCAGGGTGGGTTGGCTGCAGGGTTAGATGGACTCTGACCACTGCCTCCACCTTGGTTGGCAGGAGGAAAGGCACGATGCTCAAGAGGAAAAGAGGAAGGATTTTTCTATGGTAGTTGTGTACTACACTGCTACCAATGTGAGAGGCAAGTCCGTCACTATTCTATGGTGTGTGGGAAAGATAAAGTAGTTGTGGGATCATCTGTGTTATGCAGGTCACATAACATCCAGGGTTATGTTCTCTCCAGATGTGGACCACTCTATTTGCCTTAGCTGTTAGGTCTCCTCTCTCACATGACATGTCAGTCAAAAGCCCTGAGTGACCCAGTCAGAGGGGAGGACAATGAGTTGGAGACTTGCAGAGCAGGAGTTATTTTCCAGTCCACTCCATGCCCTGCAGTTTTGAACTTTACCTGCTCTTCTTCCTGCCCAGGCGTGCACTCCTGCAGCGTGGAGAGCTGCACAGAGCCTGTCACCACCGAGTCCCTCGGGCCCATGTGTGGAGGGTCACTAGAAGGCAGTGAAGACCTTTGGGTGGCAGTGACTGCTGGATGAGTCTTGTAAATAGATCAACGCTGGGTCTCTTCCCCCTTGCATCTCCCAAGGGCTGAACAGCTCATCAGAGGGGACAGCTGATCTATCTGTGGAGAAGGGAGTGCCTCTGGGAAAAGGTGACAGTCTGCCATCAAGATTGAAAAGGGAAGGGACAAGGGTACGTGCTGGTCCCCAGAATCAAATGCTGTGCATGGAACAATTGCTCTAGCACTTGACATTATTGCTCTGTATACAATAATTTACCTGGTGAATCAGGGAGTTCTGTCCTGACCCCGCAGCATGATAGACCACTGTGCTGCAGAAGTATGCTCCAAATCTGCACAAGGGGAAGAGCAGCGAGGCCAACGGAGGTGGTAAGACCAGCAGAAGGAGGAGAAAGAGAAAGGGTTGTTTTATGGTGCTGAGTCACCCTGTTGCCCAGACGAGGTCTGAGAGCAGAGTAGGCAGGGTTAGAGCAGGCGCAGGAGTGATCAAGGAGAAATCTCACTGCTTTGGGCATCACCAGTCAGCAGGATCACTGCCTGTAAGCTCTGGGAGCTGAGCTGGCAAAACTTAAACAGAGATAGTGTGGAGGGGGGGAAATCTTGCTGTTGACTCTCCAAAGAGGCCGTAAAATTGAAGTTATGAAAATAGTGAAGCGCGGCAGAGGGCCACTGAGTTATGTCAATTCTCCACAACTGGAATTTGGATTGTGCTGGGAGTGTCGTCTCTGCTGCATAAAATCAATATGGTATGTGAGATAAGGGATGTGAGATAAGGGCATGACAGGCAAACATAGATACATAACTGTTGCTTAAGCCACTGTAGTACAGGTTTGTTAGTGACCTGCTGTACCTTTCTCATTTTAGCATGAATTAATGAAAAAAGACTGAGGAGCAATGAAAATACTTGAAACGCATTTTTACAGAGATGGTTTCATCTGTTGGACTAGATGGTTGCAATTGCATAATAACTAATTCAGGCTTTCTCAGCAGCTCTTTCAAGGCTGAGAGCTGTGCTGGACAAGTTTTGTGCATAATAAAATGCATTCTGCATTTTATCCCATTTTAGGCATGTCCTGTACCAAGCCTAGTTTCTACAATCATCCCTCATCCACACTAGCCTAACGGAACTCGCTGCCCTGTGCTGTTTGCATCAGCACAGTCCTGCTGCATGTTGTCTCAGCACCAGTGGGTGCTATAGTTCCGGGTATATCCTGGCATCTGTTTCCCCTAATCAGCGGACTGTTTAAAGAGGTAAATGATGAAGGGCTGGAGCCGAACATGGAACAACTCAAGTGAAGCACCCCTCTCACTCAATTCAGCTCTGAAATTGTTCAGACTGTAGGGCTCTGCGTGACTGTGAAATAGTTTCTGTCAAGTACTAATGCAAGGAAACACCAAAGAGTTTCTCAGAGTCAGGACTCCATACTTAAAATGGTTCTTAAAACAGTTTTGTCACATTGCTTTTAAGTGAGTTTGTGCAGTTTTGTGAAACCGAAAGCTAAGTTTAGGTGCAGTCCTCGAGCCAAATCTGTAATCTTGCCATAGTTGGTGCAAATTATGCTGAGAGAAGTTAGTTGTACAGTTGGGTCTGAGAACTCTGTAAGCTTGTTGAGAGAAAAGACGGTATTTGTTGGTACATTGATGGTCCTGACATCATCTGTGGCCCTCAAATGGAATCTCTGAAATTCAGGTTGAGTCTTTAGAGTCCAGGAGGATCTCAGAGCTCCTCCTAGTGAGTTCATAGACTGTGGCTCAGAGCTGGACTCACCTCGGGGCGGGGTGGGGGGTGGGGGGCAGGCTGATGAGCAGCTAGTGCACAGCAGCCTTCAGTAAGGAAATTTTGGACCAAAGATGTGGGTTAAATCCAGGTCATATTATGTGTTCAGCTAATTTGCTTGTAGTTTCTTTGGCAAGGACTTGGGGATGTGCACACGTGCATAGATTCACATATGCTTTCCATCTCCTCCTGTGTGGAAGCAGGCACTGCTCCTGTTTTTCCTGTGTAGGATCTGTGATCTATTCTGGTAGCGGCATAGTGCAGTACTCCCTCCAGTAAATATTCACAGATTTCCTTGTAAACTGATGCTTTTTTTTCTTTCCTCTCTCCTGTGTGGATACACAAAGGCATGTGTTGTACCTGCTTTACCCTGTGGGATCTACATAATCAGGTCCATGGGTTTTAATGGATTTCAACTCCCTTCTGTCTACGGACACCGTTTCCTGTCTCATTTTGGGCAGGAAGAGCTGAATCTTTTTTGGTCTTAGCATTCCTGCTTGCCTAGGCTTTGGGAAGAGTTCTCTGGCTATTTTCCTGTTTGATTTTTGTGTGTGTTTTGTTTTAAGCAGGACAGAGTGCATGTGTGTATGTAATCCATGTGCTCAATTAAGAGAGGCATCTGTTGGGTTTATTTCACATTGCCGAGGAAGGACTGCAAGCAGGGAGCATCTGCTCAGCTTTTTGTCAATGGCTTGTTTTTCATAATTTGCTCTACAGGGTGAATGTTTGGGGAGGGGGAGGTGGCTTTTTATTTCTGAGTTTCATCTTAGATTTATTTTTATGGCAGCCAGGGAAATTGGCTGGGATTTGAAAGTTAGTTTTGCTAAGAAAAGAAGTGAAGAGGGAGAAACAAAACCATCCGAAGTAAATAGTATTTATGTAACCTTAATAATAAACTCAGAAGGACCCTTATAAACCATTATTTGCAATATTTTAATGACAAAGTAAAAATAGTTTGTTACAGTGCAGTTTTAACACCAGTGGGGGTTTTTTGTTTTGTGTTTTTTTTTAAAAACTAGCAAATTTTGGTTAGATTTTATTTTGGGGAAAGATAGGAAAGGCATCCCACACTAAGATGCTTTTTTGGCATTTTGTCAACAACAAAAAGAGTCTGGTTTTAAAATAGAGCAGCAGTGGTTTCCTGTTCTTATAGTTTTTGCTTTTGTGCGTTCAGATGTTGGCTGTATTGCACCTAGCTGATTGAGTGAGAGATTTAATTGTCTGTAAATGTATGTGCTTCAAAGGCTACTAAACCTGCTGGAAGTGTTTTACACGAGTGTGCTTTTTACACTTTTTTTGTGGATATGTTCTCCAAAAGGGCTGTGGGGGATAATGACTTTGTGATGCCCTGGGAGGACATGGTTGCTGGTGTAGCATAGGGAACTCCGGAGGAGAAAGCCTGAAACTCCCCCTAATCCCACAAGTGAAAGACAAATCTTACCCCTCGCCATCAAACAAACAAGGATACAATCCTGCAAGTGTAGATGTAGATGCTGTGCAAGAGTAACCTGAGGGCAAGATGTGGGTCTTGCTGAAAGTATTTAAAGAAATGGGATTAAAAAAACATAGTAGTCGTATCTTGTTCTGTAAGTGAACCCCAAGCCAGCACATTGATTAAGCCACTTTGAAATGGTATTAAATCTTTATCTTCCATGCCACAAGTTGTCACGGAAGAGGAAGAGCAAAGCGTTAATAAAAATAACTTTCCTGACAGTTCAGTCCCACTCCATAGCAAGAGAATATATATATAATTTAAATGTTATATATCACTATAAATATGTATAACTTTTCTGTCAGACGAATGCCACTCAGCTGAACAACTTTGTTGACATCAGTTAACAGTATAACCCCTTCATAAAAAGCAGCCGACAGCAGTTGGTGTGCAAAATGTAAATGTAAGGCCGACGGCAGGGAGCAGGCAGACAAGCTTACTTCTGGGGCTTCAAGTAACCTTGGCTGTCACAGAATCATGGAACCTGAAGGGTAAAAGGACAAACCACAGTAAACTTCGTAGTAGCAGGAAAGTATTTTCATTGCTTGAAAAAAAAAATAAAATTCAAACTTTGTCATCACATTAAAAACATTACATGAGAAGTAATAAACATATTTACACTTCTGTTTTGATTATAAATATACATTATATACAAAATAATGTTATAAAACGTAGAAAGTTCAGTGCTTCTGATTTTTTTTAAATTACTGAAATACTAGTCTTCAAAATAAACTACAAACGGACAAACTAAAACCCATATTATTGATTTCTGAAGGTCATCTTCAAAATGGTCCTACATGGTCAGAGCAGAAGGTCAGTAGTGGACATTATGAAGGGGTCTTGCCTGCACAGTTCAAGGCAGTAGATGGGCTAGTCCAACACCAGGATTTACAAGGGCAGGAATATCGTTGTCCCACAGATAGCACAGTCCGGGTTTCTTTGAAGAGATCTTGTTTCCTCCCTCCTCATTCTGCCCCACCCCACGGTCTCATCCCATTAGTGTCACAGCACTTTCCACTGGGGTGTCCGGTATTATTGCAGTAAATATGTATATAAGAAAAGAGCTTCTGCACGCCTCTGGTTTCCAGGGCCAGGTTTCCCCTTTTCCAGGTAGCAGTGGGTGGGTATGAAAGAAACAGGATGAGCCTAACACCTTCTAACTCTAATCTCCACCTGTTTTGGCAGAGGGCGTCTCAGTGGGTGCTTCGCTACTGGGCACTTGGAACCGGGATGAAGGACAGGAGTTGGAGTTTTACAACCAGATGGAGAAATGGGGGCGGGGGGGGGGTGGTGGTGTCACACTGCTTCTTCTCCTTCAGAAAGTAACAGCTGCAATTTTGAGACTATTTGCAGTAGAAGGTGGCACCTAATTCAGAAACACGACATAAACCCCCAGATTTGTGTCAAAATAAGGCGGGCGGGTGGGGGGTGGGGGGGGGAGAGAATGAGGAAGGAGAAGAAAAAAGTAATGTCTATTCACAACCACTGGTAGTGCAAAGGGCATGAAAACAGCTGAGACAGCTCAGCACATAAAGGTTCTAGGAGCTGATTGATTTTAAACGCATTTGTAAGGCTTTAAATAGAGCTGGGATCACACCTCCTCCTTATCAATGGGGAAGAGGCAGTACACATTCCTTATCACAACTTTTCCTTCTCGAATGTTTAAATCCACAAAAATCCTGTCCCATATTGTGGCTTGGGTCAATCTGTTCCTCAAAGCATCACCAAATGAGATGACACGTAAATTCGGTCTTCCTCTTCCCTTCCTCCTCTCACCCCTGTCTCCAGTACATGCAGCAGGAGAGAGGAGACGCAAATAGGTGTGTAGCAGGAAGTATCAGCCACCCCTACCCAATACTGTTCAGGTAACTGAAAAAAGAGCAGTCAAGTCTCTGTTTGGGCTTGTTAGACTCTCTTGACACATTTTAGGCACTTTTAAACCCAGAAAAAAAAATGGAGACCTCGTTTATACTGTATCCATTATCTGCATAGCAATGTGTCTTTCTTCACACCTTCCATGGCAACATCTGTGATAGTTAAGTGCCTCCTCATCTACCGGCACCTCCCATAACCAGAGTTCTGGAAAGCCAGGGGTCTGTCCATGAGGAACTGGCCTCAATATCTTTTAAAAACAAATTAAAACTACAACATTTTTAACCCCTCTCTCTTCCCTCTGCCTCCCCTCTTCTATAGCCAATGAGATTTCTGGTATCAAACTTCAAACAAGGGCAGTAAGAACAAAAAGGTGTATTGCATCTTTCAGTAAATTCACAGTCTGTCCAGTTCACCCAGTTCCATCCTCCGCCTGAGAGCAGCAAGTTGCATGTAATTAAAAACAGTCCAATCCAGTTCTGAATTGTAAACAATGCAGCAGGAACGTCCATCTACTGGCATTACCAAATCTGAGGTGCAAACGGGCTGATCTTCAGTCTTATACCTGTCAGGATATAAAATAAGGAATGAGAAGGAAGCACAGCATGCAGAGTACTGCAGAACTAACAAATTGTAATTCAAGTATGTCAAAACAACGCAATTCAAGCCAGACATTACTGCAGTTTAACTATCAGCGTTCAGTGGTTTTGGCTGGGTCCAGAGACAATTAATCACCAGCAAAAAACAGTCGTCTGTATGACGAGTAGCCTCTCTACCCGGACTGAGGGGAAGAAAGCTTACCCATCTGGGTGCCTAACATTAGGTCTCTGTAAAAGCATATGGTATAGTTAAATAGCTTGTGTTCAGAAGCATTAGGCCTGAATGATGTGGAGAGAGGTTTCAGGGGCCATCATTCTGAAAATAAAAACACTTCTGGAGATGCCTGATGTAAATCTCTGAGTCTAGCTTTGGTCAGCAAGATCTTCAAAGGAAGATACGGTATTTAGGTCAGTTAATGGGAATGAAGCATCTAGCTGTCATTTGTATCTCTGAAAATCCTTTCACTTAGTCTTAAACTTTTCATATTGTTGGTTGACTTGTGTTCCAGCTTGCCTCCAAGAGGACATCTGATATCCACCCTGGCAAGGGAGACAGAATCCTGCAGATCTGACTTCACAGATCACTGCTATATGTCACAGCAAGCTTCTCCCTCCTGGAGTCTGAAACTAGTCCTAAAGATGGCTACACGGAAGAAGGCAGGTGTTGGTTAATGCCTTGACTTCAATTGAGCCTTTTTCCAAAGGATCGGTAATTCCTCAGGAACTGGTTGATTCCTCAATAGCAGCTTTAAAGTCTTTAAAGTTCAATGTTAGGCCCTTCCTTTTTCATGTATCTGTCCTCTGGCTTTTCAATATAACATCAAAATCTAGATGTGCTTATCAATAACAGTGTTAACTTCTGTTAGAGAATATATAGCTGGAGCTTAAACTCCAAGAGTTGAAATTACTTTATTACAGGCTTCCTAAATGGCTGTTATGTCCATCCGCTAACACATTCAGGTACCTTCCACCTTCTGCTGGAAATCTATAGCTTTGCCTGTTTCCACAGGACACAGACTATCCATTGTAGTCATGGGAAAAAATGTGGCTTTATATCAGTGGGCCTATGAACGATTATTATTTCCATTTTTGCTGACTACATATTTCAGAGGAAATAATCCTACAATGTGCTGAATTTTTATAGGCTGATGTTCTGTGGTTTCAGCTCCCGCTGACTTATCTAAACTCGAAATCTCTGGTTTAATAAAATCAGAGCTGCTAATTTCTTTCTTTTCCCCACCACATGTTCTGTGTGGGCCACAGAAGAGGAGAGGTGAATGCTGGGAAGCATTGGGATCCCTGGAATTGGAGTAACCTTCTCCGATGCAATTCTAAAGGCTAATTTACCCCTTTACTTTGTGAATTCATGCCTGTCCACCTGTGTGCTTACTTACCTCTGTGGCTATGATGCACTCATTCCTTTCTTCTGTTATCACAAAGACGGACTGGTACATTGAATCCCTCGGAGAGCATATCGCTGATATCCTACATTCTGGCTTTTCACTAAGGCAGGGCAGAGAGAAAAGAATGTTAGTTGACTACTAACAAGCCTGACACTCAAAATCTACCATGAATATGGAAAGGTGGAATGAGATAGCTGTGAAGGTGTGGGAGGGAAGTGCAGAGGATGAAGTTGCACATGTTCTATATGATGGCAGGACATTAGACTAGAGAAGTGGCAGTAAGGAATAGCTACTGTCTTCCTGTGCTTCTGCCCTGTCCAACCTAACAGCATGCTCCTCAGATCCCTCAGCGTAACGGCCACAAGCAGATCCCAGACAAGACTTTCAGTACATGTATCAGAAGACTGATGAGCCAGTGATTAGCTGCCCTTTTCTTTTTTTGAAAAAGAGTAGTTATTTTTACTCTATCATTCTCAGTAAGCAGATCATTTTGCCCTCTTAAGAAGCAGAATACTTATTTTTAATACTATATGCCTTAACTGTGGTTCCTCCACGATCTATTGAGGAAGGAAAACCACTTTTTACCTTCACCACTGACCTAGCCACTCCCATGCCCCTTCACAATACCTGTATTAGCAGCATCCTGCACAAACACTCAATTTAATTGACTTAGTTAAGGATACTGCTTGCCTGTGACACACATACTCCAGTATGAAGATTCCTGGCTTTGCTCTCATTTGTATGTTATCCTCTCGAGGTTTCTTTTTCCCCCCATATTTTCTTATCTGCTTCTAGACTGGTATGAAGATGAGGGGCCTTAAGAAAGACTAGAAGGAAGACTGCATTCTCACCTGTGTAGCCGGAGGGGAGACTTTTCTCCTAAACACTTTTCACTTTTGTAGTATTTATCTTCCTGTGTCCCTCTACTTGTCAGGTCTTTTACCAGATTGTAGTCCAGTTTATGATTCTTGGGTTTGTAGTTTGATTTCTCCAGTCCACAGTCCACTTCAAGGTCTTTATTTTTATTGGTGTTTTTGAGCTGGGAAGCTGGAATGAGATTGTCCTTCTGGAAGTCAGACAGGTTGTTCATCGTCTCCAAGTCCTGCTCTGGGTGCATCCTCATCTGCCTGATGACCATTGCAATCATGCAGAACAGTATGAGCAAAGCCACCAGCCCCACCCCCATGGATATAGCAATCCAGGGCACTGGTTTAGGAGGAAGCGTAACGGGCACTGAATAAACTGGCAATTCGCAACGGTTGCCCATGAAGCCAGAAGGACAGTAGCAGACAAAGTTGGCACTATAAAGTCCGCTGTAGCATGTGCCTCCATTCTCACATGGCCCAGAAGCACATTCATCTCTGGTTTTGATGTCACAGTTCCTGCCACTGTAGCCTGGCAAGCAAGTGCAGGTGTAATCGTTGATCAGGTCATGACAAGTTCCCCCATTGGAACATGGGTTTCTGGCACAATCATTGATGTTTATCTCACATTTCTGACCAGAGAAACCAGCCCGACAACGACACACACGAATCTGACCAAGGTAAAAGCAATTACCATCTGAGGGAAAAAAAGTGAAAAAAAGAAATAAAAATTAGTCTGCAATGCACTTCACTCAGAAACCTAAACCCCTCCCTGGTTGGCATTTTATACTATCTCAAGAAGAAGGAGGTTATCTTACAAAACAACTGCACATCCAGAAGTTCCTTCTAGTTCACCTAATTGTATCACCACGCCTTAAACATATGCCCCTTCTAAATATGTAATAAAGTCAATTTAATTTACTTAATTCTGCCATCTTTCCCATCACAAGATAAACCTTGTGCACTGTTTCATTGCATAGAAAATGCCAGTGAAAGCCCCCCGCCCAGCAACAGACTAAAATTAGGGTAGATGCAGAATACACTGGGGGAGAGGAACTAATATATTAGAGGAAGAGTAGAGGTCAGATTGGATTTCTATCACTTCTGCACTGAAAAGCACAAATGAGTCAGAGGCAGGAGATTTTTTGATAAAAAGACTCACCATTTGCACAGGGGTTGCTTGTGCACCTGTCTACTTTTTTTTCACAGTTTGACCCTGTGAAGCCGAAAGGGCAAACGCAAGTGTAGCTGGCCCCTTGTTCTTTTTCCAAGCACGTGCCACCGTTAAAGCACGGAGAATCTATACACGTCAGAGCGCTGTGCTCACAGTGAGTGCCGTAGTAGCCAGGGGGGCACAGGCAGTGATAACCATTCTCCATATCCTGCAAAACACAACGTTAGGCCGCTGTTATTTGATGGCACCACAGGATAGCTGCTTGCACACTTATTTTTGGTTGGCAGCGAGCGCTCTTCAGTCCCTTCTCATCCACACTCGGATGCGGCAAAAGCGACATTTGGAGTGTAAATAACTGCAGGCTGGACTATGAGGGATAGAGCTGTGAATCGGCCATACTCAGCGTGTAGGAGTAATCATGCAGCTACGCCAGCAGAGCAGATGCCGTTGTAGGGAGCCTACCAGCAGCTAGACAAAAATATTACTAACACCACTACTGTTTAATGGGATTCCCGAGGTCCTCCCAGAGCAGAATGGCATGTGTCGACCTACACAGCTGTGATCAGGCCATTTATCCTCGGTGTGAGAGCCCTTTTGCTCTTTACAAGGGCTTACATTGCTTTGCCATGGGGAAGTCGCACCACTTGGATCACAACAAAACTGTTTCTTCTTTCCAAGTGCTGTATGTCCAAGGCCTTGAGAGAAGGGAGCTAGGGTCTTGCGTCATTAGCTTTAATCTAAGCATGCATCAGATTACATCTGATATCTATAATCGATCAGTCTTTATCAACAGGTAGAATCAATCGTTGACTGGGGCCGAAAACACACTGAAACACTAGACTGCAGGAAACTAAAAATGCAGAACCCTGTTTCACAGAAAGTGTTTCAGCTGATTGCCCTCACATTGACTGACGCTACGCTCCCATGGCAAAAAAGCAGAAGTCTTCTTTTATTTGCTATTAAAATACTGATTTAGCACATTTCTGTATGAACCTTGGTTTGAGAAGCTTGTTTTTTACAGATCTGCTCCCTCACCGACCTTGGATCTTGCCAAGCTCTCATAATGGCTGCCACAGAAACCTAAGGATCAGTTGACTGGTTCTAATCTAGATGATACATCTCCTCCTGTAACAGACTTCCTCCCCCGACACCTCTCGGGAAGGGTTCAGTATGATAGTTGTGAGCGTCAGTAATGAACCTGTGTACTATCAAATTCCCATTATGTTGTTACAGAACCATTTCTGAAAAGGTATCCTGCTTCACACAAAGACTTTACATTTAAAATGCCCTTACCGTGCAACTACCGCCATTCCTACAGGGATTGCTGTCACACTCACTGATCTCATGTTCGCAGTCAACACCGGTAAAGCCAGGTTTGCATGAACATGTATAGCTGCCCTGGCCAGTGTTCATGCAAGTCGCTCCATTTTTGCATGGTCTGTGGTGAGTGCAGTAGTTCAGATCTGCAAAGATACTCGGAGTTAGAAAAGACGTCTTTGACAGCTGGGAAAAGACATTCATACAAAAACACTTTAGTCAACAAAAAGACAGAATTTTCAGTGAAGTATTTTAATTGTGCTATCAATAGCAATATTGAAGATGGTTATCCAGGTTATTATCAGTAATAATCAGATGTTTCAGATTATCATCGATTTTAGGTATTTCTCTATGTCCATCACTATAATAGGTGAGCTCTCAATTTTGAAAGACCTGGCAAAAATTTAACTTTCTTAGTGCTTTGGTATACTTTCCCTTTTTTGTGTGCATAAACCCGTTGGCCGCAATGGGATTTAGATGCCAAGTTGGAAAACGTACTTTGTAAGCGTGTGTTCTCCGAAAAACATGCCACGGCACTATAGCCACTTTGTGTGCAACACGTCACATACTAAAACAGCGAGCCCCATCTTTAAGAGGTGTGCTCCAAGGCACATTCTGGGGAGGCAGGGAGGAAATAAAGATGTTTTGGCTTGGAGATTTAAACAAACACTAGAAATCTTCTATTGTTTATTTACCATGCTCTCTTGTTATGAATGTTAGTAGTTTAAACTGTCTAAATGCTCTGCCAAGCTTGATGGTCTTTTTTTTTCTTCCTTTAGAGACAGAGGTTAAGCACACAAGTTCATAGGACATAAGTAGAAAGTCTTTATTGTCTCTATAAATACCATAGAGTAATTGGAATACAACTGGTTAATAGATAACCACAAGCAGAAAAAAATCTGCAACTTCACTTTTCCTGCTTAGTTCAGACTTTGCCACCTTAATCCTACAACTGTCTTGAAAACACTTAGCTTGCTTTGAGCACTTAATGATCTCAGTGCCAGCAGTGCATATATGGCCTTGAGGACATGACTGCTCAGCTGGCTACGGTTCAGTGATTCAGTGGGTTGAATAGGTGGAAGTGGTCTGGTGTACCTTAAAATGGAACCTGTACTTTTCATTCTTGCTTACATGATTTTTCTCTCATGCTCCAGACTTATCACATGAGTTAACTTCCTTGTATGCAAAATAAGGAAGGTCCAAATGATGGTGTTTACCGCTGCTGGAAACTGTTTAGTAAATTGTTATAGTTGTGCAGGGAATAAGTTAAACTTAGCTTGAGCAGGCAGAAAACTTGCCTGTTCAACACTCATCCAGGTTGCTGGGTTTTTTCCCCAAGAGAAAAACTTTTTTTTTTTCCCCAAAACTGCAGCTACCAGAAAAGTTTGCTTGTTTTCAAACAAAACCACCACAAATACAAGAATTGGTATCTAAGACAGCGGTGGTATAAGCTGATGCCTGTGAACATGTCCCTTCCATGCAGAAAGTTAATTCTAGATCCAATGGGTCAGATTCCTTAGTCCGGCACTGAGGAGTAGAACCTAGAGCCATGAGCACAACCTTCAGAACTAACCTTGATCACAGAAGAGGCCACCCCATCCTTCATCACATATGCACTGCCATTGTGTTTTACAAGTCCCGTGGCGGCAGCCTATATGGGGAATGCATTCATCACAGTAGCGGCCTTGCCAACCGGGACGACAGCTAAAAGAAAAGTCAAATTAAAACATTAATGACATGGAAAAGAGTTTAAGTTTCTGTTACAAGGTGACATTTTAACTGAAGTTCAGATTGCAATTGCCATCTACTCACATGCACTCTCCAGGCTTGTTGCAATATCCATTCTGTTCAGTACATCCAGACAGACAGATGGCTGTAAAGAGAACATAAAAAAGCAGAAATGTTTAGGTAAATACACACAGCACTACAGAATACACTTTTAAAAGGGCAAATGCCAGATTTTAAAAAACACTTTGAAAAACAGTTTTGCACTTTCAAAGCTTTGTTTTAAAAATTCTCAGTACGGGGAGTTCTGGAGCAGGAGGAAGTGAACAAGGAGAGCCAACGTTTGACAAGTTGTCCTTTAGTTTTTCTGTTTATACAACAAACATGAACTCTTGCAACTCTTGCTAGAAAAGGAGCAAGAGGAGGTGGCTTTGGCTTGTGTTAGTGAAAGACTGAAAAAACCCAGCAGGACCCCGAGCTCACCGTAAAGATTCCCACTACTACACCGCAACACCTGTCTCATTCTCCTCTGGCAGCAGGAACGGTGGAAGCATTTGTGTGGGCAAGCTGCTAGCATTTTAACTTGGAATAGATATCGCTGATTCAGGGATATCAGCCAAGATCCTTTCTCTGCTAGCTCACTCTTTGCTGCTAACGCTCACAGAGGTGAAGTGCAGCGTTGGTGGTTGCAGCCAAAGGGAGCAAAGTCCTCAGCGTGCAACTTTCTCTCTCCGGGCAGGAAAGGTCAGTGTGAAAACATGGCCCCGGGTGCCTACTGGGTAACTGCGCACAATGCTTTGTTACAGCGTCATTGAAGCCAACGTATTTTAAGGACTGATCGCAAAGACAGCTACCACAAGAGTCAGGCCAGCTTGGTGGAACTGGGCAAGGGGACATGTTTTTGGGACTCAGGTCCCTTCATCAAATAAGCTCTCCAATGCTTTGGGGGGGCTGCATTTCCTCAAAGGCCTCTTGGGCATCGCCCCTAGCCCACACTAACACCCACGTAGTGTGGATCAGGGCCTAGGGAAGTCCAAGCGGGACCATGCTCCTCAACATGCCGAGGCCTCCATGAGCTCCGCAGGGCCCGCCTGACGCCCACGAAGGCCCCAGGTCTGTCCCCGTCCCCGGGGGCACTTACGCTCGGTGCAGTACTCGCCGGTCCAGCCGGGCAGGCAGGCCAGGCTGCCGTCCGCCTCGCAGACGTAGTGTCCGAAACGGTCGTCGCGGCGTTTGCAGAGGCGGGAGCAGCTTTCGCCGTAGTAGTTCTCGCTGCAGACCACGCGGTAGGAGTAGCGCAGCTGGGTCAGCGGGCCGCTCTGCACGTCCTGCGACCAGTCCTCGCCCACCGCCAACGACCGCTGGATCGACATCTGGCTGATCAGCCAGTCCTCCGAGGGCGGCCGGGAGCCTGTGGGACAGCGGGACCCCACACCTGCGTCAGCGCCCGCCGGACACCGCCCACAAGGTCCCCCCGCCACCGCCATGAGAACCGCCCGCCCCGAGCGCTGGGGAACCCCCTGCCCCGCCGGAGGGGAGCGCAGCGAGGTCCCGCGCCCATATATATATACACATAGGTGTGTATGGAGATATATACGTGGGTAAGGGTATGCCCCGCGTGCAGAGCAGGAGCGCGAGCGCCGGCCGAGGGGGGCTCAGCGGAGGGGCCTTTGCAAGCGAGGGCTGCTGTGAAATATCCTTTTCCTCTCCGCTCGGAAAAACATCCCAAAGCCATTATTCCTTTCCAAAGGGCGGAATTCGAGCAAGGTGTAAAATACAGGAAAAGGCGGCCGGGGCTCGCTGGCAGCCTCCCGGCTTTCTCACCGCAGCCCGCCTCGCTTTCCCACGCCAAAAATAAACCGGAGGAAACGCAATTGTGTTGGAGATTAGGGCCGGGGCAGAATCAAAGCGGCCCCTGATGGATATCGTTGGGGGACCGGCTCCCGACAGTGGGATAAAGCGGCCCGGGGGTTAGATGGTATAAACAGCTGAGCCGGGGGCGGCCGTTAACCGTTTCGGGATGGGGGGGGGAAGCGCGAAACGGGAAGGGGGGGGCGCGAGGGGCTCTCCCGCCGCCGCGAGGGCGCCCCCTGGCGGCGGCGGCGCGCGCGGCCGTAGTCACCTTCCGGCAGGTAGTTGGCGGGCGCGTGCCAGGCCTGGATGATGAGGGAGAAGGTGCCCTGCGGGAAGGGTGGGGACAAAGGGGGGGGACAAAGGGGGAGAAACCAGCGTCAGTCTAGCGCCCCGGCACCCGCCCCACTCCCCTGCCACACCCTGCCCCGCTCCTGCCACACCGTGCCCCGCCGCCCGTCACCGGCCCCTCTCCCCGCGGCTACGCGCTCCCCCCCCCCCCCCCCCCCCGCTTTTATTTCTCTTAATAACATTTATTCTCCCAGGTGCTTCTGGGCTGGATGCGCTTTTTCATCGCCTTTTTTTTTTTTTTAATTTTTAAAGGAAGTTCTGGAAATAAATCTACCGGCGAAAGCAGCGTGTTTACGTGAGGGCGGGCAGCGCCCTGCGGCTGCCCTGCCCCCGCCGCCCTCCTGCCCCGCCACCGCCACCGGGATTAAAGCGGGATCTCACCGGCCACGTGAAGTTAAAGGGCAACTTAATGGGGCTGTCAAATCTCTCCGTATCCTTGATGCTGAAGGAGTTTATTCCCAGAACCGGGGTGATGATGCTGCCGAAAGTGCAGGAGCCCGGGGAGACCACTGCCTGAAAATGCTTCAAGCACACGCGAAAGAAGGTCCTGCAGTGGGGGGAGCAGGGCTTCCCGCTGGCCAGGGACCCGTGGCTGTTCACGAATTCGTGCAGCTCCAGCTGGAAGACGCCAGAGCCGGACACCCTCTGCACAAAGGGGAGACACACAAAATAGCCAAATCAGACCTTACCCCGGCTTTGCCATGCAAACTTGCTTCCATCACCCACTTTACATTTCGCGAACCCTTTTTTTTTTTTTTTTTTTTTTTGCGGTGTGCGATTACCTGCTGCAAAATCATTAACAGAAACGTCAAGCCAAAGATGCGCAAGGCTGTCATCCTTGTGTTATTCAAGCTTCCCAGTTCTTAGTGGGCTTAATTTTCCTCCTGTATTCCTCAAATGGTCCAAAGCAAGCGCTTCTGGGTCGAGGGAGAAAAGAGAGGCGTCACGGCGATCCTCCTGGAGCAACCTGCTCTTCCAAATATTCCCCGAGCACCAGCCGAAATCGGAAGGTAAAATCCAGGTGTCGATCCGTCCCTCTTCTGGGAATTAATCCTCCAGCCAACCGCCGACCTCTGATCGCTGTCGTCGCCTTTATAAACTCCAAAGCCGGGTGGGTTTGGTGAGAGACGCGGAGGGGAGTGCTTAGTGTGGAACCGCTCCTCCTTTAACTGGTGCTAACAGCGCTCAGTAAATGGAAAACTTGCTTCCCTTCGAGCTGTTTATATAGTTGCCTCGCATCCTCGCAAGCTCATTATGTAAACTGTCAGTCAGACTCACGGGCGATCCCTCCCCTTTTCCATCTTTCCTTTCTGGAAAAAAAAAAAAAAAAAAAGAACCAAATGTTGCGGAGAGCCCTCATATCCAGAATTAATACCCTGCCGCCGCTGCCGCGCTGCCCGCCGAGGAGCCGAGCTGATTACGAACAAGCCCAGCATCTGTTGAGATATTTACGGCGCTCGCTCGGGGAGAGTTCCCTCGAAAATCCACAGAGCAGCTTTCCACAGCGCCCCGGCAATAGGGGAGGGAATGTTTAAAAAGCACCTTTCTTAGTTTGTTTGTCTGCTTTTTTACCCCCCTCCCCAACCTCCACGGGTGCCCCCCCCTCCCGCGTCCCGGGGCGGCGGGACGGGGCCGGCGGGCAGGAGTTGCCCTGCCCGGCGAGAAAATAAAACTAAAAGTAAAAGGGTGCTTCGGGCACCCGGGACGGCCCCGCCGCCGGCTCCGGGGCGCAGCGGCTCCCTCCGGGGGCAACCGTGCCGCAGGCCCGGCGTTATTGCCCACCGCGGTAACGGCGGTGCCCGAACCCCACCGAGGACGGGGGGGCGAGCGGGGGCAGGGAGGCGGCCACGGCGGGGGCTTGCAGGCGCTCGGTCACCCTCCCGAGATGGGGGTGGCCCAGGTCGGCGGCGGGGACGGAGCGCGGCTTTGCTGCTGCTGCCGCCCCGGCCCCCAAAACCCCGGGCAAGGGGGAGACTCGGGGGCTTGCAGGCGAGGGGGGGGCCGCGCCGAGGTGCCGGGCAGCGGTCTGGCGTGTGCCAGCAAAGCCCTTGGCCTGATTGCAGCCTGCGCTTATTGTTGGGTCGCGTGTCCCTCATTAAAGCCAAGCACAGAGAAGGCCTTTCATGTGGCTTTTTATTTCAGCTTGTTAAATGGATGGGAGGCCGGGGGGGGGGGGGGGGAAGGGAGAGATAAACCTTCAGCTGTATGATAATGAGGTCTTGCCACCTTTATGCCAGCGCCCGGCTCGCAAGGCTGCGGACCTTTCCGGCGTGGATCACCTGGGGAGCAGCTCCCTGAAAGTCGCCCTTCAACCTCTGTGCTTGCCCAAAGGGTCGTTCCTTGCGGCGTTAATTCCTCAGTCCGTTCCATTTCGGGGAGGGGGAATAAAAAAGGAAAACCGAGGATCTGGCTTGTTTGGAGGCGAGGCAGCATGGGCAGGGCGCACCCCGGCTAAACTTCCCTGGCTTCCCCCTAAATTTTCACCAAAACGGCGGCTTTTCCTGGAAGCCAGCTTTGGGCCGGGATGGGGTTTGGGGTTAAGGCCCGCTATGGGGGGGCACGGCGTGGCTCCCGCGGAGAAATAGCTGAGCTTCCCGCGGGGAAAAGCCACGGACACGGCCGCCGCCGTAACCTGTGCCATGGCACCAACGCGCGTGGGTGTGGGCGGGTTTGGGGGCAGGCCAGGAATCGGGGGGCGCCGCCAAAAGGGGATTAAAACTTCTCTTGGTCCCCGCTGTGCCCGGGAAAGACGGAGCCGAGATGGGGGGGGGGGGGGGGGAGCACAAGCGCTGGCGATGTCGGGGAGCTGCACCCGGGGCCGGGCGCCCTCGGCTTGGCTCCGTCCGGAGCGGCCCGGCTGTCGCCTGGGGGGGTGCGTGTTCGCGCGTGTACGTGGCCTCGGTGGGCACGGCTGGGAGCCGTGTCCGTGATGGAGATAAACCGCAAGGCAGAGGCACAGGCGAGGAGTTCTTTTGTCTCGGCCTCGTAAACAAGTGGGAAGGAGGAATGTGTCGCCGCTGATGAACTCGGAATTTTGCAGCGATCCGCCCGGCCAGATCCCGGCTTTACCAGCAGCAGCGTCAACTGTCAAAATCAAATCTGATGCTAATAGCTTCGGTACTAAATAAAATGAGAGGCCAGATAACATCAGTGCTTGATAAATGGTAATGAGTGTCTAACCTAGGGGAACAGAAGGGCTGTGGGGCTCTTTAATTCAGTATTGAAAGGCTAGCTGGGTACTGCAGGCTCTAGCAGATGTTAGTATGTGTGTGTTTTGATTTTTGACTTGTATTGGACGTTTATTAGGCTAACCAGAGCCACCCCACGCATGGCCACTTGGTCCAGGCACCATCTGGCACAAGCAGGGCGGCGTGCAAGAATAGGCCCTCGCTTTGGTGCTGAGGATCCACGGGCAGCATCTACCATATGGACCCGGAGCTAATGTAGGTTAAAGCAAGACAAGCTGATCTCTGCTTTTCACAGCTCCGCCAAACCTCTCTGCCATCCTGGCGGCAAGCACCTTGGCGGCTGGGGAAGCGCTCCCACCTCCGCCTTCCCCCCCAGACATGACGAGAGGGGTGCAGGCCCCCCCAAGCGCTCCCCAGCCCGCTCAGGACCCCTTGGGCGGCTGCTATTTTTCGAGTCAAACTTTGCACCTTGTTGCGCTTGGTCTTGGCAGGAGCAGAAGTGGCTCCAGCTCCCCACGTGTCGTCGTCGTCCGTCCTCCCCCCCCCCCCCCCCCAAATATTTTCAGAAGCTCGAGCGAGCGGTGCAAAACAGACGTAAAAATCCTCCTCGAAACTCCAGGGCATTATTTTGATTGCAGCTATAAAAAGAGCCCGTAATAAAATAATAACCGGGGAATATAATAAACCACCTGCTGCATGTTGACACACACGCACACGGAGTTCAGATTAAAAAAAAAAAAAAAAAAAAAGTTGCATTAATAGCATCGAACAGCTGAGCCTGAAAGTCGACGGAGAGCGGACTAGAAGCGCAGCTCCTGCAAACTCCGACCCGTCCCCACCGCGCCGTCCCGGGTCACTTCGGAGAGCGACAGCGCAGCGACCTCCCGCAGGAGCCCCGGCTCATTTCGGGGGGTACATGCCCTCGGGGCGGGGGGGAGCCGAGCCCGCAGAGCCCCTGACTTTGCCGAGGGGCAGCGGTGGGGTGCCCGCAGGCCCCGCCGGGGTGCCGGGCAGTGCCCGGTGTCCCGCCGGCTCCCCAGACCTCCCACCCCCTGCTCCCCATCTCTGCAGCTCGTTTACTCGAGGGCAGGGGCCTTTCTCCTATCACCCCCCCCCCCCCCTTTCGCGCCCCATTTGCTGCCGGTTTATCTCCAGGCTGGCCCGGCTCAGCATACGCGTGGCCAGGCCAAACGCATCTCGCTAACGAGACAACGTTAATTAATTCCGGGCGGGTGAAAGTTGCCAGCCTGCCCAAGCCTCCCCTCCCGCCGAGCCCCGTGCCAGGCTGCCCTCCGTTCCCGGGGGGGGGGGGGCGTCCAGCACTCCTTCCCACCCCCCCGGGGTGTGCCCGAGCCCCCCACGGCGCCTTCCTGCCACCCGTGTCCCGCTGCTCTCAGGCTGCGGGCCCCGCGAAGGCGCGGAGAGGGGGAGGTGGGGGGCTGCGAAGGGCTCGGTGTGGCCCGCACAGACCCAGCCAGGAGCGCCTGCACCGCGCCCCCCGCCATCAGCCCCCCTTTTCTCTCTCTCTGATAGCTCCGTATTTTCGCACCTGCCCGCCCGACCCACGGGGGAAGTTCCTTTCCCGCGGGGGTGGGTCTGTGCGTGAGGGGCTCCCGGTAACGTCGTAGCCACTGGGGGCTTCCTACAGGGCTTCTGCTGGGCTGCTTTCCAGGTCCTGCAGCTCCGGAGCAGCAGTGCTGGTGGCCTGCCTGGTGCTCCGGCCACGCCGCGGTGTCACGCGGGATTTTTTGGAAGGGGACCCGCCGGAGCTGGAGCCGGGTGCCCCAGGCTGTCCCCTAAGGCAGCACGAAGCCCCAGCCAGGCTGGCCTGGCTCCCCGGCCTGCTCAAGCTCGGCTGGGGGGGTGTCCCGCCTCTTCCCCACCCCCCGAACCTGGGGGGAAGCCCCCGCGGCCCCAGCCCCCCCCTGTGCCGTGGGGAGCGGTGCGGATGCCCGGGCCCCCGCGGGGGCATCCCCACTCACGCCCCGCACCCCCACCCGCCTCCTCCTTCTCCGCACTCCGCGGATCGGGGCGGGGGGCGCCCTCCGTGCCCCGCAGCCGCCTTTCCCAGGGAGCCGGCCCCCCTTTCCCCCCGGGACCGTGAGCTGCGGGGCGCCGAGAAACCCCTCGCAAAGGGGCTGCTCGCCAAGCCCAGAGCCCGCGGGCCGCTCCGCGCTTCGTCAGGTTCGTCGTAAGGGTTTTGCCGGTACGCGCCGGGTGTTTTATTATGCACCTTGCGCGCCCTTCTCGGTAGCGCTTCTCCTTTCTGCCTCTGAGTTTTGGGGCTGGCCCCGCTGGTGGCCTGTTTGATCCCTTAGTTAGCCGCTCGCCCGTTTATTCAGTGCTCGCCAGCCCTTCCACGTGCACAGCCCCACTTTGTGAGCCGGATTCCCCGACGGCTTTTAAAGCCCTTAGCTAGAAAGTTGAGCATCGATTTGGTGCTGACACATACCGAGAGCCTCTAAATAAAAAATAATAACAAAAAACGGAAAAGAAAGGAAAAGAAAAGAAAAGGAAAGAAAAGGAAAGAAAGAAAAGGAAAAGGAAAGAAAGGAAAAGAGAAAAGACAGGAAAAGACAGGAAAAGAAAGGAAAAGGAAAGAAAGGGGAAAGGAAAGGAAAGGAAAATGAAAGAGAAAAGATAGAAAGAAAATGAAAGAGAAAAGAAAAGGAAAAGGGAAAAGAAAAGGAAAAGAGAAAAGGAAAAGAGAGTAAAGAAAAGGAAAAGAGAAAAGGAAGAGAGAAAAGGAAAAGAGAGAAAAGGAAAAGAGAGAAAAGAAAAGAAAAGAAAAGAAAAGAAAAGAAAAGAAAAGAAAAGAAAAGAAAAGAAAAGAAAAGAAAAGAAAAGAAAAGAAAAGAAAAGAAAAGAGAAAAATCCCCCTTGCTTGTTTTGTTTCTGCCTAAATGTCCATAGCGCGGAGCATCCCTCCAGGGAGCGCCGCTCCGAGGGGTGTTAATGTGGTCGATTTGGGGTACAAATGTTTGGAAATGTTTCCCGATTTGCACAGAAGGAGGGGGGATTTGCAAACTGTTGCTGCCACATGGCTCCTCCAGCCTGCCCATTCTCATTGTAATGAGCCCGGCGCGTGCCTCATCATCTGCCGCGCGGGCGCTCGCCACGGGCCGCCCGGCCACGCCGCGGGACCACTGCGGCCGCCCCCGCGCCCCCCACGCAGCGTCACGCACCCGCGCGGCGCCGGGACCCCGCGGCGGCGGCACACGGAGCGCGGGGAGACCGGAGGCAGTCGCCCCCCCTCCCGCCGCCCTCGCTCCCCCCCGGCGGCGACGGGCCCGGGCCGGGCTGCGCCCCCAGCTCCCCACTGCCCGCCCCCCGCTCCCCGCTCCCCCTTCGCCCTTTGTCGCTCCGCGCCCAGCCCATAAAAATAAGAACATTTCTATTAAAGGCTATAACGATCACTATTGAGCCTCTCGCTACAAATCGATGGCTTCTTTTCCATACAAATGCCTGCTTACGCCTTTATGTTCTCCATCTGTTTGTAGCTAACACCTGCCATTCAATAAATCGATTTGGCCATTTAATGTAACAGCTTCCCGGGACATTTCTTCATGCCAGATGCCACAGCAGCTCCAAACCTCAGCGCCCCACCAGCACAGCCGCCCAGCCTGGGGCTTTGCCGCCGCAGAAACCCTCTGCCAGGGCACGGAGCGGAGCTGGGAAGTAAAGAGAACGTTTAAAAGTGCTTTTTTTTTAAAAAAAAAATATATATTCTGAACACTAACCCCACCAATCTCACCTTCTTCTTCCATGCTGCGGTTTCTGAGCACCTGGGGAGCCACGTCCCGGCTGCCCCACAGCCCACGGGCAGGTGTACACGTGGCGCCGGGTCACAAGCATCGAAGCAGTTTGTGACATTCTTGGTTCCCTTTTATTTTACTCACCGACAAATACTTTGCATGTTTTAAGGGATTTCGTGTTTTAAGGACACAAAGACACTCTGCCCGCATGGTCTATCACCCCACTGCATGGGGCAAAGCTGCCTTGGGCCTCCCTTACTGGGACCTTGTGGGATGAGGGGCCTCATCCTTCTACTTGCTTTGGGGCGGGGCAGCCCTACTTGAGGGGTCACTTTGCTGGGCCTCTGAGCTGCAGCAATGCCGCGGTCCCTGGCAGGAAGAGCAAAGAGAGGTGGGTGCTGGCCCATGGGCTGCTCTGCCCCGTGCCGGGGCAAGCCTCCGTCTTCCCTTTGGCTACGCCCCAACGCGCTCCACGCTGAGCTGGGCTGAGGGAGAAAGGTGGATCTCTCTAGGCATCACCCTGCAGGTCTCAGGGGAGGGAAAACAGCATGGCTGGAGACATGAGAAAGAGGAGTGAGTAATACAGCACAGGGAAGTTACAGGGCAGTTTCCTCGCGGAGGAAGGGAGCAGCTCCGGGCTGGCCAAGTTCCTCTGGAGGAGGCGATTTCAGTACTGCTGGGATTTTATTTGACTGCATTTATTGTATAATTTACTGTGCTGGGAGTGCCTAGAGCCTTTGAAGGGTGCCTTTGACAGGTACCTTTACTGCTCTAAATCTGAATAAATCCATAAAATGAAACATGTAATGCAAAAAACCAGTTATAGTTATGTACATATTTCAGTTATGTGGGTCCGTTTCTTTCTTAATTAGTTCAGTGCAGGCCATGGATACCATTTGCAACTGCACCTGGCTGTAGAAGCCTGATTTCCTTTGAAAGTCAGCAAGAAAGTTGTGTGGTCATTTGGCACTTTCACCTGAGATAGCCTGATAAAATTGGAATTTCTCATAAAAAACACCCCTGGAAGCTATGGCTGGAACTGAGAATGGGTACCTGGGAGACGACCAAATATTCCTCTTTTTTTGAACTTCAGAGTTGTGGGTGAGATTGGCAGGGAAGAGTTGGAGAGGATGGAGATGTCTCACTCGGAGCAGAGGTTCCCACGTTTTTGTTCATATACAAGTCATGTATGGGTCAGCGTTCATGGATGTGACACTGGCCTGAAGCAGCATAACAAAACAAGTACAGGCTGGCTTCTTAAAGGGGAAAAATTCCCTCTGCGCTCTCCATAGTAAATGTCCCATGGGCCAGGCTTTGGGAACTCCTGCATCAGAAGGTCTGTGTCTTCAAACAGATGGCCGGGCAGCCCTTGGCTACTTAGAATATGTTTGGGGCTATATTATATAGCACTGAGTAAAGAGATCTGTCACAGAAAAACAGTAAAAGGCAGTTTTAACCCTTCCCCCGGGGAGTGGCGTGGATCCACGCTCCGCCTTTGTGACCAGTCGCTCCTCTCCCGTCCCCCATACCGAGCCCACGGGATGTTTGGTAGGGGCCCAGCATTGTGGCGCTCGCTTCAGAAAATTGGAGGAAGAAGCCTCAGGCCTCTGGCATGTGAGATTTGGCAGAGCAAACCCCGGAGTCAGGCATGTACGGCCTCGGTGCAGCCACTGTGCAGGGCAGGAGGGAGAGGGGAGCGGAAGGGAGACTTTGGGAAGCACTTCTGGAGTGGCCGGAGGTGCATGGCATCCAACCCTGCACCCAGTGGAGGTCGATGACACGCTGTCACCCTGGTGGCATCTACCTGCTCTGCGCTGGTCCCTCGTAGCAGCGGGTGTGCTGCCATCAGGCGTGGTGGCTGCACCAGGCTCTTGCTGAGCTCTTCTGCTTTTCTCGCTCTCCTGGTAGCCCGGCATTGGGCAGAAGCTGTTGCATGACCAGGACTGAATTTCTGGAGAGATGTGGAGGCCACCCCTGGCAGGAGAAGGTCTGTGGGACTCAGGGCTGAGTTGCACCTGCTTGTGCACCCAAATAAGCCGCAGCAAGGCAGTTGTAACTTATCAGAGCTGCACACTGGTAAAAGTTAAAGGTATTTAAAATACAGCTGGCCACTTCAGTAAGAAATCCATTTTAAAATCCCTTCACTGGAGATAAAACTTGCTAATGACTGAAGAGAGAGAAAGACCATCCTGACATTTTATCCATAGCATTTATATTTATTTCTAGTAAAAAAGATTTTAACCAGGACCAGCTGCTTCCACAGCCCATCAAAAGCAATCCTAGATTGTCCAGATGGAGTCACTCAAGACAGAGACATGAGCAAGGGCTGCCACCGGCTCCAGGATTTCTGGGTTTGTCCTATTTTAAGAAGATCTCACATCCTGCAAACACTGCTTATGGGAAATGATTGGATGCAGAAATCCTAGTGGGGGCCCATGAGGCAGCCTCATGTAGAGATGTGGCAATGTGGCATGCTGACATTTTGACATAACGTGGTGATGATTTTATGCTAGCATCAGCCCTCCAAGAGGAAAGTAAATATGTGACATATTGTTCAGGGAAACAAAACAAACCAGACAATGAGGTCCTGTGCCCAGTGACTGATGTAGCCTCTGCAGGCCCATGCAAAACCTCTTTTCCTTTGTGATCTGGGGATGCTGGGAAAATGAGTGCATCAGGGTATCCAATACCCATCCCTGGCCCATCCAGCCCTCCTCGCTTTTTGTCTTTGTGTGCGGCCATGCAGGGAGCAAACACAGAGCACCCGCTGCGTTTCTATTGTTTCTCCTGTCTAATGGCCCTACTTAGCCATGGAGGAGCGGGATGGATTTGCGCCTTGCGCACATTGTTCTTGGGGTTCAAAAGAATACTTAAACTAGAGCAGTAGTTAGTATGACAATGGAATAGAAATGAACATTCACTCCAGTGGCTGTGGATGGCACAGAGGCTTAGATAATGCGACAAGGGAGAAGAAAATTAATGAATCTGTCTGTCTGTCTGTTGACCCATCAACATAAATATCTTGTCAGTCATATGTGACAGCAGATCTAGTTGGCTGGTAAGAGCTATGTTTGCCCAGGCTCCCAGCTGTATTCTTTAAATCAAAAGTTTCATCAGGTAATTTAGCAGACTGAAGAAAGCTGGTACTTGACCACATAGTGAGCCCCAAATGGATGAGCAATAAACGCTTCATCTGTGAGTGTTAAATGATGCAAAACAATGGTATGCTGGGGCACTGGTACCGACTTCTTCCTTCCACTCCGTGCCCATGGATGGTCGATGCTCCTTCACAGCCTACACAGGAGCCTTCCTCAAGCTGAGCAACTGTGGGGACACCTCGTTGGGCTTTTTAATGCTCTTAGATAGGTCTGTGCTGCCACTCGTAGCCAGCAGGGAGGGACCAAGACGTCTTCTGTCGCTGGTGCCCTTTGTCAGAGGCTGCCTAAGGGGAACAACCATGAAAGTCTCCCTAGGTGACCAGATCACCTGTGGGAGGGCAGACAGCAGCATCCGTCTCATCCTGGAGAGGATGTAGTTGTTACGATGGAGCCATTAAACTGTTGGGTAAGGCTGATATACTGCTCTGTTTAAAAGCCTGGGGTGAGGCATGGGCCCATTCTGTGTGGTTCTTCCTGTACGTACATACACAAACCCAGGGTAGGAAACCCTTCTTCTCAGAGCTTAGGATGAGATTTGTCTCATCCTACTTCAACCATGTAATGGGTATATAGGTTACATTAATTATCTACATCTCCTCTTGAGTCAACAGTGAGAGATGGGACCATATTGCTCATCCTGGGAGGGGGACTCTGTGTGAGACAGGATGAATTATCATCTGCAGAAACCCTTCTCTCTCCGTTGACTCCAGAGGGACCTGCATGACTGGGTCAGGTGAGACCCCTGATTTTTAGAAAGCTAAAGCCAGGTGAGATTAATCCCTTCTTTAATGTGTGAGTAGAGCAGGGACAATGTGATTTGGGAACAAAGGTTGATGTCTCAGCATCAGCCACTGGACAGTTTTTGGGATGCCTGTCTGACTGAGATTAGGATCGGGGGTGTCCCAGTTCTGGGAAGAACACAATCCTTGTGACAAAACTTGCAGAACCAGATACAAGGTATAAAGAAATACAGCCTCATAGGTCATTTGCATTCTGACACTCTTTCTATTGAAACCTTCCTTATGTTGTAGCAGGAAACCTGAGTAAAAGGCATTGCTACAACCCAGGAATGGTGCAAAATGGGATATCTGGATTAAGCCAGAAGTCTGTACCACAGTTGTGATGCTAATGGATTAATTGGTAAAATCAGGTTGTGCACTGGGGATTGGATTTTGAGCACCCTTTCAACTCTGGGAGAAGGAGAGTCTAATGCAAGATTCTGGTTTAGGCCTATTGTGAACAAAATCCGGAGCACTGTGGCAAAGGTAGAGGTAGGAGTGTCTCAAGTGACATATATCACAACTAATGAACTCTTTGTAGGTTACAAAGCATTTCCGTCTTATTGTTCATACATTCAGAATGCTCCAAAATAGATATTGCGATGAATCAATAGCTTTTAAAATATGTCTGGGTTTTATTAATTCATTAGGGGATCTCATAGTTAACCCTTGAATAATCAGCTTAAAAACAGAAGGCAGATTTACTGGCATACGGTTTTACATGGACATTTTGCTGCTCAAATGCCAAGAAACATAACAATTTAGATGTCCAGTGTATTTATTATCTAGGATCTAGCAGAGGCTTTGGCCTTCAGTCTTGAAACATACACAGTGACATCTCAAGTCTTTGGAGAATATCACCAAACTGGGATGCTCTATCTCATGTACTGGGAAACATTTTATTCTGTTCATGATGAATTGTCCAGTGAATGCACTTTACACAATATATTGTACAACTGCTTATTTTGGTGACTGCTTGTTTTCCCGTTTAAGAGTTTTGGCCACATTTTCATGTTGTGTTTCATTTCATGCTTGCTGCAGCCCCCCTGCGGATGAGTGCTGCTTCTTGTCTCATTTTAGAAACAATTCACAGCTGATTAATTTCTGCTAACTCTTCAAATTGATGAAAACAGCGAGCATTCATTTGCAAGGACTTATTCCAGCTTTAAAGTATTCCTACATGTAGGTTTTTTATTTGAGATTTTTGGCAAGGCCTGTGTGATCCTTTTTCCTGGTCATTTCCCATACCTTCTCCCATCAGACGTAGTAGCAGGAGTTAGAACAGGAGGGTAGTCTATGTCCTGTGGCCTTGAATTTAACCACCACGATATCTGCTTTTTCTCAGACCGAGTGAGGATGACAGGGCAGAAAAATCACCAGGGACAGCTTCCCCTACGTTAGCTCTCCAGCAGTGACTGCCACCAGTGGAGCTCTAGCAGGGAAGCAATGACAGAAGATGCTGGAGATAAAAGTCTGGCAGGGATACGACTGCTAGTGCAAATTTTGCTTGCTCCCTCCTGCCTGCTCTTCTTGCCTGGGGGGGACCCAACTCACTGGTACACTTAGGATGGGTAGCACAGGAGCCATATAATCCCACAAAATAGCCTCTCTAATAGACTTGTTTTAAAACATCTCTTCATCCTGCAAACAGTGGGGAAATGATTAAAGATAGGAAATGTATCCACCTGCTAATGTACTTCTGTGGTTATCATGAGGCTCTTAATGAAGGTGGCATCCCTATGCTCACCTGAGGCAAGGCAGCCCTGCCAAGAAGCTCTTCCTAAACCCACATGCAGGTGTTCCTTGTGATGGAAAATGCTGCACTGACCTGAGGTCTGTTGTGAGCCAGTGCTATAGCAGGATAAGAGTGGTGAGCTGGAGAGAGACAAGATGTGTGGCAGGAAAGAATTTTATCCTTGGTTTCAGGTTGGCACAGTTTTACTTGGAGTTTGTAGTCTGAGGGATTGTGGGATGTGCTGGAGGTTTAAGGGGACAATAAGCACTGGATAGGTAAGTTGATGTTGCTTGTAAAGATCTCAGCATAAAGAATGAAGAAAAGCTGAAAAAGGACATAAGAATAGAAGAAAAGGAGAAAAAGTATGTAGATACTTTCCTTGTGTAGTGTGGAGAAGGAGGTGGAACAGAGGGCAGGGGGCTGGGTCTAAAGAGGTGCCTAGGAAGTCTGCTTTAGCACACAGACCTACGATCTCCTGGACATGGGTCTGATTGTGTCTCCTGGACATCTGTTCTTCTGAAGGCAACAGTTTAGGAAAAAAAATGACCAGCAGCTGCATGCCTCTGCTGTGCATTGGTTGGCATCAGTTCTCAGAACAGGTTATTAGCTCTGACTCTTGTTTCCCTTCTTATTTACCAGATAGGGAAATCGGTGAAATCAAGCTCAATCTTAAAATTGCTATTCACACTACTTTCATTCATATGACTTGCAATAACTGCACAGTCATTCAGAGGCAGCTAGCCAGGGTGATTAGAAGATTCATAGAAATCACCATACTCTGAGTGACTGCAGCCTGGATGAGGAAATACCAACAAAAGCTGCTGTACAAGTACAATACTTAAAGAACAGGACCTTTCTTAGCAAAACATAGCAATGATCACAATATGGTTGAAGTTTGTGGTGTATCAATACCAAAGTGGTTTCAGCTCACTCCTAAAATAACAGAGATTGATAAGTTTTGTTGCTTAGAAATCAGCTGAAGAGTCTAAGCCTTGTATTGCTGTGGACTCCAAAGCACCTCTAACACCAGGCTCAGTACTGCCGTATTTTTTGTAGTCTTTTTGTTCAGATCTTAACTAGCCTGGAAATATGCTGCCCTTAATCCTATCGGATACTGTTAAACCAATGAAAGCAGCCACCAAATTCTGTGTCAGTGGGTCATAGTTCAGACCAGGTTCCTCTTATTCCCCAAACTCCTTCTTCTTGAATTCTGTGCTGCTGGGAGATTTTGGACATGCAGCTTTACAGGCTGATACTTTCTCTTACTAATGGATCCACTAGAGCACAAGCAGCAGTGGTGGAAGCTATTCTGTGCTGCTCATCTAATGTTCCTTCATGCCTATGTGGATGGGTAGCCAGCAGCATTAGAAACTTTGTACTACACCCATCAGAAAAGGTGGTTTTGCAGGCTTTGCGTGTGGATCGATACCCACTGGCAGTGAGGCAGAAACCATCCAATTCATTGTATGCAAGATGGGAAGTATGTATAGATGGCAGTGACTATTGGTCACTAACACGTTGGGTGGTGACCTGGAGCGAAGCCACAAGTCACAGCCGGTTTCCTGAGCCAGCAGGCCCTGCTGGTGATTTTGCCAGAGACGGCTGCATTGCTGATTTCCAGCAGTGGTTAAGCTTAGGGGTTGTATTCTGGAAAGCCTTAAGGTCGGGTGAAACGTGGAGCTATCAGCTGCTAACAGATGAAAGTGAATTTACATTACTTTGGCCTAAAGGTTAGTAAGTCACAGAAGTCATTGCTGTGTAGAAGTCTTTGAAATTCAGAGTGCAAAATTTGCAGCCATACATGGTAAAGTCACGTAGGGATGGTCAGAAGATACCCGACTCTCTTCTGTTCCAGAGTTGTTATCTCTATCCTGGCCTAATGCAGTGCCACAGTAATGGGAAGACTTCCCTTGGCTGAGCTCAGGGCAGTGTTCCCCATCAGCTTTTGCCCCATTAGATCCTATTATTTTCCTCCATCTAGGTGAGATCTTACTGTGTTTGGGTGCTGGACAGCCACTGCCTGCTATTGGGACATCTGCGGAGGTAGGGCATTTGGGCAATAGGGAACAGAGCAGCACCAAGCAAGGTATAAGCCCAATTCAAACATGAAAGTCAGGATCAATGTTTTGCATTGATCAGAGGGGTTTTTTTTGAGGTTTGGAAGAAGTTTTCCATAGGGACCTAGCTCTCCAGTGGCTGTGAGTGAGTGCTGAAAGCTAGTCTGGCAAAGGAAGGTATTTCTGTGGAGATGAGATGGCAGCTGACTATTTGTGACAGTTCTTTATCAGGAAAACAGCTCACAAATCAGAGATAACTAATGTCTGAAAACTCTGGGATGAATGACTGCTTTGCTGTGTCGATTTCCCTGGAAATTGGGTGTGTGGACATGTGGGAGTGTGCATGCTAGTGCTCAGGTGAGGTTTCTTGATTAGACCTATTTTTAATGTATGCTTTCTCCCCAAACCAGGGAGTTGCTTTAATCAATTGTCAGTGTCCTGGTTTGAGGGAGTGGCTCAAACCATGACACAGAGGTTCATAGATACGTGACAATTTCTGTGGAGTTTGGTTGTGAGCTTGCTGGTAGCACCTAACACTGAGTCTGTCTGTTCTCAATGATCTCTCACTCCAAATGCATGTAGAGAACCCTCATCACATCGACGCCGTGTACGCATCCACACTGAAAACTCGCTGCTCTTCTAGGATGCTACTGGATACTGCATGGTTAAAAGACCTTCCCTTGCTCTGTGCATAGGCAGGGCCTGAATCCCAGGTGACATTTGATGGCCCCATGTTATGTGGAAGGTGGTCACTTCTACCCACTGAATCTGTGAAGCTCTCAATAGACCAAGCTTTCTCATGCTTGGTGTCATTTTCACACCTCCCTTTGTGAATAGGCAGGTGGAATGTCAGAAGATTTTCGGACAGGAATTGGGGATGAAACTCAACTGCCCTCAATTCGGATTGGCACAGGGCTCTGGTCTCTCCATCTGTAGGAAAGGGACAGGAAAGGGCCACAAAATGTTTGAGGACACAGAGTGGCGGCTCTATCCTCATCTACCAGTGGTTGGATGAGGGACCTGTGAGAACACGCACTCTACCAGATCCAAAGACAAGGCTTGAACAATGCAGTTACTGGCAATATATATGACCTTGGACTGATAGAACGAGAAGAAGAGACTGTTTAGTTAGCTCAGTGGCATATTTTCTGAGTAGACAATAAATGAATGTTTCACCAGAGTTATATCTTTATTGCTTCTGTCCACCCAGACATCAAAAATGTAGGAAACCATTGGAATAAACAAGAGGTGCCCATTTCTTTGGTGCATTGCCACCCACACGTCTCTACACCCAAACGCAGACATAGGCAGTTTATCTTTACAGCAAGTTTTTTTTTCCCTCCCCACCTACAAGCCCTCTCACTCAGCCCATTAACCTAATTTCTTTGAATCCCACTTGTGGCATGATACAGCTATTTTAATCATAGCTGTAGCTGTAGCGAGCTGATATTACCTTGAGGTTATGGATGTGTTCTTATCAGGTGAGCCCAAGGCAGAGTTAAATTGGAGTATGACTTAAAGGAACTGAAAGTGGGCTGTATGCACTCATGTATGGTAAATGAGAAGTCTGCTGGAAACAGGTGGGTCATCTGTGAGTCAACACCTTTACCTGCTGTGTCATACGCTGGTATTTGCCTGGCTGCTTGGAAGGGCTGCATCCTTGTTCCCTTTATGATTAAGAGAGCTGCCAGTGCTCTTAGTACTGGGCAGTACTGAAATACGTACCTCACCTGGCTGTGGGCCCCGCCTGTGTGACCGTGTGTGGCAGGGTGGCAGGAGCCAGGCGAATGTCTCGTCGCTGTCTGCAGCCCTGCCATCCTGCTGGCCCTGCCCTCCTGGGGGGATGCTGGGGTCTGGTCTTTCCTGCTTCATCTGAGACCAGGAGTGTTCGCCTGGAGCCTCTTTCTTGAAAATAACCTAGGGAAACAGCCCAGTGCATAGGCAGGGTTGTAACATGGTCCTGTGGCCAGAGAAAACCGCAGTGTACAGCTTTCTCCAGCCTCTGGGAAGAGATACATGTTCCCCAATTGGAAAGGCTGAGTGCTGCTGCCTGATGCACCCTCAGCCCGGGCCCATGGTGGAGCTTTTGAGGGGGATGAGCTGTTGCACACCAGCTATACAGAGAGGGTTATACTGACTTTGCTTTCCCAGGAGCAGAGAAACAGTGATGTATGTACAGTGGATCAAGGTATGCATGGTAATCTTCTCCGCTTTTTAACTCTACATCCAAGGAGAAAATTCACACTTTTCTTTTCGCAGTCGTAGAAATGCAGCTGCCTCAGCCAGGGCCCATCAGAATATGGTTTTGTTGACTCAAGATTATTCATTTAACAGATTTCCGTTGGAGCTGCTCACAAATGTGGGAATTGCTGGGTTAATCTTCATGAAAGAGAGAAAAATTGGCAGCAGAAGGAATTTTTTGAAAAAGCAAATTAAAGTAGAGGAAAGAAGCGGGTGTGAAGTAAATTATTTGCAGCGGAGTGTTTTCCTTTCTGAGCTAGCAGAGAATATACGGGTATTTCCTGGGGAGAAGAATGTCACATTTAGAGGTGTCCTTCCTTTGCTAATAAAGAGGTGAAAATCCCTAACAGTTAATCGTTTCCAGCTCAAACATGCCCATTACTGGCAGAAGGAGCTCTGTGATTAGTATTTGCTGGGCCTTTGGGCCTTCGGTTTAGTTCCCACATACACTTAATTTGCCGCAAAGAACAAAGTTGCAGTACAAATGATCAAGGAAGTTTTTCCAAATCGTGTTATTGTTTTGCATGTGCCTGAGCAATTCCTGCGAAGGAGGAAACATGAACTAATAGAACATATTTATCGCACAGCTCAGAGAATGCTGTAGCCGTTGCCAGAGGAGATTTCAGTCCGTAAACCTGCCTATTGGATTTTTCACATGAGAAAAGATTTTCTAGGAGGCAATTTTGTTCAACGCCTTGCCCCGTCAGTGTCGCCTTGGGAGTAGCTGAGCTCTGGTAAGCCCTGGGGAACAGAGTGTGCTACACTGCTCTTGAGGTATCCTGAGGATTTTCATGCTACAGAAGGACCTTTGGGTCCAAAAGGATAGAGCTGATGCAAAACTTCTGGAGGGAAAGGGTCCACAACAGGTGGAATGAAAACAAATCAGTGGATCTGTATCATCTCCCAGGTCTGAGCAACTAGGTCAGGGCATAGCCTTTTTGGCAGACTCTTAGAGTCTGGTAGACCTCTAGGTATTTGCTATGTCTCTTCACCCCTTATAATGCAAGCAGAAACAACATTTTTCTGTCATTATAACAACATTCAGCCCAGGACTGGCTTCAGAACCTGAAGGAAAAGATGCAAGGAGGTTCTTTGGGTGTCTCCCAGATGTAGGTGATATGCTTATTTGAAGAGGGCAGATGCATACCTGAAGAGGGGCTTTAGAGCTTTTGGCTTTCACTGCTGCAGCCAGCTGCTCTTTCTGGTGGGCTTGGGCAAGCCCACCCTCAACTTAGTTTCAAGATTAATTTGCAAAAAAAGGAAAAAATACTTACTCTTTTCCTTAACGAGAAGGTTCTGTATGTTTCTGGATCCCTCATGTCTTGAGGTGGATCTGGCTTTGTTAGTGTCGGGAGTCTTGAGAGATGGCTTTACGCAACCTGGAATGACACTGCTTGAGAAATGTCTCCTATGTGAGGTCTCCAGTGCTTCTGGCTCCCTTCTGAGTGAAGAGCATCACGAGAGCAGTTTTTCCCTTAGACCTGGAAAGTGTAGCCTCTGGTGTAAGCCTGCCTTGTGTTGTGAATGTGACCATGCATGTGCAGGGGGGCAAGACCCTCAAAACTTCCAAAGTTTGTGTCAAGTGTATGGAGGTCTCGTATTGAAAAACACCTTTGCAATTTAACGTGTTCAGCAGAGCGCTGCACAATTTGCAAAGCTTCTGCTCCAGTCTGGACATCCCTCTGACTGAGATGCTTTGGGAGCTGAACTTGCTGATTGTGCCCGTTATAGAAAGCTCATCAGCCAAGTGGTGAGGGCCGGAGCCGAATGGTGACGGGTTTGAGCTCTGTTGATATTTGGAGATAGGACCAGTTCAGATTGCATGTTTCAAACTCTGGGTGTGGAATGTGCAATACAGTTTGTAATCAGCCTTCAGTCCATTGTATTTCTCTCATTAATCCTTCAGTGCAACTAACCTTTGCGGTAGGTGAACTTTTTCCGTTTTCCCTTGTCACACATCTAGGTCCCACTTCGCGCCCATTCTAATTATTAGTGAAATACAGCATCTTTATGATGCCCTGGTAGTCCAGAGACTCCAGCCGGGGGCAGGAAATTCCCATCATTAAGGGTTTGCTGAGCTCTCTCTCTCTCCAGAAAATGACATTTACTAATTACATCATTTTGATGTATATGATACCCAAACCAAACATGTTATAAATTAGCAAAAGCTCATTTGTTTCATGAAAAGTATTGTTCTTCTTTTATTCAATGACCTTTTTGTTCCTCTACATCCTGGACCAATCAAGTGCCGGTGTAGTCGCTGACTTCTGAGCACAGACAATAGCTTATTCCGTCTATTCTGTTCAGATGACTGTAGGAATAGGCAGTCACTTTGTCATGTGGAGACTGGAGGTTGTATAAAACCCTTTTTCCCACCATTTAGAGAGAGTCTGAATCCTGAGAGGAAAACCCTGTCATAATAATAATAATAATCCAGAAGCTAGAGCCCATTGAAGTTTTCTCAGCTTTATGATTTGGGTGGGGTTGGAATGCAGCCCTCCCCAGCCAAGGCTCACTTGAATTTTGAGAGCTATAGCATGGATTGGCTTTCTCTATGTTTCTAGCGACAGGTTGTGTTTTTTTCAGTGAGCTTTATATGCAGTTTCCACAGCAAAACTCCCGTGCTTGCGAATTTAGCAGGTCCAGGGACTGACTGGTGCAAGCCTGTTGCTTTCTCCTCCAAACCTTGCGGGATGGGGAGTGTCTTTCTCCTGTGTACTTGTCGAGTGGCCCAGCGTGACAGTCGTGGGCTGGACTGGATGCCCTCTGAGCGGCTGCCATTCAAACACGCAGCAATCATCCACCGCCTTCTCAGTGCTGTGGTGTCTGATGCCTGTTATGGAGGCATGGCAGTGGGCTCTGCTCCAAATAAGCATCCCGTGGGAAATTCCTCTGAGAAGGTGCTGAGCTGGAAAAGGGAAGGAGCAAGGTGATGGGGAGCGAAGTCCTTCGGTGCCTTCTGCAAGTGGCGTCAGCAAATGTCATCCTGGGAACGAGGCGATGGGAGACGGGGTGCCGGGGAAATGCAGGTGGATCATGGCAGGGCCCACCACTGTGCTAGTAGGCTCTGCCTGGCAGTGTTTTGTACCATCCTTGCACCAAGGCAACTCATCCACAAGATCCCTGTGGCCAGCCAGAGAGGAGCAGTGTGTGGTGGGACATCTCGGGCAAGGTCAGAGCTCGTGGCCACCCCATACCTGCACCCCATGCAGCCCCAGCCTGCAGCAGCCCCTCACCGTGCCACAGGGTCCCAGGGAGCAGGCAGGGATAGAGTGAGGAGGGAGCAGAGGCAGGAGGAGGACTAAGACCTCCGTAAATCTCAGGAACAGCAGCAGCTCTCCAGTGCCACCAGCATCCACAAGGGAAGCGCTGAGACACAAACTGAGAGGCGTTACATGTGTTTGGTGGGGCTAGGAGAGGACTGAGAGACCTCATTAGCATCATTCATATATTTGAGTGGTCATTTAATACCGTTCTTCTTCCTACCAGCCCTTTTGGAAGGCAGCGTGTACCATTCACAACAAGTGTTTATCTTCCAGCTTTGAAGACAGACGTCAGAATATTTCCCTCCTTATTCATGCTCCATCTTTTCTCACAGCCCAATTATTCATGACATCACCACCTTTTCCTCCTCAGCCCCAGACACAGAGTTTCTGTGGCTACAATTTCCTGGACAAGAATTTCCACTTTGCATTGTTGGGGGGGGAAACAGGAGGAAAAAAAAAAATAGGTTGTTTTGTGTGGAAACATTAAATGAGAAACACAGACATGGAAAACTCAGATGCGCACATACACACACATGCACACACGCAGAGCAACAACAACAACAAGCAGCCACCACCACCAAGGTTATTATAATTAATTTAAAATCTGTTTAGAAAAGGGTTCCTTTTATGTTGGACGGGCTCTTTAAGTGGCTCAAGAAGTATGAAAAACAGGAAATCAAACTGCCTCATTAGGAATTGACTCTGCTCAGTAATTAGAGGCTAGAAAACAAAACAAGGAAAAGCAGGTGGCAAGTGAGCTCCAAGCAGGCAGCTATTGTATCATTTCAATGTTCTGCGGCCTAACAGCATTATTTTTTCAGAAAAGTGTTACTTCCACAGAGAAATGATTATGAAAATCATCCGAAGTTTAATGGGAAAGTTCTGCTTGCTCAAACTCAATACTGAGGCTGCTAGCTTGCTTCAGCCTAGAGTTTAATTCATAATTAGGCAGTATTTTGCTGTGTTTAAAAAGACAACTCTGTTCTCCAGCATTGACTGCTCTCTAGCTAAAATCATGTTAAAAGTAATTACCGAGCGATACCATATTTTGCTGATACAATCAGATGAGATAACCATAGACATTAATATCAATTATATTTTCTAACAATAACCTTTGTTGAGCAAATGCTGCCAGTGATTTCCAGCAAATATCTGTTTATGCTTCAGTCATGCTGGAGTAAGGGTTTGCTGCTGTGCTCTCTTATTCCTTCAGTTTTGCAGGAATGTGCTTTTTGCAGAAAGCTCGCTTCTAAATGCCACCCACAACTATTTGCCAAAAGTGAAATTGAGTTGTGTGAGTAATAGTCGTGCCAGGGCTGGGTGCCCGCTCTGCCCCTTGGTGATGGTCACGGGGCTTGCTGGCTCATTTCGCTGCACCCAGGGAAGGCACACATTGCAAAAGGCAAACACTTGTGGGGAACGGGGGTAGCTCTTTATTGATCTGTAAAATAAGTTTGTAAATAAATCAAATCTTTTCCCAAGAATTAAGTAGCTGGATGCAAAAGATCTAAAATACCAACACAAACATCATCAAACTGTTTTGTGTGGGGAATAACGATGAAGGAAATGGCTTTCTTCACATGGCTCTCCTGCAGGCAGAAAATAGAAGCTACTTTTGTCATATGCTTTTTTTTTTTTTCAGTGGGAATTTTAGTCCAGGTCTCTAAAAACAACAAATACTAACCGATGATAAAGCATGAGTATTTACCTACTGTTTACTGCTGACATCCTGTCAGGATATGGTGCAGCTGAGTGAGTGCATTTTGGCTCAAGATGGGCCTGGTGACTTTGCAGGATGGAGCCCTTGATCGGGAATGTCGAGTGAAGGGAGGCGGCAGAGCAGGGTGATTTATCTCCTTGCCAGCCAGGAGCTTTGGGTCTCTGTGGTGGCCTGTCCCTGCGGGCAGCTGGTGGCTGCAGGCAGGGGAGAGGACAACGCTCCCCACGGTGTCTGCCAGGAGAGGTTAGGTACGGTACGAGGCAAGTCTGGTGGAGGCAAGCTGAAAGCCAGCTGCAATCAAAGCGGGTTCCCTGGTGTAAACAGGGTGTCAGTAAGATTGAAAATCAGCTTTCCTGCAGCCGAGCGGAGCCACGGGGCCAGGGAAGAGGCGCAGTCAGTGCCCGGCTGGCTTACTTCGAGAGCGGCACTGCGGGAGGGACTGCGGCCAACATGGAGGTTTGTGGCCTCTGGCACGTTTCTTATCCTGTAACAAAACTCAGGTGGACAAAGAGGGAAGTGTCTGCTGGGTGTTCAGGTGTTACATGGCGAGCAGCCACCAGCCAGCTCCCCGCAGGGATGGCATGAGCATGGCAGAGGCTTGCCTGCACCCTGCGGGGGTGGGCTCGGGGCAGCTCTGTGCTCTGGGAGCAGCGCCCAAGGGCAGGATACATGTCCCAGATCTACAAAAGCCATCAAATAAAAATAGAAATTCTATCAGTTGTTATTAATAATGTCTCCTCAAATCACTTGTTCCTTGAGGCAATGGCTTCCAGCAGCCAGGAGGGGCCATGGCTGAGCCTGCCCAGTTAAGAAGGATGCTCCCTATAGCTTGCTGCTTTGTGGCCACAGTGAGTGTGTGGCCCTTTCCGCACACAAGTTGTCAGTTTTGGGCTGCTCCCTGCCCTGGACAGGCTGCTTTGGGAGGGAGAGGTTAGAGAGGGGACAGAGAGGGTCACAGTTATCCCAGAGCTGCCCATGCCCTGCCTTAGGAGGGAGCTCTGCACCAGGCAGCGTTTGAAATCAAACCCAGGCTGCTTTTCTGTCCTGAAGACAGTTTTCTTGTAAAAGGTGGTGGGGGCAAATCCTCTGGTTTGCATGCATGAAGGCCCCTGGAGTGTAGCATTAGCACTGTATGCAGCACAGACATGACATTTATATTGCTTGATTTATCCATTAAAGGGTTTCTTGCTCCCTGCCAGCAGACTGGTGTGATGGATTGGTCTGTTGGTGGAACAGAGGCAAGTGCTGTGTCTGGTGGAGGAGGAAAGGTGTGGGGGTGTCACCTTGCCAAAGGGTGCAGGTGAGCATTAGGCACGTTCCCAGATGCCCAGATGGGGAATGTGCCCCTCTCACCCAGCGGCTGGTGGCTGCCTTGGAGACTGGCTCTGGGCTGCTGGGATCCACCCTGCTGAACAAAGGGACCTTGTGCTGGCAAAGCAGATCAGATGTGCTGAAAGCACCACAGATCGACAACCTTCCCTTGGCAGAATGGCCCCAGAAAATGTGGCTGTGGATTTGACTGTGCTTTTCTCCAATCACCCTCTTTGGGGGGTTTCCTTTGGTCAGCAGACTCGCATTTCTTTCCTGTTGTGATGCGTGTGTTTGCTTCAAGGCTAGAGGTTTCCTTACTGGCGAGCTGAACCCTATTCCTAGATCTATTGACATTATAAGTGCTTGAGCTGGGCAAATAGTCCGTGAATATATGTTGACATTTCTAAATCAATTTGCTTTGGCTAGTATTACACCTGTCTAGGGATTACTCTTTGCAAACAGTCTGTGGACTGACTTGTCCTGCTGTAAATATTCACAGAAAGTGTCTTTCAGCATCTCAGAGACCACATTTGAAACTGGCTCATAAATGTATGAGGGTGGGAACTGCCTCTGTGTGGATTTATTAGGGAGCAGATATAATTTCATGGCTTACTTGCCTGATTGCAAGCAACCGCGTTACTTAAAATCGGAGTAACTGTAACACGGGAGGCCTTCGGACCCTACGTTGCTATGCTTAATCTATATGGGCAAACATTAGAAACTGCATAAATCAACATCACAAATGAACCTGTGGAAACCATAGTTTTAAACAACAACAAAAATCTCCGAATACATCAAATGTGAATTATTTGATGGGATCCAGTTCTTAGCAGGCACAACTAATGATTTCCTGTGGTTTCACAGCGCAGTGGCCGAGAGAGGGATGCGGGCGGGAATGCCACACCATCTCCAGCATTGTTTTAATCAGGCTTTTGTAGGTGGAATTTGTGAACTCATGAGAATGAAAGTTTCCAAGCCCTGGCGGGGATCCAGGCAGAGTTTGGGCAGACATTGTGCAAACTTCCCCATGCATCTCCAGGGGCTGATTTGACACGGGATGAATGGGGTCCCCAAGCCTCCCTGCTAGCCCGGCCCAGTGTCGCCCGCATCTCCCAGTCGCAGGGCTGGCAAGTGGCTGGGCTGCCCATCACCCGGGTTCTGCCTCCTTCCATCCCTTCCTTCTACCAGAGGAGGAGGTATCACTCCCTCTTGCAAACCAGCCTCAATCCTGATTTGCATCAGGCTTGCTATTTCGGTCCTGGGAACCCCAAAGTTGCCGGATTAGGTTCTTTCGTTGTTTTTACACATGTTCCTTTGGGGCTGAGCTGAGCTGTTAAAAATAAGGCACTAGAAAGACAAATGGTTTCCGGGGGGGGAGGGAGAAGGGAAGAGGCTTAGGACAGCTGTAAAATGCTGCAAGGTTAAATAAAACATTTCACTGCTTGTGTATTTCTTCCTCATGTTCCTGAAACCACTGACGACCTGAAGAAGCTGGAGGAATCATTCTGCTTGCTGCGTGTGTGTTTTTTTTTTTTTTTAAACTTGTTACACAAAACATTGTTTTTTCAATTTCAGGAAGTCTCTTGATGCCCTTTGGTTGATTTTGTTTTGCTTGTTATCTGGACAACTAATATTTTTTCCTGTTAGGGGGAAAAAAAGATTTTCCCAAGCAGATTAAAGATGTTTTTTAAATCTATGAATGGTGACATGGTTCACTTTCATTGCTATGTTTATTTTTAATAATGAAAAACACCTTAATTTATCGTAGCAAGACGTCCATCCTGGAGTAAACCTTGAATTGAATTTTCACTTGTTGTTTCTGATTTGTTTGTGGCTTCTTATCTAACGGAACGCTGCGAGCGTTTTCTCATGCTTTTCTGAAGCCGTGGCACGTGACAGTTTTCTTCACATCGCATCGATGTCTGCTGGACAATGACAGCCACATTTGTGAGAGGGGCCAACTTTATTTGGTGCTTTTGAAGTGATTTGTTTATTCTAAATGTGTTGCAATTAGCTTTAAGAAGGTAGGTCCATCCAGTCCCAGTATTAAGAGGATTGTTCAGAGTGACCTCGGTTCTTTTTTAAAAAGAATAAGAAAGAAATGGGCTCTGTGAGTGAGGTGCAGGTCTGTAAAAGGGCAGCCAAGGCTGACCAGGCTTATTTTTGGGAATGAGGACCCCGGGCACCCTGTCCCCTTCTCCTTTGCAGCTGAGGTTGCTATTCAGTGCTTTGCAAAGGCAGCAACACTCTTGGTGCCTTCAGGCTGGTGGTCTATTTTGCACCTATGTGGATGTGAGCAAGGCCAGGCGAAATCAGGCTGCTGGGCTTTAAAAGAGAAAGGCCAGAATTGTGAAAGGGATTGGAGGGGGGGGAAAAGGTCATAATGGTATATTCTGGGTATAAACCCCAGAAGCTGTGCTGTGCACCACTGGTGAGCGGGTGCCAGAAGAGCCTGCTGGTGCCTGGGGCAGCCCCATGGGGATGCTCCTCCTAGCCACGAACTCCTCACCTCTCCCAGCCTCCAGGGCCACAGCCAGCCTGGCCACGGGGGCTGAGGGCAGCCCGGACCCTTCACGAGGGCTCTGCCAGCCCCGGGTAAGCCCAGGTGCCTCCGGCCAGCGCGACGGCCACTGCTCGGCAAAGAGCAGCAGAGCTCTGCACCGTCGGGTGGGTGTAGGTGGACAGGCAGCTGGCTCCAAGCACAGCACACGTCCCCGTTTGCCTGCTTACCCACCGGTCCGGAGGAAACCACTGGGGCTGTCCTGCCCACCGACAGCACAGAGGAAGCACGGCCAAGATATTTTTCTTGGCGCCGGGAGCTCCGGCATTACAGGCTTGCACGTGCCGCCTGACCCCAGCGAGCGGCTGCGGCTTGTTTCCTCCTGCGCCGAAGGGGAGACCCTGCTGCTCCTGCACTCCAATGATGATGGCATTGGGATCCCTATGCACGTGGGTCATTTTCAGCTGAATAACAGCATTATTCTTCCCAAATTGCACTGCTCCCGTCCCTGCTGGAGTCACCAGTTTTTAACTCCTTCATGCATTTTTAGCAACCTGTGCAAATAATAATTCGAACTCATACTAAGGATCAAAAGCTGGAGTGAAGCACATCCTCTCCCTCTGGTTTCTCTGAGTTATTTGCCAAAGTTCCTATAGATATTTACATTGTATGCACTGCTCTAGTGATCTGCATTTTCTTAAGCCAGCCTATGTGCATGAGGCAGGTTAAGTCATACCTCCCATTTCAAGTGTCCTGTAGGTAGAAGGCAGGTTTGGCGAGCAGATGTAGACGCATTTATTTGCAGACCTTACACGAGAGGGGCTTCCAAAATGAGAGCTTGCTTCACTCTGTGAAATGCCTGAAAGCAGAATTCAGCTTTTGCCTTTCCTGATTATCTAATAACAGAATCACTAGAATCACAGAATAATCAAATGGTTTGGGTTGGAAGGGGCGCTAAAGACCATCTAGTTCCAACCTCCTGCCACGGGCAGGGACACCTTCCACTAGACCAGGTTGCTCAAAGCCCTGTCCAACCTGGCCTTGAACACTGCCAGGGAGGGGGAAGCCACAGCTTCTCTGGGCAACCTGTGCCAGTGTCCCATCACCCTCACAGTGAAGAATTTCTTCCTTATATCTAATCTAAATCTACCCTCTTACAGTTTAAAGCCCCTTGTCCTATCACTACATACCCTTGTAAAAGTCCCTTTCCATCTTTCAAGGAAGAAAACCAAAATCTGTAAGCAGGATTATGGCACAATTTCAGCAGTAACTAAAAGGATCTTGGTCTGGTGGTGAGAGCAGCTGCACCTAGAGACTTCTTGGACAAACAGCTGGACCAGACCCAAAGGAGGGCTGTAATTGCCACATTATTATGTTAGCCACCAAAACATGCAAGTTGTTGTGCACATTCTCTTTTCCAAATGATGGTGGTATAGCTACCACTGTTTTTATAAGCTTTTATTGCAGCAATGATGGAAAAGCCCTAGTCAAGACTGGAAACCTAGGGTATTAATTTCTGCACAAATGTGGGGAAAAACACTAACAGAAGAGAATTATGGAAAATGAAGAGGGGCAAATGTCAAAATCATGCCATGCCTGTCTGTGTGCACAGACAGGTGCTGCCCTTGCACAAGGAGGACACACTGCTCCTGTCCGAAGGAGATGCCATTCTGGGAAGAGAGGCCAACAGGAAGATCCGGTTGGTGACTGTGCCAGGCCCCGAGGGCACCGCAGGGCTGTGATGGCCCTGACCAGCTTCTTCACACCCATGGGCCCACGGGTCTCTATTTAAGCTCAGCCCAGGGCCATCAGCCTCTTAACCTCTCAGCCTCTTAACCTTCTTGTCTTAACCTCTCTGTCAAACCCATTTCAAAGCTCATTGCCCTGTTTTCTACTGCTGTCTCATCCAGCCTTTCATTTGCTTGACCCTGTGGCAAGTGTGGGAAAAAGCTGAGAAGGGAGCGATGGAGCCTGGGTGGATGGGGGAGTGGGACGGAGAGGATGTGAAGGACACGTCCCAGCTGGCAAACACTTCACTGGGGACTTGCTGCTAATGCAAGCAGCTAATTAACAGGTTTGTTCTAAAGCACTACTCATCCTCAGAAAAATGGACCATTCGTTTAATAACAGGCGAACAAAAGTTGGGGAAGGTATGGCCAGCATTCTGGGCACATAAAAATCAGAAAGGAAACCAAAAAGTTTTTGATGAGGTTTAAATGTGGGCCTTGTAACAGTGCTGGGAAATGATGAAACATCCTAGGCATCCATCATTACCCTGATTTCAAGACAATAGGTCTGAGGGCCTGCTTGGTTGCAGGGTTAGGTCAGCCTTTCCTGCCAACCTTGCAGCCACTGTGAGCCCAAGGAGCCCCGTACCAGGGGCACAAGAGGAAGCGCTGGGGTGATGCGGGGAGTTGTGTGGATGACAGCTGAGTTGGTAATGCACAGCCAAGAGCCTTGAAGTGCAGGTCCTCTTCCTGGCTCCTTCTCTACTCGGTGCCTGTAGCTGAGTGGCTCAGAGGGATGGCTTTGCCCAGACGACTGCAGCTGATGGACCACTCTGTTGGCCCAGCCTAGCGTGAACTCTGGGGCAGAGACTTGCTATGCTGCTCCCAGCACTGGCACAGTTGCTGCTTGACCTGTCTCAGGTCTCTTGTTTGTTAAGATGATTGCTCTTGCCCTTCTAGCAGGGCTGATGAGCTGTTGATGACTATAATCTCATTTGCTCAGTGCTGCAGAGTCACTCTGTGTGGACAGGGAGCTCTGGGGAGTTGCTTGCCTTGGCCAGTGTTCCCTCATCTCCTTGTTAAAAGAAAAGCCTACTTCTTGATTCCTTCAACTCCCTCAACACAGACACATGTGATATTCCACAGTGAGCCTTGGCTTTGCATTGACACCTTCCCAAAGGGCCACGGAGGGGTGCCTAGCCCAGAGCAAGGCTTGGCTTTCTCTGTAGGATTTCACAATGTCTTATTTGTGCTTGCCATACTCTGCTGCTCATGGTAAATGAGTGACTTTGTTTAGGATGTTGTGGCACTTCTAGCCTGACCTGGCACTCAGAACACTCATCCTGCAGCCAGCTGGCTTGCTGGATGACTAGATCAATCTCTCTCCCTCCCTATCCCTCCCTGTGATTCTTATTCCCTGTGCATGGTGCTTTGAGTGCTCTGGATGAAAACCTGCACAAGGAGTTGAGCAGCTATCGCTGTTCCCCTTCTGCTCTGGTGTAGGCAACCTTCAGCACAGCGATCCCCACAGGTACATTTGGTTCCGACCACAGCACCTTGCTCAGTTCAGGGAGCACGATGGACACGCCCATGATCAGCACTGCGTTCACTCTGTATGAGGCAGGCAGAGCAGGAGAAGCTTTAGCCAAAATTTTCTCTTCCATGAAAACCACCCACAGGGCTTCACAGAGCTGTGTGTGGGAGCGTGTGTGTCTAGAGACACAGGACGCGTGTTCCCACTTTAGCCATTCAAGAGCAACAGTGTAAATGGGCTCCCCAGGGAGCCCTGGCTGCCTTGCTGCTGGAAGAGACACAGCTGCAAAGCATCATTCACGAGGAGAAAGCGAACATGGGAGAAATGGACGTTGTCTCTTGATGCATTTAAAAAGCTGGTAGTATTGAACTCAGAGCTACTGTTTTCAGCCTAGTCTCTTATTTGATTTTGGGTCGAAAACACATGGTGAGGTCATTGATCACAGCCGTACAGCAATGTCATTTTTAAGGATTCAGTTCTACGACTTATGATCCTGCGAGATCAAGCAGAAAGAAAATCTTGACCTTGAAAGGGGGAAAAGCCTCTAAACTCTTAGACCGGCTAACTCAAAAATAGCCAAGAGAGCTAGGAAAAAACGTACCCAAATATATTTCAGTATGTATAAATAGGTTCTCTTTTCTCCAACATTCTTCCCTACAAAAGGAAATGTCATGTTGAGTTAACTTGTGACCCAGATGAAATTACATGTATTTGTTTATTTTACTTATGCTCCTGTTTACAGTATGTTGCACTTGGTGGACATATTTTTGTGCCTGCTGTTGCATTCCAGTATCAAACTTATTAAAATGCATTTTTGTATTTGCTGCCCAAACTCTGGCTGAGGAATTGTGTTTCTGGGTAACAGTCACTTAAATGAACAAGCTCTGTGTGTGTGTGTGTGTATTTGCTAACTAAGAACTCATTGCTCTGCAAATTAAACTTAATTATGCATACAGAATAGTGATGAAAGACTTTCTGCTTTTTATCAGCTACATGATTTTAAGAAGGAGGAGGAGATGGGTTCGCTACCCAGGCCAGTTCCAGGAGAGTGTTTTGGTGGAGCCAACGATGACATTTTAACCCTTTGTTTTAAGGTCTATTATATATATAAGGTAGTGTAAGCTACCAGTCCAAGGAGTATGTGGGATGCTCCTTTTCACCCTCTAAGTACGCTTTTGCTGCTCTGGACATGTCTTGCAAGTAGTGAGTGTGAACGCTTTGGCGGATGGTGGATTTTGTGGGCCGTGGAGAGTGCTTGCTGCATTGTGGCTGGCTGTTCCTGCAGTAGGCTTGCTATGCAGCATTGTTTCGGACTCCTGTTTGGGTGACGCGTGCCTCACAGATGGGGATGCCTCCTAACTGCTTGGGAATCATCGGTAGCTGTTTCTAATGCATTACTTTATTTGATAAGAAGCTATTTTCTCACTAGCCACCTGGATGCTTCCCATACAAACTGCACATGCGAGGGTCTATTCATGTTGGCCTACACAATGGATTTCCTTTCCATGAGCATTCTTGGAAATAAAGCTCTGCTCCCCTGAATGTTTGTGAATAACAAGGTTTATGGATTCCACCTAAACAAAGCAATGGTTTTAGTAGCAAGAACATTTGTGGATATTGTTGTGCTGCATTTTCCCAGCTCCAGGTTATTTCAGCAGCCCACCAGTGGCTCCAGCTTTTGTTTGAGTGTTAGCAGATATGTACAGAAGGGTTGGCTTGGGAGAACGTTGCAGGATGGAGACCAGAGCCCTGGATTGTTTTATTGCAGGAATCGGATTAACTCATATGAGCTCATTCTCTGCTCTTCATTGCATTGTGTTTGGCAGTTCCTGCAGCATGATTGCATCTAGGTTAAGTGGCATTGTTCTGGAGTCCGGCAGGGAACAATCCTGTATTGACTAAGTGTGGGGGAAGGACAAGATGATCTCATAATTTTTCACCATTTTTGGTACCTGTGCTTCACTTGCATGTTCATTGTTTTAACTTTTTTCTCTGCCTGAAGGTGATAATTCTCCATGTACCACAGAGGGGATTGCTCCACGAAACAGTGCAGTTTGGATCAACCACGCTAGTGCATTAGGCAGAATGACTTGCCTTCCATTGACACTGTCTGGGAGAGACACTCATCCTGTCAGGCACTGGACTACGGGCCTGCTCTAAGTAAGCAAAGGACCTGACTTGCCCAGCCATCCACATTTGTATTTGTCAGCACTAGCGCTCCTCCTTCCCACCACGTCCACTGAGTTCTGCTCTCCTGAGGAGAAGTTATGGGAAAAGCCACAGTGCACAGGGTGGAAAAGCCTCTGACTGTCCTGAGTATCATGCAGAACTTGGAGGGTGGCATCGTTCAGGCTCACTGAGGTCTGTATGAGTGTCTGCTGAGCAGAGCTTATGCTGTACAAGCTGCACTAGGAGTGCAGTTGGAGCACTATCATTATGGACTTGGACTTCCCTGAAGAAAAAAGTACTGCTCCAGACCAGCAAAGGTGTTTGGACAGCTAATGTCAAAGAAGGTCAATTTCTGACACTATGAGACTCTGGGTCTTGCTTTCTTTCTTACTGACACCCAAGCACTCTCCTTTACAAACCTTCATTGGTTAACAGTAAAACGCAGCTTTCACTGTACATGTTGACCGTGCGTCATAGATCTGAGTACAGATCAGGCAAAAAGACTTGGTTAAAGGCCAGGAAAATCTGCCTTGAACAGTAAAAGCAGGGAAGCTTATTTTTGACTTGGAGGTGAAAGGAACTGAAAAACCTCAATTTTTTCTTTCCTCCCTGGAAATGCTGCCTAATCTCAATGGTGAGACTGGTGTAGCAGCAAGAATGTGAGGATGGAAGAGAGACCTTCACATATAGCTCTTCCAAAAGCAGTGTTGGGTTTCCCCCAAAGATCTGGAGGAGGTTCTCCACATGAGTTGTTGCTGGTAATGAGTCTTCTTGGTTGCCCTTTTTGCATTGAACGGGAGCATTTGTAGCTCTTGCAGGGCAGATGTTACGGTGGAGCCTATAGGCAGCAATGGTCCTGGGACAAGTGGGATACGTGTTGGTGGGGCAAAGGCTGTAGAGTCACTATGTGAGTGCCTGAGCTGTTTATATGTACCCAAAGACTGCTCAGACTGCAGGAGGGGAGAACTACCCCCAGGTTTGTCAGCGGTGTGAGAAACTCTGATCATCTGGGAGACCGTGATCTGTACCCACCACCACGGCGGGACCTGCAGCACTTGCACCTCTGCAACTTTGAAGCACATAAACTTACCTCTGAACCTTTTGGTCACAAAAGAGATGAAATAAGCAGGAGTGTTCCTGTTTGACTTAGTTGGAAGCAGCTGTTGAAGGTAGATAGGCTCTTCCAGTCCTTCTGAAATTGTTTTATAGGAAGAACTTTGCCACCAGCAGCTCCTTCCTCTATTTCAATTTCTGTCTGTCAGAATCGCTTTCTGTGCAAACCCCAGTTCAGAAACAACCAGAGTGGTTTCAAACCTGTCACACAGATTTTATTTTATCATGATCATGTTTTATGTGGCACTTCCTACACACCCGTGACACTCAGTGTCTAGGTGACATGTGGTGTGTGCCAGGCACTGGGAAGGGTCCCCCTCCTACCAGCTGCTGGGCAGGAGTTTGCACAGATCTCCCTGTGTTTGGTGAACTTGCACTTCTGTGGCCCCTGTGCAGGTCAGATAATAAACATGTCTGTGGGTCAGAAGCAGCAAAAGCCCCTCAGGGAACCGGCTGGATGATTCAAAGCAGAGGGAACCTGGAAGGATGGTAAGTCATGCTTGCCATTACTGGTTTGTGCTATTCTAAGAGAAGGCGGGTGACAAAACTCTGTCCCAGGGCAATTTTAGAAAGATTTTTACTTTCTGCTATGGCAGGGGCAAGCTCCAAGGATGTCCGTGTTGCCTGTTACAGGAAACTACAGATGCAACTTCTCATCCATTCACAGAGGCTTATTTAGCTTGTGTTTAGCTAAAGGCATCAAAACACTTCTGAAAGGAGACCAGTGTCATTTCCATGCTTCACAGAGGGAAGCTGAGGCACCAAGTGATGAAGTGATGGATTCAAGGCCACCTGAAGACCAGTTGCAACTCGAGCATTAGGTGCACGTACTCTTCCCAACATGGTCCCCCATGGCCTCGTGTAGCAAACCCCAGCGCTCCTCCCCTGCTTAGAGAGGGGGGCAGGGAGCTGAGCTTGTCAGAGGTGTTCCTGCAGAAAGGGAGAGGGAGGTTTCTTTGGGGTTGAGTTCAGCAAATACCCTGGCAATGAGCAGTAGGTGCTGCTGCACAGGCATGTCAGAGAAGAGTCTGTTTGTGCCAAATACATTGGAGAAATTGTTTTGGAACGGTTCATTGGTGTGAAGACACGGCCTCAAAATAGTGTCAGGAGCAGAGGAACTGTAGCAATACGCTGGGGACGTGCCAGCTGTCTGCATTAGAGAGGAGGGTGATAGATTAGGAAGGAACATGGGTGCATTTACTCCTCCACATTTTTCCCCGAGTCTCTTTTAAAAAATTGTGTGGGAGAGGACACTGTTTCCCAGCCATTGGTACTTTTCATGACCACACTAAGGCAAGGTGCTGCCACTGGGGGAGCACGACAGAAATGGTGTTCCCCATGGGGCTCCCTTGTCTCTGGTGGGCATCGGAAGGTGGATAGAAGATACTGGATGGGAGATGGGACCTTTGGACTATATGAAGCTTGAAGAAGCAAGTGAATCCTGGGAACTTGGGCAAATTTCTGACTCCTTTCCTGCTTGCTCAGGTGGGATCAAGGCATGCTGTGGGCGAGGGGAAGGGCTACACAGCTACCCAGTGCCTTTCCTGAGATGAGGTGATGTGGCTGGAGGAAGGAGAGGGGTTTAGAGGTTGTAGTCCCCCAACCTCCCTCCTACAAGCTCTCCCTGAACACTCCACTCATGCACAAACACAGTCCTCATTGGCAGTGTGATGCTGCAGCTGCCATGAGAGATCCAGGCAAATCTGATAATAGGGAGGTGGAAAAAAAAAAGCAACCCAGGAATGAAAAGAGCCCTCTGTCATGTGCGGGTTATTTTCAAAGGGTGGCATTGCTGTTTTCCCAGGCAACAACAGACTGTGAGGCGACTTGGGTGGGCAGGTGACCAGGGTGAAGCAGAGAGCTACCAGCTCCAGCTGAGATGGGGATGCTGTTTACAATAAACAGAAAACCGTAAGAGGAGGGAGGGACTGCTGAGAGGGAGCTAGGGAGATCTCCATGGAGACACTTAACCTGCTGCTATGGGTGCCCTCGGGGATTGGCACTGGCCAGGTCTTTAGGAAGAAAGCGCCTGGCGTGGGCACTGCAGGATCCTCGCTGCACGTGCTGCCTGCAGCGAGGTGGAGCTTTCCAGGCCTGCTATTCAGCACACAAGAAAAATGGCATTGAAACGACATTAAGGTTGGGACCCAAGCCATAGAAAGCCAAGAAATTCAAAAAGTGCAGGCCAGCTGTTTGCTCTCAGCAAGGGGCCCAAAGCCCTGGGAGGAGGGGGAGTGGGCAGAGGAGAGGGAGGGCAGGGAGAGGATGCTGCCTGCGCCTGGGCTGACAGTGCGGTGGCTTTCCTTGTGTCTGAGTGTTAAAGTATCCTCTGCATTTATACTTACTGTTATCATTTTTGAGCAACACTTGAGAGTGTGAGCGATGTGAGAATAGAGAAAGAGACTTTGCTGTAGGATAAAGAACTAGACTGTAATTTTGTGATTCACCCCAAGGAGGGGACAGCACCTGTTCTTCTGCCTGGGGATATGGGCAAATCGCTGCTTGCTCCCTGCCTGCTCCAGGTCCTGGGGAAGGCCCGGACTAATATCCTGGGCTGAGCTCTGATGGCTTTGCTTTATGGCACTGAAGTCAAAGTTCCTCCCTCCCTTATTTCTAGCCCTGGGGAGAGTGAGGATGTGTGCCCTGGTGTGCATTTCACCCGTTCATAGTTTGGGCTCATCCTCTGTTGCTATCGTGCCTGACTGTCCTACAGTCATTGTGCTCTGTGAAGGGGAGAGGGGTCTGAGGCTGTGGTTGCTCAAGGATGAGACTCAGGCTGCTTACTTTAGGGTCTCAGAGGGTGTCTGCACAGTGAGAAGACCAGAGTCTTGACCCCGAGCTTACAGTCAGCATGCTGCAGGTACACCCACCATCCTTGGGTTCAGATATTCACCCCCACTTTTCCTGAGGGAAGTAGGGGAGCTGCCAGCTACTCCTCCTTTCCAAGCTGCAGTGCTCTCCCAGACGAAGTGCAAGATTCATGGCATTAGAAGCAGACGAGACACGGAGCAACTGTACTTGGTGAGCTGTGGTGCTCGTCTGGCAGGCACACATCTGGGCTGTGCTGCACTAGCATTCGGGACCGTTCCGCTTGGAAGAGGAAGGGACCGAGGGATGCAAGGCTGCAGTTTCCATTTGAACTGGTGCAGGAGGGTGAAGGGAAATGACAGCGTGGAGCCAGACCTTTTACCTTCTTTACCTAGAGCTGGCGTGTCAGCAGTGCATACGATGAGGTGATGGTATGGGTTGTGCTCATGCACCAAGTGCTGCATCACAGGGAGATGGAAACCACCGAATCCACCTAGCATAAACAAAGGAAATGGGGAAGTGATTTACTGTAAAATTAATAAAAATGTGATCCATCTCAAAAGGGAAATGCACAGACCACACTTTGGGGTTTGGGAAGGGTCAAGAAGACAGAAGGGGGAGTAGGCTGGAGAGAAAGGTTTCATCTGCAGCCTGGAGCTGGACTCATCCAGTGCTGTCATGCTCTGGGGTCTCTCTTCCCAGGAATGGTGCAGCAAGCCTAGGACAGCCTTGAGAAAAGGTGGTTTTGCTTCACACCCTGAAGGTGTCACTGGGCTCTGCCTCTGTAAGTGAAGTGGAGAAGGACAGGCTTCTTCCCCCTCAAGTTATGTATTTTAACCTTTCAATAATCTCTTGGTATCAGTAAAAGGGAACCTCAGTGACATTCATGGCCTTTCTCAGGGGATGCTGCTGGTGGAGAAACCACCTCTGTGGTGTCAGTCCTTGCTTGCCTTCCTCCTGGGCACATGGCACAGGGCAGCTGGTTTGGAAGCACCCTCTTGTCATGTGGGCATGTGAGAGCCAAGGGAGTGGCTGGCGGGCTGGTGAAACCAGCTGACCAGAACAGGAGTCCTTTCCCTTTTTCCATATTCCCTGCAGGGAGTGGCACCATGGCAGCAGGTTATGTGAGGTTAAACAGACACATCTGAAGTGTTTCTCTGTGGCAGCCCTGTGCCTGGCCATGCACACTGGCTTTTGCCAATAGGGGTGTGAAGAAAAGCAAAATACACAGAGGAAAAAAAGTAAAAGTGACAAGGGGGCTGCAGGGACAAACATTGCCTGACTCTCCTCTTTCATCCACCAATTTATTTCTCCCGAGTCAGGCAAAATTTCTGCAGATTTATTCCAGCAGAAGTCAAAAGGGGAGTGAAGCCATGAGAGAGGCAATTACAATAATCAATTATAATTTGTATACTTTGCTGTTAGCTTGGCTAAATGATGTGTAAGTATAGACTGGACTGTTTGCAAGATTGCAAGGAGGATGTATTGAGATGGATGATGGAGGTTAACAATTCCTCCTGACATCTGACATGTCTGAGGCAGTTTCAGAAGGAGAAAGGTGTTGGTGTCATTTAAAACTGCTCTGGTGGAAATATTAAAAACTAGGGTCCAAAGGGTTGAGGCTAAGCCACTTTGTCTCAAGATATTTTCTGTCTCTAATTTACAAAATTCTTGGTAGCAAAAGGTAATTGAAAGAGTAGACATTCGTTTAAATGTGCATAAGACACATAAAGATCAGGGAGGAATTGGGAGTAATAGTCAGGCCGGTCATTTATGTCCCTTTTGTGTTTTTAACAGGAGACTGTCTCTTCATCATCCTTCTCTTTGCATTTCTCTCCCTCCCACCATCCAAATTCCACCCCTTAGAGCAGCCCTCATCAGCCCTCCTGCCACATAGAAACTTGCAGGTCAAGATAAAAACCAATCAACCAACCAAACACATCCCTCCACCCCGCCACGTTTGTTGCTTTGGTAATGCCTGTGGCTAGAAGACAATCAGATCTCACCCTTCAAGGCATCCTCTGGCCAGAAGAAAGTTGCTTCCCCAAACCAGCCATCACACAGCAACAAAGTCCATGAAGTACTTCCCAAGGGAGTTTTCCTCTGACTCCCAGGTCTGTCAGGCGTGGGACACCAGCACTAGTGGAGAGATGGTCTGAACAGAAGTAGCAGTGGGAGCTGCCCTCAGGACTAGAATGGCTTTTGGAGGACATTAGTTTTGACAGTCATGTTATGTAGCCCAGATGTCCCCTGATTTTCAAATGTTATCTTTGAAATCTCCAACACATCTTCATTCTTACCACCATGACAGTCCTCTAGGCTCTTCCCCTTTGGGCTGTTATGAAGAAAAGCTCCATAGGGGGGACAGAGAGGGATGAAAGATTGGCCAAATTTGAATGGATATGCTATTTCATGAGCAGATCCAAAGCAAGAGCAGTAGGCCACTGGTTTAGTGGGAAGGCATGACTGAGGGGATATAATCAGCAGTTACCTGAATTACTGATTTGCACTTCCCCACAAAGAGTCTCTTTTCTGAGCTTTGGCTTTGCAAATAACCTTTAAAAGCAACAAAGTTACATAAACTAAATGATTAATAGACCAAAGAGTTTTTACATTATTTTCAACACGATGTTTCTTTTATGAACCAATGCCAGCTACTAACGCAGGCACAACTTCTTCTGAAAATGCTGGATAAATGCCTGCTCTTACTGGTTTTCCACACAGCTGGAAAAAATTCCTTGAGTGGAAAAGTCCCTGGGCAGAGAGCATATATCAGAAAAGATCGTCTGTGGACACCGTATGAGGATGCACATCTTCAGCGTCTTTCCTGGAACCAGGCTGGACCTGGGGAAGGTGCATTTATGGGGGACCTGGGTCTGTCACACCGTTGTGGTTTAACCCCAGCCAGCAACTAAGCACCATGCAGCTGCTCACTCACTCCTCCCCCTCCCAGTGGGATGGGGAGAACTGAACAAAAAGTAAAACTCACAGGTTGAGATAAGACCAGTTTAATAACCAAAATAAAATATAAACTATTATAACAATTATAATAATAAAAGAATAATAGTTGTAATGAAAGGGAATATAACCAAATTACAGAGAAATAAAACCCAAGAAAAGACAAGTGATGCACAGTGCAATTGCTCACCACATGCTGACCGATGCCCGAGCAGCAATCCGCCCCTCCTGGCCCACTCCCCCCAGTTTATACACTGAGCATGATGTTCTATGGTGTGGAATAGCCCTTTGGCTAGTTCGTGTCAGCTGCCCTGGCCATGCTCCCTCCCAGCTTCTCGTGCACCTGCTCACTGGCAGAGCATGGGGAACTGAAAAATCTTTAACTTAGGATAAGCGCTACTTAGCAACAACTAAAACATCAGTGTGTTATCAGCATTATACCCACACCGAATCCAAAACACAGCACTGTACCGGCTACTAGGAAGAAAATTAACTCTGTCCCAGCCAAAACCATGAGAAATGGTTGCCCAGAGCTCCTCAGCAAATGGTGGATCAGAGCTGGGCTGCCCTTTGCTGAAAACAAGAGCTACTTACAAGTGGCCAGGCATTGTGTTAGCAGAGGATCTTTCACTGAAGGCATGCTTTCTTTTGTAGGACGTCTCCTTTGGTGCTTTGGAGGCAACCTGCCCTCTACCCAAGAGGTCTCCCTGCAGCTGTGTGAGGTCATGCTGTGGTCACCTGGGGTTATCCATGCTGTGACTTTGCTCTCCAGCAGGTTTGGCCCTGCACGCCGTCCTGCATCTGTGCAGGGAAGGTGGCATCACAGATGTGTGCTTGCTGTGTGCATCACGGGGAGGTGAGCAGGTCTTGGGGTCACCATGCCTGATCCAAGTGGTGGGGGAGCTGGGGCCATGGGACGGATGTGTACTGCAGGACCAGGACACAGCGGGATCTGCCATGACTCTGCCTTGGGCACCAAGGGAGATGCAACGAGTCATGAGTCTGGATCTGATTCATGTCCTGCCCTGGGAGATGCTGGCTGTGGGCTGCCCATGCTTAAGCTGTAGGGAACTGCTCCCACCAGGTAGAATGATTCAAGTGGGCCACCTTTTATTTTTTTCTTATTTTCATCCTTTTTTTTTTTTTTTTATTTTCAGAGTCCCCACAGTACCAGAAATAGTTTTGTTGAAAAATTTTGGTAGCTCCCTGACCCAAAGAGCCTTGAAGCAAAATCTGCTTTACTAGTTCAAAACAAAACCATTGCTTCTGAGGCACAGGGGAATAGACGGGAGAGGCTATCTTTAGTAGTCTTAATGTATTGTAGTCTCGTAGTGGTTTTGTTCATTTAAATGTAATTTGGCATTAAATATAATTTCTTCACATAGTGTGGAAAAAATGGACGCTAGGATTCTTTTTCAGTACAGAGAACCTTAGATTAATTGACCAAAAATTATTGCTTGCACATAATATTTTATTTCCAGACCATCATATTTTCTAAAAATATACGCAGGGCCCTGTGACAAATTGCAATGGCTCCAGACTAGCTCTTGTAATGAAACTGAGGCGGTCTGTTGAGCAAACCAACTATTTCATCAGCCTGTATTTATAAGAAACTACACTGTAGTATGATAAATCCACCATCTGGTCACTTACTGCTCTACATATCTGTACTGTATTATCAGTTTAGACAGTGATGGTGGGATTCATCCCTTTTTTATTTAGCAGATAGGTGTTTAGTCTAGTTGTCTATGCTTCCTGGTAGACCATGGAGGCATCTTCAAAGAGCCGTTTAACCTCTCCTCTCTCTGTTAACACCATTTATCTTGGGATGGGATTAATTATCCTTGGGAAATACCTCTCTTTCTCCCTCTATTGACTTTAAAGAGTGCAAAGATGACTGGCCTAGACCAGATGACACGGTGGTAAATGGGCTTGGGCTGTATTGACATGTCCTCTGGTTCTGCATGCAGTGAATATGAATATGTGAATACAAAATACGTCTGCTAATATCTGCAGAGAAGGATGCTTTAAATGCACCCAACCAGGCCCAGACTGTCAAAACTGAAAGCCTATAGCTGGCAACCTAAATGCTTTATTTAGATACTAAAATAAGAGCCTGGCTCTCAAACTCAGTGGAAAGGTTCTCACCAATTTCTGGCAGGGGTTGCCCCCATTTCCAGGGGGGCTGTGCACTCACAGTTCAGCTGCTAGTGGAGGGGGCTGCCTGAATAAGTATTATGGACCAAGGAGTCTGGATTTGACCCCATTGTAGAGTCATTTCCTGGCAGTTTTCCTTTCGTTGTGTCTCTCACAACTCTGAATATCTCCTCAATTTTCTATATTTACTTTCCTTCCCTCCTTTTGTGGAGTGCATTGTACAAGGCCCCTGGCTATGACAATGTCCTTTGGCTTCAGGAAATGCTCTGAACATCACACCAGAGCCATTGCTGTTCCGTGTGGTGAGGTCATTTCAAGAGAAAAGTTTTGCAACATGTGCAAGGTTTATTTTGCATGGGGATGGGCGACCAGATCTGGGAACTCCAACCAGCCAGGGCACATGGGGAAATGCTGGTGAAACCTGTGCAGTACTGAAGTCTCCTCAGGAGGAGGAGTGAGCAGAGTCCCTCAAGAAGCAGATGGAGTCCATGCATTCCCCAGGAGATGTGGTAAGGAAAACCAGATTACCTGGAAAGCACACAGCACAGAGTGCAGGCAGCGTGTGCTCTACAGGCAATCATGGTCGTGTCCACTAGGAAACAATTTTCTCAGTAAAATATAATGATCAAGATAAGTTTTCTTAAGATATGTCTGAGTTTTTGTTTCTTGCCTTCTGTCATCAGTGGCCATTTAAACAGCAAAATGACTTGGCAATATCCTTGTTCTTTAAAACCCATAAAGGCAAGGGTGTGAACATTGAGGCCATGAGTATGGCTGCCAGGGGTCTTGTCTTCTGCATTCAGGAAGGTTACCTTAAGGCAAAACTAATAGGGGAAACATATGGCATGCAAGCCTGGCCATAACACGGAGGTTACTGAGTGCACGTGGCCCAACGTGAAAGGTTCCTGTCCTCCATGGGGCATTTGAGGGAAAGCCCCACCTGGCTGTGACCTCTGCTTCCCTCCGTGCATTCACTCTGCCCATGCTGACCTCTTGGCTCCTAGCTCTGTCAGTAGCAGGCAGGCTTTCATGGCTGTTTAAACAGGCCATTCAAAATGCAGAATTTGCTGTGGTGATGACTCTTACCCAGCCTGCAGTTTCCATGAAAGGAAAGTTCTGGTTTTATCAAACTGGTGTTTGTCCAGCAAAGCACCATGCAAGAGTGATCAGTCCCACAGGCTGAATGGAGATCCTGAATAAAAATATGTTTTTCCCAACAATGAACAAGACAAACACACAGACAAATCAAACTGGAGGTATGTGAGCACACATTAAACCTTGTCTAGATTGAATGGTGCATTTAATGAGACTTACTAGAGAGTAACACATTATCTCCTGCCACTAAGGCAGGCAGAAACTTTCTTCCTTGTTTCACCAGTCTAAAACATCACATCTGCAGTTGTGCATACTTCTCAAAATTTGGTCCATAGTCTTTATCTAAGCCCATCTGCCCAAATTTGCAGTTTAAACAGGCAGAACCCAGATTCCCACCTAAGGAAATGCATCTCAGGAGCCACCCCAGGGGCTGTGACCATGTAGGGTGGGACAGAACTTGCCAGCTATGTCTAGCACAGGGCTTTGACCAGCAGAACCTATCCCTTTCAAGTTATAGTTAAAATAAATACATTATGATGAAGCTAAACAGCAACAAAGTGAGCTTCTGATGCAGCTAAAACCAAAACCAAACCAATCCAACTCGGAGAAACCCAGAGGCTAAGGTACAGCCTTATTTGTCTCTTTGTCTCTCGGTTTTCCATCTGGATCAGAGAACTGAGCTGAAATGTCGCTTCTCTATGAGAAACTGTCTTCCTCTGCACCCCCAACAACAGCAAAGCAAACAATGCTTCGCATTTGTTGCCAAATCCTATTGTAGAGTAGTTTATTCTTGTCTCTGTGAATGCACTGGCCTTCTCTGTACTTCCACAGTACAAGTTCCCTCTGTTAACAAAGGCACCAGCACTGCTGCAAGCTGCCCACCAGCACTTAGCACCCTGACATCTCATTTCTTATGAGCAAGGCTCAGTGTGATGATGCAACAAAAATGCAGCTGTCTGGTGCAAGGAGCCCAGGGTCTCTCAACTGCAGCTTTTCCTGCATTGGTGCATGGTGGCCCAGGAAAGTTGAGCACAGGCACTGTTTTGGTGCATCACCATCGAGAACCCCTTGGTGTGGACGTGAGTGACTGGTCAATACTGCACACTGGAAAAGGACAGGCTCAGTTTTCCTGTATTTCACTTCTTAGTGAATCCAGTTAAGCCTTGAAATATTTCCATCAACAGCCATCTCAAAAAGTTTATGAGTCTCCAGATAGGCCAAGGAAATTTTTAGTTTGCTCTGATAAAAAGGTTCATGAGCACAGGCAAAAATTCTGCATTTGTCACAGATGGTTCACAAAAAACAAAATTGATTTTTATGCATCTGTGGGGTGAAGTGAGATTCCCACACAGCCTGATCAGTACTACGGCCCACCCTTGGAGTGTTCCTTTAAACACTGAAATTCCCAGAGCCGCTGTCTGAAATCAGCAGTGTGTGACCTTTGCAAGTTACGGCAGTATTAGGCACTGGGCCACTCTGATGCAAGTTCCGCGAAACCTCAGACCATTTCTAAACTTCCATATTGATATATTTCCTGGTTCCAGTGGTGCATAAAAGAAACAAACCGCAGAAAGCCCCGCTCTGGATTTTCCCTTGCTCTCTTGTGAGTCTTAAATCCATCATGTTATTCGTTAGTAGCACCCGCGCTATCACACAGGTTCCAAGAAGAGGGTGTCCAAGAAGAGCTGACCGCCTTTCACTTGCTGATACTCTCAAAGCCCGAGAGGGAATAGCTGAAGCCAAACTTCACCATACTTCCTTTGCAGGGGTTCCATTGCAGCGACATAATTCCTTTTATTCTCATTGTATATGGCAGGAGTTGATCACGTTATCTTTTGTCCCAGTTCTGTTTCCTGAGGTGCCTTGGTTTTATATTGAAGAAGGACAGCTCTTATCCTTCCCCCCACCCTGTGCCTATGCAGGTATATTGCATCTTTCTGCATGCTCAAAACACCTCTGATGCCGATGAGCTCACTCAAAGTAAGACTTCTCCTGTCAAGGGATCCTTTGGGGATGTAATCTGTATGTAATCTGAATGTAGAGCTTCCTCTCCTTCTCTGACATGTAGTTGATAGCCACATCTTTGTGACTTGATGACCCTGGTAGACAGATTAACTCTTGTGAGAATGAGTAGCCAGCACAAATAGTGACCAGTCTGGTACCTAAACAGCCCGAAGTGTGAAAAAGCACAAATCCTGCAGTTCTGCTGTGTGCCTGTTCATATGTGGGCTCATATAATTCAGCCACTAATGTCTTTCAGGCATTAGTTCCATATCTTTAGCCTCCTTCATGCTTTGCACCTCCAGGTTCTTTTCCACAACGTCAGGTCCCAGTTCTCCTGTGGTGCATCTTCTTCTGTGGTGCCCCTAGAAGAAGGGGTGCATAGAAGGTCCTCCATGGCATATATGAAGTTAGGTGTGATGAATGAGGACCTTTCTTACTGAGTCCTTACCTGCTTGGCACTAATGTCTCCCGAGCCTAAGTAGGTGGATGGAGGGGCTGGAACAGCCCAGCCTGAAGCTCAGGGAGGATTAATGCACCTGCATGTGACTGGCAAAGGAATATGGTAGCAGGAAGAGCCACAACAGTGACACACTTGTGCCTGAGGGACAGATGGGAATGAAAATGCTGGGAGAGGCCATGCTGGGGCCAAAGCCAATATGACTTTGCTATCACCTCATCCTCCCATCCAAGGTCAGACCTTGCCACAGATTTCAACACCACACGTGTTTAATGACTTGAATTCTCTGCAAATGAGGAGGTAGGGAATGGGAGAGCAAACAAGTCCTTTCTTTACCCTTTGTGCCTCTCTTTGACCTCTTTCCTCACCTTTCTCCTGAGCCTCACCTTCCTCTGCAGGAATATCTCAGCACACAGTGACACTCCTTGCCCTGCCTGGGCTATGCATGGCATGTGAAATGTGCTACAGCCACTACCGTCTTCCTCTGGGCATTGGCTCATTGGAGCTCAGTGTCAGGTGGGACCAAATATCCCCAGGAAGCCACACGGGGTGGGAGGGTGACAGGAAAGTGCTCGAATAGGACAAAAGACAGATGTTGTTTGCATATGGTGGAGCCTCTGGAGGCCAAGCGTACTGCGAGCACCCAGGACATCTTGTCCTCTCCTGTCCTCCAAGCTCCCCGTGGGACACAGCACCTCCTCCTCAGTTCGAGGATTCACTTAAACTTTCCCTAAGTCATGTCTGAGGACAGCAGCTCTCTTCCACCCTTCGTTCCTTCCCTGCTCTGCAGCATAACGCCACTGCTGAAGAGCTTTTCGCTTTGGCTGTTTTGGGATAGATAGCAAAGTACTAAAGATTTGCAGAAGCTCTATGTTTTCTAACTCCCCTTCCAAAAAAACCCTATAAAAACCTTCTCAGTGGATATGTTCTTGTTAAAAAATTGCCTTTGACCAGTGTCCAAAACAGCAACCCACAAAGAGAACAGTTCAGTGATAGGAGTGAGTACAGAGGGCTAGGATTAGTGCTGAATGCATGATTTGTGGTTATTACCCAAGCACACTTACATTGTCTCACAGCTTACCAGGCAACCCCAGATGTCTTTGCTTCTTTACTTTTCACAGAGAAAACCGGACGAAAAAGATTAAAAATCCTGGATCCCTCTTTTCAGCTGTGGGAAGCTTCCTTCTCAGGCTCATGTTCCAGCGAGTGCGAGCGCTAAGATCCCTCCCTGCTTGAGGGAGCAGTGGAGCACCAGCTCGCTGCCGGCCAGGAGGCGTGTGGGTGCTCCTGCCTTGATTTGAACGTGTCTCACCGGGTCTCAGCCATACACCAGAGCAGGCCTGTTCGGTGCACGAGTATTGCAACAGGACAGACTTTCTCCCTGTGAACATAAGTTGCAGTAGGAACTGAGCTGGAATTTCTCCTGGAGTTTTCCCAGCCTGCTGATGAGCCCTAATTACTCCCAACAGACGCTGGTGCCTTGGAGATACAGTCATGGGCAACTACTTGCACATTTCTTTGTAAGTATTTTCCTCAAAGTGTCTGATATTTGCTACTTAAGTTGTCTGTTTGCGGTGCTTGGTTGCTTTCATCACATAGCATTGTTTCTGTTCCCTAACTGGAGGAGCAAGCTAGCTTTTTCAGCAGGACTTCCCAGGTTTTCAAACCTAGAAATTGGTTTCCATAAAGGTTTACACCCACAGTTTCAGTGCCGGGAAGGCTCTCGCTAGAAGGAAAATTGCAGGGGCTCAATGCCAAATAAAACAAACCAAAATCACTTTTTTTGGCATCCTTTTCCACTTAGGAAAGGTGAGATTTGATATGACCTATGGACTTTGCAGCATGATTCCCCTAGAGCAGGCAGTCTTCCCCCATCCCAGCCTCCCCAACTGCTGGTTCTTCCCCCCTGGCTCTGCTGTTCCCTTCTCCTCCCAAAAATGCCTGTGACATGAGGCTCCCCCTTTACCTTTTGCTCCACCACCCAGCCTTCCCCCCCTGAAAAGGTCAGGCACTCTGAAGGCAGGTGCCTTGTGCGCTTGGAGGGAGCACGGCGGCGCAAGGCTGTGACAGACAGGAAGCCTTTTACTCTAATTAGTCTTTGCAGAAGTTTGGCATTTCTCCTCAGAGCAGTTTCCCCACTGATGAGGAGCACGTATCCAGCTCTTCCTTCTCACCTCGCACGTCCGAGCCTCCCGCTGTCCCCCGCTGGGCTGCAGGGGTTCAGTCGTGGATCACGTTGCTCGGAGGAAGCAGGCAGGGGATATGTGAGGGGATAAACAATGTTTTCTGACACTGGGAGGGATTTCTTTCAACTTTGCCACGTTCACGACCTGAATCTGGATCATTTTTGCTACCCGCTCCCCCTTGCCTCCTGCCTGGCCCGGCCTCGCCAGGCTTTTGTCTGGTTAATCAGTACAACTCCTTCCAGGGCTTCCTGGGGGCTCTTTGGCCGCTGGGTTATGAAGACCCATGAGTTCATTGTTTAAATTAAGTTCTTCTATATGGAAACACCACTGGTTTCCCATATGGTCTTGGCAAAGCCACCATCCGCTCCCCACCTAAATTAAATTTCACTAATTGAATTAGTTACCATTTTATCAGCTGCCGCTTTGCAGTAGTTTGTGAACCCCCAGGGGCCCAGGCCACGCGCAGTCAAGAGCTTCCCCACCTCACTCTCTCATTTATCATCGTGACAATGCGCAGCGCTGGGAGAAGCAGGGGGGTGGAGAGTACCCTGCCCTTCCCAAGCATCCCAGCCATCTCTGAGCATCCTAATGATTGACCTCTGTGAGCGAAGCAGCCCTGCGCTGACCCCGGGCTGCTGAAAGGAAGCATTCTCCCCTTTGTAAAAATCCCCCTGCGACGGCGGCGCGGGCCGGGATGAATGCAGGAGTGTCAGAAGGGAAGCCCTGCGCGTGGGCAGCGGCGCCCTGGGACGTCGCAGCTTCCATATGCCAGGGGACTAATAGTGACAGGCCTGGGCTCAGGGGACAATGCCGCCCCGCCGTCCTGTGGGCAAGAAAGGGAGAGGGGGACACGTGGAAAGGGACGTCCTGAAATGGGTCTGCCAGTGTCTGGCAGCGGAGCGTGAAGCGTGTCACCTGCTCCAGCCCCCGCCTTCCCTCAGCAGGCACCGGGGGCACGGCTATTGTTGTATCCCGGCGGGATGCTGGGGATGCAGCACCAGAGCGGGTGGCGGATGCCCACGGGTGCTTCTGGCTGCTGGACTATGCCTGGGTGCTTGGGGCTGCGGGTATCCCCAGGTGCTGGGGACCACTTGGAAAGTGTTAGCTCTCACGCTACAGCTTTTGGGGGGGCTTGGGAAGGGGGAGGGATGTGTAGAAGCATCATCACCCCGTGCTTCCTGACCTGCCATTGCTGCACCATCGTGTCTCTGCAGGGGAGGAGAGGGGTGCACAGAAGCTGCAGACAGGCTGGGGGTGTAACCCTCTGGACTCAGACCACAAGGAAATGCTTTCTAGGGACACATCAGCACTGCATAACACTTAGTGGTGTGGGAATCCCTCTGTGGTGGAAACCAGGGATGGTAAGTCAGCAGGGCCATGTGGGCTTAGCAGGCTGAGATTATCAACCACACCAGTTTGTATTTAGACCCCTTGCTGAAGGGAGACACTTTCACCTAATTTAGATGCTGCCAGACCTAAGTTTGCTTTGCGGATGAGGCAGACACCCACTGGTAGTGATGATCAAGTTAGGTATCTGCAGGATGCACCTGAATAAGAACTGCTGGCTCCTGTAGCCAAACTCCACTGCTTCCAAGATAACCTGTCAAAGGGGAACCTGGTTTTCCTCTGTGGACCTGTGATGCAGACAGTGCGTAGACATCCGTGAAGGGAGGGAAGCCAAACTTGAGAATGAAGCTGCTACTCCAGTGTTGAGCAAGGTCAGCATCCTTCTGCCCACAGCTACCCACCCACTTGCCTTTCTGGGGCATGTACTTGCAAACAAAACCAAAAAAAAAAATCTGTTAAAAAATGATCAAAGCTGAATGTGCATTTCACTGAAGTCTGGCTAACACCCAACGTATCATATGTCCTTGATAAAATGCCGACTCCTTTCAGAAACCCCGCAAGGGTGTTTGAATAGCTGAGAAAGAACTGTCCCAGGAGTACTCGCCGGTCTTTCATGCTCAGCAAGGGGTTGGTGCTTCATTTTTAGTACTAGTCACCAATTTATGCCCCCTGACCAATGTGAACATTTCCTCATAAATCATCCAAAAAATACATACAGTGGTCACAGTAACAAATGAGTCAGAAAGTGTTCAGAACAGATTTCTTGGATAGGAAGTGGGATTTCTCTGAACTGATTACCGGTTTCATCCCTTTGAGTCACACTGTGGTTTTTCACCTGGCTTTCTGCTAAGACATATCTATTGACTCCCATTTTTTCTTCTGCAAAGAGACTTTAACAAAGATCAGGTATTGATTTTCAAAGCAGACCATGACTGCATTAGTGAGGTTATGAGACGATGAACAGAAGCTGTGAAAATGTGTGAAAAGTCCAGCGCTCATCAAAGCACTACAAAAGCAGAAGGGCTGAAACCTCAGCATGGCCCAGAGCTTTGGATCTACCAAAATGGTGGGGATGGCAATATGGAAGTGTCCCAGCTGGTGAAGGATTTGGAACAGCATTTGCAGCATCAGCATGGAGAGGAGGGTGTTGGGCTCGTGTGGGAGCAGGGAGCTGGGGTGGAGGGCACAGGCACCTAGGGAGGGACATCTGGCTGCGGGGAGCTGAGCAGGGGAGAAGGTGCAGGATGTGTACTCTGGGGGGTACTGGGGTGTTCAACTGATCTGCCTCACAAGAGACCTGTTGTGAGCCAGGGACGGAGATAGCCTGTGGGTCTCTCATCTTCATCACCTTCTAGTTCATAATATGCAACAGGTTTAAATGTGACTGAATTTACGCGCAATCTCTGAACACCCCAGATTAATTGTTTTAGGCCTGTACTGCACCTCTGCTCTCCCCCTGTCCATGCAGAGCTGGAGTTGAGCAATCCCCCAAATGTTTACTTTGCTTTTGGAAGACAATGGAAATTTACTCCAGAGCTTTACCTCATCACTGCTGGGACGTTTGTGGGCAGCAGTGTTTCCAGAACCGTTCTAGTTCATCCTCTGTCTGGCTCCTCCTGTACCAGAGGCCCCTGGCTTTGCAGCAGTTATTTTTTCCCCAATTGCATTTGAATCTATTGCCTCCAGAACTTCTGTGAAAACTTCATTCACATCTTCTTCTGAATTTGCATGAGCCAAAACGTTAGTCATTGAAACCTCCTCTCCTCCATGCTTAACAAAAGCTCTCCTTTTCCATGGCGGAGCCCTGAGGAGCCAGGGAGCCAGGGGCTCTGCATGGGATCACATCCCCTCTCCATGTGGTGCTGGCTGCGGGGCACCTCCAGGAGGGAGGACAGACTTGCCAGCATCCATCCGCTAGCTCCATCTAGTGAGAAGACTACCACGGCATCCATCAGCATGGGGACGTGGGGTCAGGCTCCCCAGCCTTCCTGGGGCCCCTGGCAGGATCACCCTGGCTTCTCTGGGACCCCAGGTGGGTTGCGCTGGAGGATGAGAGGCTGGCTGGAAACCCGTGGGCAGAGAGTCGCTGGGGCCACAGCAGGAGGTGTTGAGGAGGTGTGGGAGCAGGACAAGGCACAGTGTGCTGGCCCCATGGGGTCCATGTTTTCTCCTGAGTGAGGAGTGAGCTGGAGTATCTCCTGGTGGGTTGGAGGCCAGAGCGCTCTTTCCAGACATCTCCCAGGGTGGTGCATTTACAGTATGAATGTGGAGTGAATCTGGTCTTTATACTGGGCTTGGACCTGCTTTAAACTGGCAATGTCTTCCTGCTTCTTGGCACCATGATTTTATGGCCATTAACATCAACCACTGCATGTCAGACATAGATGCCAGCACTAGGAAGTTCATCCTTCTCCTGGACTGGCTGTCGAGGACAGAGAGATGAGTATGGTGAACCTAAGTCTGCATCATCTGCAAGAGAAAGACTGTGCTTTATTGTGAGTATCTTTAAGTCTACATGGGTTGAAGAGTATCCTGGTCCTTTTTATAGCAGACACAACAGGTCACCGCACACCACCACTGTACAGAGTTGCACCATTTCCTGGGAAAAGAGGTGTCTCTGCGCTCTCCAGAGAAGACACCGTCTTTCCTTTTCCACTACTGGCACTCCTGGGTTCATCTTTTGCAAGTCATGTCCCACTCAAGTCCTCCTCTTTCTCTAAGCCTATTAGGTGGAAAGCTCTGAAGCTAATTTGTCTTTTCCCTTGGCTGCTGAACCCTTTGGGTTCAACCATGTTGTTTTTCTAATCTCTAGCTGAAGTACCTGAGTTTTAAGGTGATCTAATAGATCATAGTAATTTTAAATTCTGCAATAGCTTGACAAATCTGAGGTTAGGATTTGAGATGGGGACTTCTAGCCTATTCTTGACTGCTGCTGTTGGACCAGATTGGTGGAAGTAGGGATTTATCTGTGATTTCCTTTGTTCACTCTGTAACACTTTGCTTTAGCCAGTGCATTCCTTCAGTGACTGAGATAAAATTTATCTGTACAGTGTTTATTCCTGCCACTTCACTACCTATTGAACTCATCACTTTCATGGGAATGGCATCTTGAAAGATAGTAATCTGGGAAAGACATGGGAATAATTATAGATTAACTTCAGGGTACGATGATGTAATGTGACAATTTGGCCAAAAAAAAAGGCCCATATTGTCCTTGTGGTGTCCAAAAGGGGAAATCAGGGTGCATCAGGAGGGCACTGAATTTCAGTGGTGGGAACCACAATGGCATCTTGGGTCTGGCTTTGCTAGCCATGCTTGAAGAGGTTGAAGGAGGCTGAAAAATTACAGATGGGTCAGATAAGAGTTCGAAGAATAAAAAATCTGCAATATGAAAAACCCGCTTTTTAGTTTAGCAAATATTAATACTCCATGAAGAAGGTTAAGAAGTGATTTTATTTTTGCCTATAAAAATCTAGATCAAAAGGAAGTATCTGATATCAATGTTTTATTAATTTTTTCATTTAGTCAACAAGACTAATACACTCTGCTGACTGGAGATTTAATAATCTAAAGCTGAAATAAGGGTTATGTTTTTAAGAATAAGCATAACAATCCACTTCATTTGAGCAATCTGGGGAACGGCGGTGTTATTCATAGATTACATTCCTCTTTGCAATAGAAAAAGAATCATTAATCTCTTTTTTTAAGAGCAACATTGTAGTAATTCCTATCTCCCTTTCAAGCAAAAGCAGATGATTTATGTGTGTTTTGAAAATCACTCTGTGCTTGGTGCCTGGAACTACGGAGGATGAGACTGTGTGACTCAAGAGGTCTCTTGTGTTTCTCTATATTTTGTTTCATTCCCTCTCAAACAAAGGTATTGTGCTGATGCCTTCAGCAGTTTGCAGATTAAATGGTGAAGGATTTTTGTCCCCCCCCAGGCCGTTTTATGGTTTGGCAAAGAGGAAGCCTTGTGCAAAGCTGACCCGCAGCAGCTCCTCTCTCCTGCTCCCTCTGCTTGGAGCACATACTTGGCACCGTGTCACGAGGCAATGGAAAAGAAAAGCAAAAAGTTAATTTTGACTAACCAAACAAGGTCTTCCACCAGAAGGAGGAAAACCATGGTCTTATGTCCTGTTTCTGTGTCACTCAGGTGCTTCAACCTTGACATTTCGTTTTTCACTATCACCCACTGGTTTTTACCCTGCAGTGTCTCTCCTGCCTGGCTGCCCAATAGAGATTTGAGGAAACGTGGCACATACTCTCACACTAAGAGAAGCATTGCAAGAATGGGAAGATTCCAGGAATAGGAAATGTGGTATTACTCAATAAACATTAAATAACAAACACCCCCTCAAGCCATACAAGAAAAAAAGCGTTCATTGACCTTTTTGGTACAAAATAATTAAGAAAAGGGTGGATGATTTGAAGACATTTGATGTCCCTCTCCAGTGTGAATACTGGATTTATTTACTGGAATGTCTAAGGCTCAAACTGGAATTGAGGGGAAGCAAGAGAGGGGCTTTCCTCCGCACATACTATAAAGGAGAGAAGTCAAGTGTCTTTGCATTGTGCAACACACGATTTCTGTAACTTTAATCGAAATGTGTGTGCAGGGCAGAGGGTGGGGGGAAGAGCTAGATTGTGTTTATAGGATATTGCTTAGAGAAATTCCAGTTCCTGAAGCTCTTAACGAAAGTATTTGCCATGAGGAGGGGGAAGGGTTGGCAATGAAGGCCTTTTTTTCTCAAGAACTCCCATTTGGAACACATTACGCTCTTGCAACATGGGATGGATAAACATTGTATTAATGATTAGATGTAGACCAAGAGCTGAATTTGTTTGCATTTGATAAAGCAGTTGTTCTATTGACTGTATGTCTTTACTCTTGGGAAGAGGTAGCCATTAAGAGAAAGCGCGTCTCTTTTTGTGAAAATGAACTGAACTGCACGTGGAAAGGGAACAGTCATTTGAACTGTGCCTAAAACCACCGACATTTTACCTCTCTGCCAGTTTCACTTTCAGAAACCAGCTGCCAAGTTATCAGGCTGAGAGATGATCATTTCAGTCTGCTCAAATGTGTGCCAAACATCACAACATCATCATGAACTGGGATCCAACGTATTGGAAGCAAAAGGAAAAAAAACCATGCACATATAGAAATAGGTAAATATAGAAGTTAAGTATTGCACCTGGGCTGATGTGAAGGTCAGAAAAGCATCCAGATTTGCCCTAGGTAGGGATTACAGCATGATCTTCCAGGTCTTTTTCCTAAATCTACCTTTTAGTTCTTAAGCCACAGTCCTCAAGTTTTCAGATGCTCTTTCCAGGTGCAAAACATTGCTTGGAAGAACCACATCAAAATCTGAGCTTCCAACTGGCTGCCTGGATGGGCGGCCCCACTCCTATTTGTCATGGCCAGCTGAGATGGGGAGGGGATCCTCCCAGAGAAACCGCTTCCCATGTAACCCAGCTGGGCTCTGGAAAGGGCATGAACAAATGTGTTTCTCAAGATTTTGTGCCTGGGGCTCTCCTACCAAAATTTTTAGGAATTTTTCCTCTACAACTGAAAACAGTGATTCACCTTTTAGATAGGAAATAATTCATTGACAGTTTTTGAGCTGGAATTTCTCTCAGACTAATCTGTCATCAGGAAAAAGTCCAGCACTGGGCTGATAGGATTAGCAATTTTTAAATTCAACCTTCTGTTAAGCTTGTAATTTATTTTCTTTTCCAAAATGAACCATATGTTCTTCGCTGGTTTTCCTGTTGTTCTGAAGATGTGTGGCTTCTGTGGAAAATTTGCATTTTGTCTGGGTGCTAAAGTTTACCCCAGGTATCATAAATAGTCATGAACTCAATTCTGAGCCCCGTAAAGAATCTAAAGCTCCCGAGGATGAAAAATGCTGGGTTTTGATAAAATTAAATACTTTATGAGTAGTGGTAACTTTCCGAAATGATGCTCTGCCAGTGCAGAGGAAGGTTTTATCTGCTGCCTCTTGGAGGGATTTTCTCCCTCCCTGAATTGAAAGGGGAGAGGATTTCGAGCAGCCTGAAGGACTGAAGAGGGCTCCATTTTGAGAGAGACCAGTTTTCCACCCTTCAGTGTAAGAGCAAGTCTTGTTCCTCCCTTATCCAGGAATGGGACTGACTCAGTGTCAAGGAATGATAAGCGATGAAATTTGGGATGCGATAGACCACAGGATAAGATGAGCGTGGGGGATTCTGTTGGATTGAGAACAGAACAAGACAAGGCAAAAAGAAATGAGGAGGAACATCTACAGACGCTCATCATCGCGCAGGAATCTCAGATGGGAGGCTGGAAGCAGAGGTTATACATATGGCGTGGTTGGAAGGGAAGCAAAGTGGAGAACAGAGAAGCTTTTCAAACTGGAAAGAGAAGGAGAGTAGCTGAGGGAGCTGCCAGGGTCACAGTGACAGAGAAGCTGCCTTTGAGCTGCCTGAGCAACAGGGCATTTTCAAGACACCATGCTTCTTAAAAGGAGGCATTGCCTTGAGTGAGAGGGGAAGGAATTGGGCATATCTCAAACAGGCACATGGGAAGGACAATGACCAGTAACTCATCCAGACCAGACATATTTCCAGAGGAAACACAGGAGATGGAGGCAGATCAATTGGACAGGCACCCCAGTCAATGAAGGAAAGAGTGGAAAATGAGAGGGTGGGACAAATTTGGGTACCTCACAGGGACAAGCCAGATGACAATATGTACAATGCAGATTTACTGGGGCACTGAAAGAGAATCTAGGTAGGAACACTTTACAGAGGACTGGATTCAGATCTTAGAAGGGCGCAGTGACAAAAAACGTATTTTAGGCATGATGTCTGGGTGTGCTCAGAGGACCTGGAGGTCCATGGGTTCAGACCACTGGGACTGGCAGTGCCAGCAGAGTATGGGGGCTGCTTTTCTCTGCTGCAGCTGGGAAGGGGGTTATCACTTGATTTCTCTTAGCTGGATGTGAGTTACTGTTGTGCCATCCATGGTCCACAGCATCAAAAACAAAGGGAAGAAATTTCTATAGAAGTTGTTCCTCTCTTACTGACAGCTTGCTGACTGCTTTCTACAGGAGATTGCAATTGTTTAGTTGCAGTGACTGCTAAAAAAAGAAATAGCCCCAAAGGTTAGGAGCTGCTGCAAGATTTTTGCAAGGTATACGAAATGACAAAGGCTGAGTGGTGTCTTCTGATGTCCTCACTAAAGCAGAGGTAGGATGTTTTTACACTTTGTTTTGAAAGGGAGCTGGTAATCAGCTCAGTGTACCATACAGAACAGCTAATGCAAAGGTCAGATGCCAGGTAGCACAGATTGTTGGAAAAGTTTTCTATGGCTTGATTCCCACTGAAGTTTGAAAGTGCAGGAGAGTAACATTATGTGGAGGGTTGTGAACAGTCGCTAGTTAGCTCTTTACCTAATACTGTGCTGCTAAATTAAGCTTGGAAGAACAGTTGGGGCATTTTAAGCAACTCAGGAGCAGGCAAGGAAATGTAATCAGAATCCAGCAGCCTTTCTGTTTCCCTTCTCTGGACATTTGTTTATAGTTCATTAGATGTATTATATGATATCAGTATTTTATATGTCTGTAGATCAACTCATTGTAGAGGCATCTCAGAAATCCTCATTGCTGACCGCTGGCTGTAAATCACATGGACATGAGAGTTGGAGGGGAAGTGCAGTATGGAAGAAGAAAGCTGGAATCAGACAATTTTGGAAGGCCTCTGTGGCAACAGGAGGGATAATTTCTTCCAGCATGTCTCTGAGATGCAATGAATGACCAAAAGATCCCCATAGCCTGTTGCCAGGGAACCTTCTACATCCAAAGCAGGTCCCTTCTGATACTTAACTTCTCTAGGTTTTAGGTGAGTGCCCACCTCCTCCTCAACTATGGGTGCCCTGCACATACCCTGGCCCCTGGCTGTGCCACTGCTCTCCAGAGCTGCTTATGGAAGACGGTAGGAAGCTGGTGCAGCTGCTGTGTGAACAAAGAAGGGGGTCCCTACAGCATCTTATCAGAAAGCTGCCGAACCTCTCTCTGCCATGCTTTCATTCATGCTCTTCAGGATCCTCTTTACACAAAATTGTTGGGTTTTCTGGGGGGGAGTAAGGAGGGATTAATGCTAGTAATGCTAGTCACTGAAGATCCATTACATTTTTGAACTTGGCTTATAACATTTTAGCGTTCTGGCTTTAGGGCAGCTGAAGTTTACACAGTGGCCAACACTCCCTATTGTTTGTGGGAAGTATTTTCAATTAGGTGATGGGGCAAAGGAGAGATTTTTCTCTGACCTGGAATCCAATCTTTTTTGCTCATTTCAATATTGTATTCTCATGCAGTTAACTGGCTCCACTTCTTGTATATTCTTGCTTGTGATTTTTGCAATAAACGCGTGGGACGGACAGACAAAGTCAGGACATTCAGGGATAAAGCAAGGTTGTCTGCCAGAGTCAGTTATTGTGCTGGCTTAAGGGAACAATTCTTTTTATCCTGTATCCTGGGAACTGTGTTGCAGAGGGGACTGAGGTGTTTAAATGGGCAGACCAAGAGACAGAGGAATTTTACTTGGGTGGTGAAAATGCTTGCACACATGAAGGATGTTACAGAGCTAATGGGCTAGCCAGATCCAAAAGAGAGGAACATCCTTCTGACACCATGTTGAATTATCTATTTGCAGCCTGACCCATAATCACTTAAAATCAATTCAAGACTTTCTGTTGTCCTTCTTCACTCTGCAAGCAAGTTTATATGTAGGGCTGACATCTTTTGGGGTTAAATATTTTAAGCCTGGTTTTCAGTGATTCAGCCACTGAGATGGGAAAGTAAGGTTTCCCCTTGTCAGGATGAAGTAATGCAGCTGAACAGATGGAGGCATGCGTTTCCTGGAGAGCTAAGGGAGTTGTACTGTAATTTACTATTAGTGCAACCACTATTGTGCTAATTAGCAACTACTGTTATCCCTGGATGCTAATAGAGGTTCCTGTCCACAAAAATCTAGAAGAGTCCTGAGCCTGCTTTCCAGCCTTGCCTGGAGTTGCATCCATCCTGACTTTGGCAGATAGGACAACCTGAATCAAAACAGCTTCGTCACCTTCTTGATGTTATGTAACAAACATGGTCATTATCACATTGTCAGAACTATGTTTTTTAATGGTTTTACCTTCTCTGAGAGGAGCACTTGCAATTTATTAAGGAAGAATAGAGCCCCATATAGAAAGGAGTTTGGAGAAGACATGACCCAAAGCTTCCCTGGTAGCGTTCTCTCTTCATGTCTTCAGAGACAAGTAGAGGATAGAGAACAGGCACTTTTTTCCTAGAAATATTGGTGAAGATCACAAGGAAAGATACTAGGTACCTGGTGAGAAAATGATGATCCAGGCCCAAAAGGATGCTCTCCCCCAGCAGTTCCCCAGGTTTATTTTCTGCATGTAATTTGCCTTTTTTGAGACATTTAAAGACTACCAGATACAGACGACTGCTGCTGAGTGTGCTGGTTCGCAGCCTGGGAAAGCACTCTCTCTCCTCCTAAGAGCCCCTGGAGGGAGACTTCCCAGCAGAGTGCTGCCAGCTCTGCGCCCGCCGGAGGAGGGTCTCGGTGGGGTACCATACTTTCAAACGGCAGCGCTGCACCCCAGGCTGCGGACAGGCAGCGGGCGCCTGGCAGAGTAAATCGTCTTTCAGAGGCCGCCCATGAGGAAAGCACACAGTAGATAAAGGCTGTCCCTCGGAAGGCTGGTGTATATCAGAGGAGTCTGTGAAATGCTTTTCCCTACTGTTTCTTTAATGTGGAGCCTGGCAGCCTCAGGATCTAGGATCCAGTGAAGCATGGCCACACTCTATAGACTGTAGACTTTCAAACTTTATTGGACATCAGTAGATGATCCATCTACCCTTCCTATTTTCCTTGAGAGTCTCATGGGTTTTAATGCAGTTGTTTGATGTTACTAGCAACAGAGCTGCTGTTTGCAGGGCTGGAGTGAAATTTTCAGCTGGCCCAATACTGGTTATCCCTCACCAAGCAAGTGGACAAGCCAATAGTCACAATGGACCAGGAGATGGGCTCTAATGAGAGAGTCGAACAGGCAGTATCTGAATTAGGTTGAGGAATGGCTGGTGTCCCTTACAGCAGCTTCCCCACACACCATCTGCACCAGGGAAGCTGCTCCACCACAGCATTTTCAGCCTCAGCATTAATCTTAAAGCTGAGGGTTATTTGCAGTGGGCATTACACATCCGCTTTACATTTGATCTACATGGATTTAACAAGTTCCGTAAAATAGATTGGTATTGTCTACCTCCAGGTAAAGTAGATCAGTATTAAACTCACGTGTATCACTAAGAAATACTGTTATAACATTAGGGTAATATTGTCTTATCTTGTTGCATGTGAAGGGGTTACTCTGGCTGTAGATAAGAGTGGTACTGTGCAATAACCTCAACCTTGTTTGCTTCTGGCTGACAAAAAAGATTCCTTTTCTCACCTTGGGTGCTCTGATCAAATCAGTGTCCAAATCAAATTTTCTTTGCTGAGTGCTGTTGCAAGCCACCCATGAGCCCCAAACCCAAAAAGTTTAAATCTGGAGTGGGAAGCACCTCTTGCAGCTCCAGCATGGTGGAGGGGAGCTGGCGGCTCTGCTGAAAAGCCTGTCCATGAGTGTCACAGTCATGGCAACTTGTCTAACTGCATTCATGACCACAGATTAGGATCCAGGAAAGGAGTGTTAAAAGCTACGGTGGGCTGTCTTCCCAGGGTTAGGTTTTTAGGGATTATTTTGCAGAAGTGCCATTAGTGAATCATTCATAGATTCACTTCAGTTCTACTCTAACTGCCTGGGAGTTCATGACTGTCCTCAGCATGAACAGCTGCACGTCAGGTTCCCAGGATGGCAGTGACATCTTTGTTGGGTAGTACTGGGGACAGAGGTGAGTGAATCAGGGGACAATCCCGCTCCTAATCTCTGCTGGGGACCTCAGAAACCTCTGAAACATGGGAGTTAACATGTGGTGAAGAGCAGTATCCCTTATGGCTATTTTCCCCAGTGAAAAACTGCAGCAAAGTGTAATGTATGTGGATGTGTGAAAGGCTGGTGAGAGTGTTTATCTCCTGAGCGGCACATAGCAATCCTGCCAAGGTGGATCTATTGCTGTCATTTCATGTCGGCTGATACTGGCACCCTGGCCATGGGAACACTTCTTTGTGGTGCCATTATCTTTTGAGTCTCTGAAATAATTTGTGTGACTGAGCTGCTGCAGAGACCTTTTGTCATCCCGCCTGATTGCTAACAACAATAACGTGTAAACAAATACCATTCCTGTAAATCAGCATTTAATTAGTTCAGTGGAAGGCGTTCAGGGGGATGTAGCCTAGAAACAAGATTTCATAGGAAGGCTTCTGCGGCTTCATGTCCTGACCACCTCTGGCTTTGCAAGCAGCATGCCGGGCCCACTGGGAAGAGTGTGCTGGTCATTCACCAAGTGCGAGCATCACCCAGTGGGTCCCAGCAGAGGGGTCCAGACCCTGCCCATGCAGTACGGGAACCACTCAACTGCAGGCTGCTCAGTGGGAAGCTCCCCAGAAATGTGCAGGTGTTTTGAAGTGCACTTGAGGACCACACCATGGGGTGCCAGAAGTCTCCTTGCCTTGTAGCTACAGGACTTGTGGTGGCTGATATAACTACACCTTGGAGTTCAGGGTATGTGATACAGAAAGATGTGTTTTATTGCAGATGTTAGTATCAGCATCCCACAGTTTTGCATTCTCATTGTCGCCATCCCAGGGCCGTACAGGAGGATG